>NC_068432.1:17319571-17919571 GCF_023373465.1 Oncorhynchus keta | reverse complement strand
ACATGGCTTGAGGAAGTGACGCATCTCGGCGTCCCATCAAGAGCATATTCGGTGTAACCGGATCGGGGTCAGCGATGTCTGCAGAGAGATATCCCAAGGGTTTGGAGTTCAGAATCCCTTCCACCTCTATCAGGACGGTCCTCAAGACAGTTTCAGTGACAGTTTGGTCCCCCAGGACGACTCGTAAGGCCATTTTTACAGATTTGATCTCTCGCTCCCATGTTCCTCCAAAATGAGGAGCGCCTGGAGGGTTAAATTTGAATGAGATTTGTTGGTCCATCATCTGATCCTGAGGCTGGGTTCCATGGCTTGGAAGGCTTCCTCCAACCTGGCTTCTCCTGCCTTGAAGTTCGTACCTCTGTCAGCCAGGATCTCGTAGGGTTTCCCCCGTCGGGAGATAAACCGCCGTAGGGCCATGAGGAAGGCTTCCATATCCAAACTCTCCAGTAGGTCCAGGTGGACACATCTGGTTGTCAAACACTTGAATAGAATGCCCCAGCGCTTTTCCGCATGACGACCTAACTTGATCATCAAGGGGCCAAAGCAATCTACTCCTGTTGACCAGAAGGGTGGTTTAAGGAGGCGCAAGCGAGAAGGGGGTAAATCTGCCATTTTGGGCACCGTAGCTCGGGCCCGCCATCTCTGACATTCTATGCAGGCGTATTGGTGCTTACAAATGGCTCCTCGTCCTCCAATTATCCAGTATTTCCGCCTCATCTCCCCATAGACCCTCTCTGGACCTGGGTGGAGAAGCCGCTCATCATAACTCTTGATGAGGAGCCTGGTAAGAGGGTGTCTGGAGTCAAGGATAATTGGGTGGATAGCATCTGGGTCCAAAACCTCTGCTTGGCGCAGCCTCCCTCCGACTTTGATCACTCCAAGGATTGGATCATATTCTGGGGCAAGAGAGAGAAGACGGCTGTCCTTAGCCACTTCCCTACCGGCTTTCAGAGCTTTTAACTCCTCAGGGAAGCTAACTGCTTGTGCTTGCTGGAAGAGTAGTGTCTCTGCCGCGAGGGAGGTAGGTATAGAAGCCACCCCATCTGAGGTCTGGTTTGTGGCGGTGATCCGATCCGGCAGTGTTTGGGATTGTGTTAGGTCAGGGAGAGCCGTTGTTGGTTCCGTAGAAATGCTGTAGCATTGGGTGGACTTCCTTAACTCATGAGCTTCAGTTGGTTGCGGAGGGGCCGCACGCCTGGGGGCTGTCGACCACTCTTTCTCTGGTTGGGACAAGAATGGTGGTCCCAAGCTCCAGCGATGGGGTTTAGCGAATTCCTTAAGGGTTTTACCTCTAGTAACGTCATCAGCAGGATTGTTTATGCTATCAACATACCTCCAGTCCTGGACTTCTGTTAGGTCTTGGATTTCCGCAATGCGAGTTCCGACGAACACCTTATACCTGCAGGACTCCGACTTGAGCCAGGTCAATACAGTGGTCGAATCACTCCAGTAGATGACGCATTGGATTGACAAGGTGAGCTCGGCTCGCAAGGTAGAGGCCAACTGGGCTCCGGAAAGGGCAGCACTGAGTTCCAGCCTAGGCATTGACAACTGCTTCTTGGGTGCGACCCTGGACCTGGCCATGACAAAGGAGACATGGGTGTGGCTTGCCTTATCCTCCACTCTAAGATAGGAAACCGCCCCATAAGCTCGCTCCGAAGCGTCACAGAACACATGCAGTTCCAGGCATGATCCCAGTTGGTCAGCACAGGATGGTACATAACATCTTGGCATTTGGACATCAGAGAGCTCCGTTAACTCAGTTTCCCAACAGATCCATCGTTCCACTAGGTCAGCCGGGTGGATTGGTTCATCCCAGTCCCTCTTGGTCTGCCACAGGTCCTGGACCAAGACTTTGGCCCGTGTTGTGTATGGCAGGATATACCCAAGGGGATCGTATTGACTGGCCAGGGTCCGATAGATGGTGCGCAGAGTGGGGGTTTCGGTACTCGGGGATGAGCGGTGCTTATACCCCAAGGTATCCGGTATGCAGCCCCACCTCAGTCCTAGAGTGGGCTCTTCTGGGTTAGCACCAGACTGCGTTAGTCATAGTTCACGGCTACTGGACCTAGCTTGTGGCGGGAGGTGCTGGATAACCTCCGCTCTGTTACTAGCCCACTGTCGGACCTCAAATCCCCCTTTGGACAGGAGATTCCGTACCTTATCAAGGAGTGATTTCGCTTCAGCCGTGGATGGGATGCTCTGTAAGCAGTTATCCACATAGAAGGCATTTTCCACTGAATCCAATACTTCTGGGTCACTGTCTGGATGCTCCCGTGCGTGTCTCTGCAGAGCGTATATGGCACAGCAAGGACTGCAGGTGGTGCCAAATGGGAGTACCTGCCATTCATAGATTGTGGGCTCTGCATCTCGTTCCATATCTCTCCATATGAACCGGAGCAGTGTGGTGTCTGAAGGCAGTAAACGAATCTGATGAAACATGGCTTTGATGTCTCCACTGATGGCTGTAGAGTGCTGCCGGAACCGGAGAAGGACACCGAGCAAGGAAGGACCTAAGGTTGGTCCGGGGAGTAGACAGTCATTCAGGCTTTGACCAGCAGCTTGGAATGAACAGTTGAAGATAAGTCTATACTTCCCACCATGTTGCTGGATAACATGGTGAGGGAGGTACCAGGATTCACGGAGTGCGTTTCCCTCTTCATGAGCTGTCACTTCAGTGACGTAGCCTGCCTTCACAAGGTTATGAATCTCTCGGTTATGAACTTCTGCAAGCTCAGGATTCTTCACCAGGCGTCGCTCCGTTCCACGCAGTAGTGGGAGTACAGCCCGTGTCGTGATTGCCAGAGGAGGATGGTTGGGCACCCGTAACAGTGGGGTTGCATACCTGCGAACGCCATCCATTTCAGTGGTGGTGGTGCTCTTCTCCAGGAGGTCTAATGCATAGGAGTCATTTTTCGAGCGAGTGACCTCCTGTAGCTTCCGGTTGGAGAAGGTGTCCATCTTCCAGAGCATCTCAACATTCCGAAGGAGGTCAGTGGCTGCATCTGGATTGCTTCTGGTGAAGAGGACTTGCTGTGACTGTACAGCTTGGGTGGAGAGAAGTAGATGAGATGGACCTTGCACAGCCCAACCCAAGGATGTATGGACAGCAATGGGTCCTCCTTCTGGTCCAGCTCGTATAGGCTCAGTCGGGGTGACGAGATGTGGGTGGTCTGACCCAATCAGGATAAGTGGCGCTACTCTGGCCAGGTTAGGAAGAGGCAATCCTCGTAGATGAGGATATTGTTTCTGTAGAACACTTACCGGGCAGGAGTGCTCTGCGAGATTCAAGCCATCTGCCGTGAAGGCATTGGTGATGTTATAGGCCACGTCCCTGTTTCCTGAAGTTGAAATGCTAAAGGTTACAGCAGAGCCTTTCATTTGGATAACATCATGTCGCACCGTTCTGAGATTAAGGGTCTCGGGGGTCCCCTCCAGGTCAAGCTGACGGGTGGCCGCTGTGAGAATGATTGTTCTTTCTGACCCATCATCTAGAACAAATGTATCAATGCTTCTCCCTTCACTTTGCAGAGTGACCTTGACCACCTTCAACATGACCCTTGGAGACCGGTTCTGCTGGTCGAGATACAGCTCCTTTGCAGCTCCTACCATGAGCATACTCTGCTCCTTCTTTGCATGGGGAATTAGATCATGCAACACGGTGAGATGGATTTCTTTACAGCGGTTGCAGGGTTTCCTCAATGTGCAGGTCTCCACCTTATGGCTACGGGCACACTTGTAGCATCGCTCGCCTGAAGTGATCCAGACCTTCAATTGAGTTTGAGTGAGCTTTTTTACTCTGGGGCATGAGCCAAGGAAGTGCCCCTTACTATTGCAATATGGGCAGTAAGGCTGGAATTTGATGTTCTTGCTCTTGAGAGGGGTCTTCTTCCCGGGTTCCTCCCCGGCCTCACTATTTAAGTACATGGTAGTGGGATTTGGTCTTTTCTGTCCCTGCTGGCGTTCAAACTCCTTCCTTCCCCCTGTGGCTATGGCGGAGATTGTGGCCTGGTGAGCGATGCTCTTCGCCTTTGCCTTTACCTCCAACCATGCGGCCAGGTCTCTGAGAGCATAGGTGCTTCTCGAGCCCTCTTTCAGGATGCCCTTATTCAAACAATGTTCAATGAAACTGTCTCTGAGGTACACTGGAAGTTTGCTAAGAAGCCTGTCCACGTGGGAGCCACATTTAAGCTCGTTCCCGTCTTCTCCTTCAACGGATTGGAGCATCGAGGTCAGGGATTGGACAGCCAGGGAGAATTCTTGGAAGGCGGCATGGTCTCCCATTTTAATTGGAGACGTGTTCAGGATGTTGTTTAGTTCATTCTGGACTAGCTGACGTGGCTCACCATATCTCGCCTTCAGGGCCTGGAGAGCTGCAGTGTATGGTGTTGCGGAGTGCATAAAGGATTGGGCCAGCCTGTATGCACTGGGAAACCGCAAATGATCCATTAGTACTTGGTATTTGTAGCGTTCTGACAGATGACTGTGAATACCCAGTAGACTCTCCAATGCCATTTCCAAAAGGACAAATTCACTCTCCTTTCCATTTTCAAAGTATGGTAGTTTGGGTCTGGGAATTCCATAGGCTGAGGCTACTAGAAGTTTCATAATGTTGGCTCCCTCTTCTGGTTGCGTGAAGGATAAACCCGGGACTTCTGATGAGCCCACTGTGGCCTCATTGGGCCGGTCCCCTACTGTCCCAGACCCACCATTTGTGGCAGCCGGAATTGGGCGAGAGCCCTCCAAACTGTTGTTTGAGGACTGGCCTGGAACTGGACGAAAGGAACGATTTGCCTTGGTTGGTAATTGGCGGAAAGGCGAAGGAGTTATGCTTTGTCCAGATGGAGGAATGCTAACTTGTGTCACTGGCATAGAGGGCGTTGGCGGAGCGGCCCGTCTCCTGTGCTCCGTGTTGGCTGTTGACCCCGGAGCCTCCGAGGAATGTGTGCCATGCTGTACCAGAGGGGCAGATTGGGAAAGAAAGGCAGACAGTTCAGGTCCATGTGGAGGGGTGGTCAGGTCAACTCCCTGTTCGTTCCTCTCCAGGAAGGATGAGACCATCCGTGCCTCCTCTAATTCCCTTCTGGCTTGACGGTGCCGTCGCTGCTGTGCCAGGTCCTTGGCAATGATTTTCCTTTCCTGTAGAGCTCTACGGGCCTGCACATCCAATTTGTGACATCGTTCGTCAGCCTGTCGTTCCTCCTCAATCTGACGCTCAATTTCCTCCAAAGCTAATAGTTTCATCCTCTCTTGTAGGGCAGCGGTCTGTGAATCGCTGAGGGCTAGTGAATGGCGGCTGCCATGGCCACTTCTAAAGGGGTATCCACTGGTCGAACTCCCACTCCGTCTAGAGTGCTTCGACAATTTCCCATTAGTTGAGGGGTGAGCGGAGCCTGCCTCTGGAAGCTGGTCGACCTGTGCAGTGAGAGTTACCTCCTCCATAGGTTCTTCACGTAGACCACTTTCCTGCTCCAAAGCAGTTTCCGGTCCTTGGCTCAGAGGGGATGGTTGATGGCTGAAACATATAGTTGATCCATCAACTCTTTGAGCTCTGGTGGGCTTGCCCTTTGATGTCGGAACCTCGACCACATAATCCTTAAGATAACCAGGTGCTTGCCTGGTTCTTCTGGTGCTGCTGGTGGTTGAGGATGAAGCCTTTGTTGCTTTAGGCTTAACTCCTGGATATTTCCTTTGTTCCAAGACCTTTCCCTCAGCTGCTCTCTCCTCTCTTCTTCCTTCCAGTGGAGACAATTCTTCCCTCTCCACCTCCATTTCCTTTTCACCTGTCTTTGGTTCAGTCATCATCCGGCTCAAAGGACCATTGAAAGATTATTGGAATCTGTGTGGGTAGCTGGACAGGTAGGATGACTGACAGTGAAGGTGAACAGGTGGTCACGTGTCAGGTGACAGAGGAATGGATGAGACTGAGGCAGGAATTCCTTTAACCATAAAGTGGTATATTTACTGAGTAGTCTGTGTTGCATCACAAAGGAAACAAATAACATGTATCCAATCAAATTCATAATCAAAGATCAAATCATATCATTCATTATTAACATAATTTAGGGAATTCAACAGTCCAGTTCATTAAGAAGTCAATAGTAATCATCCGCGAGTCATTTAGGCTCGTAACTATTTATCATAAATCATGAAAGAATACAAACAGGGAATGGTTATACAATCTATTATCCCCATTATCCAAGTCAATCAGTTAGTAAACAATGACGTTTCTCATTTCACTCTTTCAATTACCTTCGTGTACATATAATTAATTTCAATACACATGAACCATATCGATTGCATAATGCTCCAAGCCGCGCTCCGCGGTAATAACTATTAACAGTAACTGAATGGCCCACTCTCCCGATCGCCACTGATAATTCAGAAAGGTAACATGAAAGGTAACAGAGTCGGTGGATTTACATGGATTCATGGACGCACAGAACTTCTGGATGAGATGGAGTTAAGGAAGAGAAAGCAGCGAGATCAGGCGATGGCAATTTCCTCCTTTTATGGAGTTGAGATCTGTCGGACATTTCCACCTGACCTAATTAAAGCGCCCCTGGCCCATTTCCACCAACTCCATGGGCCTTTTCTACAGGAACTATTAGTCTATCATTTACAATGGATGTTAAAAAACAGACTTCATTGACTTATTGTGTGAGTTGAAGAAAGAATGACTGAGAAGCTCAGCTTATTTGTGGTGGACATTGTGAGTTAACACAATTACAAATTCAACATCCCCCAAATGGAAACGTTCCTACATTTGCGCAGCATGCCAGGTAGGCCTACTTCTATGCCTACTTCTATGCGTACTCAGCCGCGCCCACTCCCTCAACATTATCACGAAAGACAAACCAGGCAAATGCTCATTGCTCACATGGAGCTTTCCAAACAAAAGACAATGGAAAGATTGGAAAAACTCGTAAATGATGGTTAAGAAATAAACCAAAACATGTATTCTCACAAGTCTAGCAGGTTGTGAACTCTGCCAACTCCGATAATGAGAACGGTATATTACTGTAATTGAAACATGCATTGACAGAAATGAATGTAACCAAATAACGGGGATTAATGGTACATTTACAGCTGATGACATACGTATGTAATGGGAAATTGATAAAAACAAACAATCGAAGAGTGAACAATTCACGCAAGAATTGGCGGGAGACAGCTGTGTGCATTCTGGAGAGCTGAGTGGATGCATTCTGGAGAGAGATATGTCATATCTTCGCCACATACCCTCCCCTTCTTCTTGTCTCAACATTTAAAATTATACTCAAGACACATTATCTTATCACATATTTTAGATGCTTTTCACTGACAGTGGCAACTCAATGATCAGCTAGGCCTATTGCCACGTGCGCTGCCCAAATTGCGGGCTTCTCAATTAGGCATAGGCCTACACACTTGTGATTTCAAGCAATCCACAGCTATTTTTTTAAACTTCACTAGGGTAGGGGGCAGCATTCGGAATTTTGAATGAAAAGCATGCCCAAATTAAACTTTCTGCTACTCAGGATATACATATAATTAGTAGATTTGGATAGAAAACACTCTAAAGTTTCCAAAACTGTTAAAATAATGTCTGGGAGTATAACAGAACTGATTTGGCAGAGGAAAATCCAACCAGGAAGTACTATTATTTTGAAAGGCTGTTTTTCCATTGAAAGCCTATCCACCATACAAAGACTTAGGACCCAGTTCACGAGCTCTGTGCCTTCCTCTACATGTGACCAGTCTTTAGGCATTGTTTCAGGCTTTTACTCTGAAAAATGAGGGAGATACAGCACTTAAATATCAGTGACCAGTGGAAATTTCCATTCATCAGCCATGCGCACTGATCGTGAACGCTTGTTTCTCCTTTCCTATTGACAAAGCTTTTGTCCGGTTGAAATATTATTGATTATTTATGACAAAAACAACTGGAGGATTGATTTTAAACATCATTTGGCATGTTTCTACTAACTTTTATTGTACTTTAAAAAAAATATGTTTGTCTTGGAATTAGTGCACGCGCTTTCTGCATTCGGATTACTGGACAAAACGCGCAAACAAAAAGGAGGTTTTTGCTCATAAAGAGGGACATTATCAAACAAAACTAATATTTATTGTCTAACATGGAGACCTGGGAGTGCCACCAGATGAAGATCATCAAAGGTATGTGATTAATTGTAATGCTATTTCTGACTTTTGTGACACTCCATGGCTGGAAAATGGCTGTATGCGTTTCTGTGGCTAGGTAACATAATCGCAAAGTGTGCTTTTGACGTAAAGCATTTTTGAAATCTGACACAGCGGTTGCATTAAGGAGAGTGTTATCTATATTTCCATGAAAACACCTGTATAGATTATCAATGTTTATGATGAGCATTTCTGTCATTTTATGTGATTCTCTGCACTTTCACCGGATGTTTGTTTGAGACAATGTATTTCTGACCACAACGCACCAATGTGGATATAATCATGAACTTTACCGAACAAAACATACATGTATTGTGTAACATGAAGTCCTATGAGTGTCATCTGATGAAGATCATCAAAGGTTAGTGATTAATTTGATCTATATTTCTGCTTTTTGTGAATCCTCTCTTTGGCTGGAAAAATGGCTGTGTTATTCTGTGAATAGGAACTCACCTAACATAATCGTTTGGTTTGCTTTCGTTGTAAAGCCTTTTTGAAATCAAACACTGTGGCTGGATTTACAATTAGTGTATCTTTAAAATGGTGTAAAATACATGTATGTTTGGGGAATTTTAATTATGGGATTTCTGTTTTGAATTTGGAGCCCTGCACTTTCACTGGCTGTTGACGAGGTGGGACGCTACCGTCCCACATACCCTTGAGAGGTTTTATTTAAAGATGCTGAGACAGTGGGGTGCAGACATTTTCGGTCACTCAGATGCTTTATCTGAGATTGATGCTTCTTTCTGTTGGCTCTCCTCTCAGTCAAATAAATCATTGACATTTCAATATTTAATTTGGACAGGCAAGGAGGTATGGTAGGGCAGCCTTGGATTTGGTGATTTTCACATTTAAGGAGTGATACAACTAGTAGTGCAGCAGGAGAATAGCATTTAACACTAAAAGAAAAAACCTTGGTAATGTAATTATCGGAGATTGCAATGGTGTATCTCCGTAACCCCTCTTGAATGCCTTTGATTACATGTGAAAATGTAGTAATGTCAAGAATAACCCTAGAGAAAAAAACGATATGGTACAACTATACACACACACACACACACACACACACCACCCATTGGGTTGTTCCGCATTCCAAAAAGAAACTAACTAACAATAAACTAACTAGCATGGAGATGAGTGTATGTGGCCCTATTCCATTGAAAGGGTGCCCACTTTACTTCAACCCCAGCCTGCTGATTTGCAACCATGGGCTAAGGTGATTAATGCCCGCACAAGTAAGATGGATGTCGAAAACTGCCAAGCACACAGGAGGAATGGCACTGCACAGACCTAGGATGGAGACGAAGAATGAATCAAATGTGACATGCAGGAACTGTGGCACAGAGAGGGAAATGGACCATTTTGCATAATACATAAATTAACTCTGGGCCACTGGTTCGAGCGACTCTCCAGTGCACTGCTCTTACTAAGCAGGAAATTAAAGTGAGAGGCATCTGACAGATGGCTCGACTACTTGAACTAAGGATAAAATATAGCACTGTGAGTGGGATGTCATTTCAAGTTCCATAAAGTGAAATAGGAGGCACCACCTCGTGTGTGTTCGTTTGAGTTGTGTGGGTCTGAGAGGAGATGCATAAAGCAAGTTAAACCCCTATTATTACCCTTCAATATGTTTAAACCAGGTCATTAACATGTTTTGTACACCAGATTATTAACGTGTTTCTTCAGGAAGTAAAACAGCAAACATTATGGATCGTCAAGCATGCGTGGCACGTCTAACAAAAAAGTTAAGTACAAAATATGTTGAATGCTGTTAAGTGCTAACTTTAGCAGTTGGTTGAAACTTCCCCGCTTCAACAAAGCAAGGCTTTTTGGGAACAAAGGCCACCAAAAAGCCATGAATGGAGAGAAAGAGAAAGTGGAATGCAGGGAATCTTGGCAGGCCAGGAAGTGATGGAACTCGGAGGACTCTTGACTCCAGGCACGTGCGCAACAGTAGCCCCCAGAGCAGTGGGAGAGTCTACCCAGCAGCTGCAACTTGTCAATGGGCTGTCAGGGAGGCCAAGTGGGAGTCTGTTACACTCATACACATCACCTCTCCCTCCTAAACACCATCCCCTCACACATATCCTTCTCCTTCCCTTCCAGATGTCTCAGGTTGTGAGTCCCTCTGGGGTCCCCCCAGAGGGGTGTGGAGCCACAGTGCTGGTGTGGAGCTGAAAATGCACACACCAGGGGAGGCCCCACAACACTCTGATCGGGGCAAAGTTAGTGAGGGGACGCTGGGTAATTTATGAGACTATGGTCTAAAGTAAATTACCATTGGGTTTCTTAGTGTCTCTCCAGGGGATACTTATAGATTTTCCCCCTCTGTTAACTTTCTGTTTTTCCAGATTGGAAAGTTAAGAGTGACATAGACCGAGAATTATTTATTTAAATGGTAGATTGTATACCTTTCCTGCCCTCGCAATCTAATTGTCATCGTAGCCAGATTGGAAAAATCTATTTTAAAGCCACTTGGTTACCTGACAAGGAAACAACTCATTTCACCTTGAAAAGAAAACAACTCATTTAAAATATTTCAATATAACATTATTAGGATTGTAAACTAATAATGCTAAAATGGATAGATAACTTGTGTGCATATCTGGTTTACGGGCATCCCAATTGTGTCATGCAGTAAACAAACAAAAAATGCATTACATACATTCAGTCCACGATAAGATGACCACCAAATATTTAGTAGTAATAAATAAGTGTTATAAAACTGTACCAATACATTAATTGTAACATAGAAGACATCATTTGATCACATCAATCAAGAATAAGCTAATTCAGTTGCCAAATGTGTACAATGATCATCACAGACCCTGAACAATATATAACTTTCAAATTTCAACCAAAGCTTTTAATTTGACTACATTAACTATTCCTTTAAGCTCTTAGTGGAGCAAAGGGCCTCATTTTTTTTATTGAAGCTATGCTAGAAACGGCCACGCTGCAGTATCTCTATGACATCAATGGCCAAAGTCACCATTAAAGTATTTAATGACAAGTCTTCCAGAAACCATTATCATAGGCGAGTAATTCATTAATTATGTGTCCCCTTTCTCAACCCCTTAATAACCTTTTGTGACGAGGGGGCAGTATTTTCATTTTTTGAAAAATAACGTTCCCGTGGTAAACAGGATATTTTGTCAGGACAACATGCTATAATATGCATATAATTGACACCTTGGGATAGAAAACACTCTAAAGTTTCCAAAACTGTAAAAAGATTGTCTGTGAGTATAACAGAACTGATATTGCAGGCGAAAGCCTGAGGAAAATCCAATCCGGAAGTGTCCCATGTTTTGAAATCGCTGCGTTCCAATACGTCCCTATTGAGCACTGAATGGGCTATCAACCAGATTACTTTTTCTCCGTATTCCCCAAGGTGTCTACAGCATTGTGACGTAGTTTTACGCATTTATGTTGAAGAATACCCGTAAGCGGCTACATTGCGCAAGTGGTCACCTGATGCTCCCAGAGTGAATCTCGCATAAAATACAGAGGTAGCCATTATTCCAATCGGTCCTACTAAAAAACCAATTGTCCCGATGGATATATTATCGAATAGATATTTGAAAAACACCTTGAGGATTGAGTATAAACAACGTTTGCCATGTTTCTGTCAATATTATGGAGCTAATTTGGAATATTTTTTGGCGTTGTCAAGACCGCAATTTCCGGGCGATTTCTCAGCCAAACGTGAAGAACAAACGGAGGGATTTCGCCTACAAAAATCATATTTAAAAAAAAGAACGTTGGCTATCTAACTGGGAGTCTCGTGAGTGAAAACATCCGAAGCTCATCAAAGGTAAACGATTTCATTTGATTTCTTTTCTGATTTCCGTGACCAAGTTACCTGCTGCTAGCTGGACAAAATGCTATGCTAGGCTATCGATAAACTTACACAAATGCTTGTCTTGCTTTGGCTGTAAAGCATATTTTGAAAATCTGAGATGACAAGGTGATTAACAAACGGCTAAGCTGTGTCTCAATATATTTCACTTGTGATTTTCATGAATAGGAATATTTTCTAGGAATATTTATGTTCGTTGCGTTATGCTAATTAGTGTCAGTCGATGATTACGCTCCCTCATGCGGGATGGGGAGTCACTAGAGGTTTTAATATCACAGCCAGGTTCACTATGGTGTTGGATAGTAATGGGGGCCGAACCAGGATCTCTGCATTTCCTGGAAAAAACAACGGCTAGGATAAGGCCTTAAACAAGTGTCAGTAAATATTAAAGCTCCGTGAAATTCTAATGAAAGGCCAAGAGACATATAGTAACAACTTGGGAGTGAGGAACATTGATGTATATATCTAGCTAGTAGATGCAGCATATTGTGAATGTACTAAAGCACTTCTTCAAGCTAGGTCAGTGTCTGACAAATATATTGGCACCCTTCCACTTTTCTTGAAGGGAAGGCAAAATATATTTTGTTATTTTGTCCACTTGATACAGTCTCAAAATGTTTTGAATGTCAGCAAGGAATTTTTCAAGATATTGGGCTTTCAAAACGCAGTGTCACCTGCCACATCATGTGATGCAAAATGAACACAGGAAAATGTAAAAAACACAAGAAAAACATGATAAAAAACACATTTGACTGCACTGTGCCTTTAAATAATTCCCTATTTCTTCTTAAACAAGTTGAAATGGTCAACACACCTTGTTATTCCTGTGTTATATTATATGTACAAAACATTAGGAACACCTGCTCTTTCCATGACATAGACTGACCAGGTGAATCCAGGTGAAAGCTATGATCCCTTATAGATGTCACCTGTTAAATCCACTTCAAATCAGTGTAGATGAAGGGGGGAGAAAGGTTAAAGAAGGATTTTTAAGCCTTGAGACAATTGAGACATGGATTGTGTATTTGTGCCATTCAGAGGGTGAATGGTCAAGACAAAATAATTGAGGTGCCTTTGAACAGGGTATGGTAGTAGGTGCCAGGCGCACCGGTTTGAGTGTGTCAAGAACTGCAACGCTGCTGGGTTTTTCACACTCAGCAGTTTCCCGTGTGTATCAAGATTGGTCCACCAACCAAAGGACATCCAGCCAACTTGACACAACCCGGGAGGGCAGGCAGCGGTGTAAAGTACTTAAGTACAACTATTTATTGTAATACTTAAGTCGTTTTTGGGGGTGTCAGTGCTTTACTTTACTATTTATATGTTTGACAATCTTTACTTTCCCCCACTACATTCCTGAAGAAAATAATATTATTTTACTCCATACATTTTCCTTGACACCCAAAACTACTCGTTATATTTCTAATGCTTATAATTCTAATATTTTCAAAATATGCTTTACAGCCAATGCTAGACAAGCATTTGTGTAAGTTTATCATGGCATAATGCTATGCTAGGCTCTGCTGGCAGCAGGCAACATTTTCACGAAAATAAGAAAAGCAATCAAATTAAATAATTTACCTTTGAAGAACTTCTGATCTTTTCACTCAGGAGACTCCCAGTTAGATAGCAAATGTTCCTTTTTTCCAAAAATATTATTTTTGTAGGCGAAATAGCTCCCGTTTGTTCGTCACGTTTGGAGCATGTGGAGACCAGCTGCTTTGGAGTAAAATGTTCAATTCAGTGTACGGTGTCCATAGGAAGATTTCAGTCAGAGTTGAGTCAGCAGGAGTTTTGTCACCAGGACATGTGTCAGTAGCCAAATGAACCCCTGGTCTGTTTGTCTGGTGGTCACACGTGTCTGTGATCAGAGGACCACTGGTTCGAGCCTAGCATGGGGACAGGGGCAGTGGAGGAAGCAAAGCGGGTAGCAGCTTAGTGAAACAGGTTACATATACACACATTTCTTTAGAAAATAAGGAGAATAATAATTCTATGATGATTTTGCTTCCACCTTTCGATGACAGGTGTGGTTATTGATAGGCTACTCCTATTTTTGATGAAATGAGTTTATAGATATATCTATCTAGAGAACCAGTCAAAAGTTTGGACACACCTACTCATTCCAGGGTTTTTCATAATTGTTTGACTATTTTCTACATTGTAGAATAATAGTGAAGACATCAAAACTATGAAATAACACATAGAATCATGTAGTAACCACAAATGTGTTAAACAAATTAAAATATATAATACATTTTTGCAGTTTTATTTTAGTGCCTACAGTAGGATGCAAGATTTCAAGTAGTTTTTGTAGTATTCTGTACATGCTTCCTTCTTTTCATACTGTCAATTAGATTAGGATTGGGGAGTAACTACTGTACAATGTTGTTGATCCATCCTCAGTTTTCTCCTATCACAGCCATAATCTGTTTTTGTTTTAAAGTCAACCATTTGCCTCCTGATGAAATCGAGGAGCATTTAAATATTAGTCATTTAGCAGTTTAGCAATTCATGCTTGATCCGAAAATGTGTTCAGAGGCTCCGTATGGAGGGTGTGACGCAATTGCGAAGCCTTCGGAAGCATGCAGAAGTCAAATTGAGCTCCGTACCATATCGCCGTGCATCTTCCAAATGTTGTAACAATGCGGATGGCTCCATATAGCTCTGCATTGACATGATTGGTTGATGGCAGGTGGGTGCAGGAGGTCCTGTATAAACACAAACAACTTCCTTCACAACAGCTCTGCAAGAAGTATGAATGCCCTGCCTTCTGCTGAGGCAGTATTGCTTTAAATGCTGCACGGCCAATGCACACGTTGGATTGACCATGCAGCGCCTTTTACAGAGTGCATACATTTTCAAATCTGTTAATCCTAGTCCCCTGTGGAAATCGAGCCCACAACCATTGCGTTACAAGTGCCTTGCGCTACCAACTGAGCCACAATGGTTTCTTTCCTCTCCGACAACTGAGTTAGTAACTCTTTGTAGTGACTGGGTGTATTGGCCTACACACAATACCACATAATGTCAAAGTGTAAATATTTTTTTTATGTTTAGTAGAAAGGTTTGTCTGCAGTTATTTTGGTCTAAGGTTGTGCAACCAAGTACAAGCTCCAGGGTGCCAATCATTTTGTGCATGCCATTTATCTTTATTTTCACATTTTAAATTATAAATGTAGGTTAACAAAAATAAAATTGATTCTGCAATGTTGAAAATCCAAGGTGTGGTGAATTTATTTAAATTTCTATTTATTTTTAGGAGAAATAGGGAATTATTTAAGAAAAGTGGAAGGGTGCCAATGTATATTGTCAGATACTGTGTCTCCATCTCCCCCTTCCATTCAGCTAACCATTGGTTTATTGCTAATGGGAGTAAGACCCGGCAAAGACTTATAAAACTTAAAGCCTTTCCCTACTCATTGAACATCAGCAAGCAGAAGTTATTGCACACTGTTAATAGTATAGCCAGATTGGCTGATGGAAGGGTTAGCTGTTGAAAGAATATTAAGGTGTTGACTGTAACATCTGAATGATAATGTGTTATGGTACAATTTTTCCCTTACTATAAATCAAAGCCAAGCAGCGGCCTAGATTAGCATATTATTTTCACGAAGCCTGTATAGCATAATATATGACATGTTCAGTATTTGAATTATGTATTAGTTGGACAGTGTCCCCAAGCATGCTGTGGGCTTTCAGGTATTTCATATCATAGCATCAGGCTCCTTATCCATTACAGGGAAAGGTTTTAGCTGATATCTGGAAATATCAGAGGCAACCGTCTGCAACAGCTCCTTAATTAAATGCATTTATCTGGCTGCAGAAGGAGGCGTTTTTGCTGTCCATTTCTGTAACGGGCAAAATTATGACCTACAACACACAAAAAGATAGATATGCCCCCTCCTAAAATAAAAATTGGGTTGCGCAATTTTAGTGATTTTAATTTTTGCAGTTGATTCAATTAGTAAAAAACATTACCCTTGATCGTTACCCTGTAAATATGTGGGTGCAGTTACCATACTGCATGTTTGACAAGTGATACAATTAGGTTAGAATGGCAACAGCTGTTATTAACGATGAACTAAGGCATACATTCTGATTTGTAGCGTCATTCATTTTGAAGTGAATCCCACTGGACATTTGTCTGACTTTGAATGATTGCAGTGTGCACATCACATCTGAAACCAGCCACCAACATCTCATGAGTTAAATGTTTGGATTCACAATGTACAATTCAGGAGACTGTTGTACTGGGGGGTATAGGATTATGGAAATCAGAAAAGCTATTTTCTCTTTGTTGGTCAGGCAAGCTGCCTAGTGTATGATGTGTATGTATAATGTGTAGAAGATAGTAGTGAAGTGTTGTGAAATGTGTTGAGAGTACTCCACACAACACCCAAACACACACCAACACAAGCATATTATTGTAGTACCGAGTATTTAAGAGTGAAAGCCTTGATGATTGTTCTGAGTGAATTCATAAATCCACTTAAAGGTTTTGATAACTGAAACTGATAACCATGTAAGAGTATTAAAATTGACTGATTTCAATGCATCGTCTGAACAGCTAATTAAGAACACAATTACCATAGCCAGCACTTCAAAAGGCACATGAAAGAGGCATTTATAACAAAGGCAAAAGGTTTTGACGTATTCCATCTGTCTTTGTTCTGTTGATTTTCATTAATGCACTCTAAGTCATTATGTCTAATTGGTGGTGCAAGGTGGCCTTCAGCGGAACTGTAGGGAGCTTGGATGTGGTCCCAATTAATATGGCTTCGGCAGATTTGTTAGAATAAGTGCACGAGGCACATCAAATTGGTAATTGATTTGCTTCTCGTGGTTCCACGAACACTTTGCCGCCATCATGCAAGATTGTTCCTGTGCTATGCTATTATCGGGAGGACCAATGGACCACACTCAATCAAAACCAGACCAGGACAGTAAGAGATTAAGAAATTATGATAATTTTACCCCTTTAATTCAAACATGCTGTCTCATAGTGCAGTAATGACTATTCCTAGGGGTTCTGACCCCACCTTATGTAAGCACTTAGACATACATGTAGCTATATCCTTAATGGCATGTAATAATACCTTGTGATCCAAGAGTGGACTATATTTTTACTCCAGTCCCAACTATTTCCACTGGGGGCTATCGATCTCAGAGAGTTAAGAAATATAAGAATGTTGACACTTTGGGCAGTTAAGATTTTACACTTAACGTGCCTGAAAAAATATTGAGGAATCCATTGTGCGTGACATTCAGACACCTGAAAGGTGTTTTTGACTTTCCACTACTAGGTGTTGATTTCCTAAATCATCCGAAGAGGGAAAACTCCTAAATCTCAGTAAATATTTGCCGGGGATGATCACTGCGCTATAACAGCGGAGCTGGAAACGACTTGGGGGAAATTATCCTTTCCTGCACATGGACCTGGTCCAAAACCATCATAGTCCCATTAATCTGATAGAGCTATCCTGACTGACAATCTGAAGTGCAAGGGGGCTAATGCATTTTAAATTTCCCCTCAGCAAACACTGATAGGTCAAGCATGAGTCACTATGGGCAATAAATAATAAAGCTTCAATATCATTCAATTAGAAATGCCAAACCTCTGATTATGCAGATATGACAGGGTTTTCTGTATTGGCTTTTGGCCTTCTGCTCCTTGGAAAGCCCAGGAATGGACCTTAACCTTTCTTCCTGATGCCATTATAAATTAATTGTAAATGATAAAAGGCAATGGATTTTATCTGATAAGGTAAAAGTAATTTATAAATAATTTAGAATTTCCTGGTGTTTCTCCATATGAGAGATGCATAGCTAAGATAGAAAGAGATGAAAAGGCAAAGCGATTTGAACACAGTTCTGTTTTTGTCTGGCATCAGAGAGTGTCTGGGTTTGTTTTTGTCTGGCATTAGCGAGTGTCTGGGTTTATTTTTGTCTGGCATCAGAGAGTGTCTGGGTTTGTTTTTGTCTGGCATCAGAGAGTGTCTGGGTTTGTTTTTGTGTGCCAAATGTTTTTTCCCCATACAAATAACACCCGCCACTATTAACTCCAAAATTAGGACGAGCTCTGAATGGCCATCGTTGATGAAGATAAAACACAATCTGTCACTCGGGACAATATTAAGAATTTAACATTTCACAACGTATTACGCTCAACCAAGGACAAACAACACTGTTTGGAGTGTATTGGAACTCTGCACACAAGGCAAAGACTATTATTAGCACTAAAACAGCCAACTGGATTTACTTTTAAAACAGACAGCTCCACAATTTGGTTTTGGCAGCCATCTTTGATGCCAAAATGTCCAAACCTCCATTGGGAAGTCTGTTTTTGTTTTTGTCCTTATGAAGAACACATTCTAACCAGTCTAACACTGAGTGGTGGTTAGAAATGAGCACATACAAATGATTTTTCCCTCACAGTGGTTCATCACCTTGACAGCAATGCAATCCACAAACAACCTTTGATTTGAGCCCTGCCCATCTCAAACTCAACCACACTGTATGCACAGCAATTACAAAAATGGATTTACTCGTACATAGTTGTGAGTTTTATGTGAATACTGAGGGTGTGTGTGATCTACATGACTCCTTCCCACTGAAAAAAAATAGAGGTGTTATTTAGGACATGCCGTTTATTTTTTTTACCATTATTTTTCCAGGTAAATTGACTGAGAATACGTTCTCATTTACAGCAACAACCTGGGGAATAGTTACAGGGGAGAGGAGGGGGATGAATGAGCCAATTGTAAGCTGGGGATGATTAGGTGACCTTGATGGTATGAGGAACAGCTTGGGAATTTAGCCAGGACACCGGCGTTAACACCCCTACTCTTAAGATAAGTGCCATGGGATCTTTAATGACCTCAGAGAGTCAGGACACCCGTTTAACATCAAATCCGAAAGACAGCACCCTACACAGGGCAGTGTCCCCAATCACTGCCCTGGGGCATTGGGACATTTTTTTAGACCAGAGGAAAGAGTGCCTCCTACTGGCCCTCCAACACCACTTCCAGCAGCATCTGGTCTCCCATCCAGGGACTGACCAGGACCAACCCTGTGTAGCTTCAGAATCAAGCCAGCAGTCGGATTCAGGTAGGTATGATGCTGGCATAAATCGCTATCAATAAAGCCAGCACTTCTGGCTACCACATATCGGCCCTGATATTTTTGCTACCTGTCACATCGACTCCCGCTCCTCTCCTCCAGTGTTCGACGTCACTGGTTTACTAACCACCGGTCCTGGTAACCATCATTACGCGCACCTGGCATCAATCATTACGCAGACCTTCTCTTCATCATGAGGCACACCTGGAATCCATTTTCACTTTTGGATGAATAGCGTGCCCAGAGTGAACTGCCTCCTACTCTGTCGCAGATGCTAATATATGCATAATATTATTAGTATTGGATAGAAAACACTCTGAAGTTTCTAAAACTGTTTGAATGATGTCTGTGAGTATAACAGAACTCATATGGCAGGTGAAAACCTGAGAAAAATCCAACCAGGAAGTGGGACATCTGAGGTTTGTAGTTTTTCAAAGCTTGGCCTACCGCATATACATTGAGATATGGATGAGGTTGCACTTCCTAGGGCTTCCACTAGATGTCAACCGTCTTTAGAAACTGGTTTGAGAATTCTACTATAAAGGAGGGGCTCATGAGACCTCTATGAGTCAGTGGTCTGGCAGAGAGCCTTGGTCTCATGACGCGCGGTCCCAACAGAGTTACTTCTCGTTCCAGGAAATCTCCGGTTGGAACATTATTGGTGTTTTATGTTAAAAACATCCTAACGATTGAAGGACTGTAACATAACTTTTTTAGTTTTTGTCTGGATAAAGTGTCTGCGCCTCATGAAGATGGATTACTGGGCTGAACACGCTAACAACAAGTGTCTATTTGGACATAGATGATGGAAAAAATCAGTCATTTATTGTCGAACTGGGATTCCTGGGAGTGCCTTCTGATGAAGATCATCAAAGGTAAGGGAATATTTATAGTGTTGTTTCTAACTTTGTTGATTCCAAAATGGCGTATATTCCTCTGGTTGTTTTGGGTTCTGAGCGCCGTTCTCAGATTATGCTTTTTCCGTAAAGTTTTTTTGAAATCTTACACAGTGGTTGCATTAGGGAGAAGTTTATCTTTAATTCTGTGAATAACACTAGCATCTTTTATCAATGTTTATTATGAGTATTTCTGCTAAATCACCGGATGTTTTGGAATCAAAACATTACTGCACGTAAGGCGCCAATGTAAACTGAGATTTTTGGATATAAATATGCACATTATCGAACAAAACATGTATTGTGTAACATAATGTCCTATGAGTGTCATCTGATGAAGATCAAAGGTTAGTGATTCATTTGATCTATGAAGTTTCTAAAACTGTTTGAATCACGTCTGTGAGTATAACAGAACTTATGTCGCAGGCAAAACCCCGAGGACTAACTGTGCAGATTTTTTCTTCTTCTCCCATCTCTCTTCCCTATATTGTCTCTGCCATTGGAAATTTAATAGGGGACATACTTTCAGTTCCTACATCTTCCAGACAATGTCGCCAGTGTTTGGAATATGGCTGAGGTTATTTCTTTGTCTTAGCAGGAAGTAGGCCAACTCGGAACGGGGGACACGTGATGAGCAGAGCTGGTTTCTTTTTGGTCATGTATTGAAAACAGATTGCTCGTCTACAATTTGATCGATTATTGACGTTTAAAAATACCTAACGCTGTATTACAAAAGTAGTTTGAAATATTTTGGCAAAGTTTATAGGCAACTTTTGAAATATTTTGTAGTGACGATGCGTTTTTCTAAGCTGTTTTTTTATGGATCAAACAGGCTTTATAAATGGACATTTTCTATATATATGGACGGAATTAATCGTACAAAAGGACCAATTGTGATGTTTATGGGACATATTGGAGTGCCAACAAAAGCAGCTCGTCAAAGGTAATGCATGTTTTATATTTTATTTCAGTGTTTTGTGTAGCGCCTGCTATGCTAGCTCCATTGTTTACTGCTGGTGAGGATGGCTGCAGGCTATCAGATAATAGCTTCATATGCTTTCGCCGAAAAGTATTTTGAAAATCTGACATGTTGGCTGGATTCACAACGAGTGTAGCTTTAATTGAGTATCTTACATGTGTGATTTAATGAAAGTTTTAATTTTATAGCATTTTATTTGAATCTGGCACTCTGCATTTCCCCTGGAAATTGGCCACTTGAGACGCTAGCGTCTCCCCTATCCTCAAGAGGTTTAATATAATTATCAACTGTGTAGTAACTCCTTTTGTCTTTCCCGCCCTTTTCAGTCCACGCCAACTTCCCTTTGTCTACCAAGCCATTATATCGGTTTAGCCCACTAGGGAACCTCCCCTATCATTTCCTTGTAACCATATGTACTGTGTTGTTTGTTTATGCATTTCTGTGATTATTTAGTTAATAGTAAATAAATTATTAAGACAATTGGTGTTTGGATGATTCATAGTAAAGGCTGGATATATATTAAAATATCTGAAGAGTTATATTAGGAAAATTCTAACTTTGTTATCTGAAGATTTTCCATGGTGCCCCCGGCTTCTTAGTTAATTACATTTACATGATTAGTTTAATAATATAATAATCTCAGAGAATTGATTTGATAAAATAACAGTCTTCACTTTAATGATGCCAAAGGCACGACACACTTATTTGCATTTATCCGACAGCGATTACCCTGCCCACATACCGTATCCTTTTTCCACAGCACTTGACTTTGGGTTCATTTCTCTGACACCATGTTTTTGGTCTCCGATTGGAGGTGTGGGTTCAAATCCCACTTCTGACACCATGTTTTTATGTATTTGTGAATAACTCACGTCTGAGAGTTTGGTAAAGTTCAAGCATAATCCTTGACTCAGGTATAACATGTTGCAGGTCATGACATCCTAATCAGACACTCATAATGCACCTGTTTATATATCCTAGATAGGTGCCCCACTAGTGCCATCTCTGTGTTGGCATTAATTGTTACAAAACATCTCCTGCCATGTCACTCACTGATGCATCATGAAACAGTGTTGTTTGATGAAGACATTGTCTGTATAGTTTTTTGGCCTTTTCCCCGAAGCATTGTCCCAGCCATATCCGTGGCAGAAGGAATAATGAAATCCTCCACAATAGTCTGGGGGTTGCCTGTACTAGCCACTCGCTACCTCACCGTATAAGACACTTCTAGCCCCCTCTTATTAATGGTATCTGTCTTACTGCTCAAAAGTCGTCTTTATTCTCGCTCAAAAAACTCCCGCTCTAAATGTCTGTGCAAGAGTGAAGGTTTCCTGGGAAAGAGTAACAGTTAACGTGATTGGATGTTGATTATTTGACTAGGCTACCTGTATTTGACATTGTGTTGTTATTTTTTGGTATTTTTGGCTGTGAAATGAGGCTACTTAGGTGAGAGAAAAACACGTACCCAAATGTATAGCCCAGTTTGAAAACATAAAAGTACTGTTTGAAAAAATAAAAAATAAAAAATAATAAAAAAAACACCATGTGTACCCCAGTTTGGGAATACCTGCCATACAGCATGTCAGATATCTAATGTTTAGGTGTAGAGTTTTTGCTTGTGTCTGTCCAGAGTGATTATGTGTTATCATCTTTGATAAATAAATACCGGAGGAAAGTGGAAAGCCTACTTGAGCGCTGCGTCAACCTCTCTATTTAATCTACATTTTAATGAATGATGCGATGGAAGCTATAAAATCATTCTGAATAGTTTTTGACATCCTTGAAAAGACAGTCTAAAGTTTGATATGTTCAGCAAGTAAAGCGTCATAATTACCTCTGCAAGTTCATTGTAGTTGACCTTGTTGGCGGTAACTTTCCCTCTCGTCGTGTCCTCTATCAATGCAGCTTTTCCCCAGAAGCTTGAATCTGATGTGTGCATTTATATGCTCCCTGCTTTTGTTTTGCTGTTTAGCTGAACGATCGATGTTCTTCAGGTCACTGTACCCACCTTTCGACCAAGGCTCAGACCTTCCAAAAAGCAGGCAAGGCCAGCAATACAGGCGACTTGATGAAAGGCTCCTTGTTAACCAGCTATACTTTTGACACCAGTTGATATTGAACGCCCTCACCTTTCATCATTCTTTAGGAAATTTATCTCAGGCAGAGGTCGACCCTCACTTTTAATTCACACTTGTTCTATGTACCCCAGAGAACAAAAGGGGTTCTTCAACAAAAAGCCCACAACATTTTCGGCAGCGTTGTGTCACAACTTCTACCGAAGTCGATGCCTCTCCTTGTTCGGGTGGTGCTTAGCGATCGAAGTCACCAGTCTTCTAGCCATCATTGATCTATGTTTAATTTTCCATTGGTTTTGTCTGGTCTTCTTACACACCTGGTTCCAATCCCATTCATTATATGTTGTGTATTTAACCCTCTGTGTCCCCTCTGTGTCCCCTCAAGTCAGAGATTGTTTATTGTTATGGTCATGTTTTATGGATTGGTGTGCGACAGGTTCTTGTACCCACATTTATTTTATTATGGACTTTGGGTTTGGAGTTTGTTTTACGTTATTAAAATACTCCATTTATACCAAGTTGTATTATCCTGTGCTTGACTTCCCTGCCACCTACATACATGATGTGACACATTGGCCATTCTACCATTCTGGTGGAGAAAACTGCACACTAATGCTGGTAGCTAGCTAGCTACTGAAGTTATCAAGGCTAATATTTAAACATTTTAAAATAAATTGCACTAACTGGACACAAAAATAAAGTTCTAAAACCAAGAAAACAATTTAGAGTATACCTTCTGTATTTTGAAAAAACTAATTTGAATTGAATAATATCCCCAAAATGCTCAACTATCACTCTTCACTCTTAATCTCTATCCTACAATGTCAGCAAGGTTCTCAACACATAGAACCCCATAATGCTCGTGGTACATTCCCAATACAACACACTAGGTTCATTCTCTGATCCTAATTCTATGATTGGATGTACAACATGTCAGTTCATACTGCAAAAGCTTTGATTGGTTGGAGGACAACCTCTGGAAGTGGTCATAATTACCATGTATGTCTATAGAAGGTGGCGAGGCCTAGAAGCCTCCTAGGTTTTGTATCGAGGTCAATGTAGCCAGAGGAGGACGGAAGCTAGCTGTCCTCCAGCTACACCATGGTGCTACCCCAGACAGTGCTGTTGAAGTTACTGTAGACCTTCATTGCAGAACAGTGTATTTTAATCAATTATTTGGTGACGTATGAATATATTTAGTATATTTTAATTTTAAAAATGACTACTTTTTAAAATGTTTCTAATGTTTTTATTTTTTTATGAGATTTCACTGAGGAGGATGGTCCTCCCCTCCCTTCTCTGATGAGCCTCCACTGATCTTGAGTAAGTATATGATTTGTATATATTATTTGTTATTCGCACACTTTGCATTGAAATGAGAAGCAGCGGTTCAGAACCATCACTAGACCGACACATTAGAGGCCACATTCCTCACTCGCTAGATGTGCAATTAAAGGGCTTGATGCAGAATTAAAGGGGAATTACACTTAAAAATAAATGTTTGTTTTCTTCTGATGTGATTTAACCATTGACAGAACATCCACTTTTTTTTGTTTTCTATGGGCAATTGTAATTTTGAGAGTGAAAAACCCCAAAAATCTAAATCCAGGAAAAATAAAACTGAGAAAACATAATTTGTGGAAAATATAAAACTTTCAGTTGTTTAATAACCATTATTAACCTCTCCCTCAATGTCAACAACACAAATGAGCTGATAGTGAACCTTAGCAGACAGCAGAGAGAGCACGCCTCCATCCACACTGACAGGGCCGCAATGAAGAGGGTCAAAAGCTTCAAGTTCCTCGGCGTGCACATCACTGACAACCTGAAATGGTCCCTTCACACAGACAGCGTGGCGAAGGCACAAAAGCACCTCGTCAACCTCAGGAAATTCAGCTTGAACCATAAGTAGGGCTATTGCGTTTGACTATATTTCCATATTATTATAGACCACCCCTCAGAGCCTTGTTCCTTGTTTTGTTTCTTCCTAAGTTCCTGCCTTTCTAGGGAGTTTTCCCTAGCCACCATGCCTCTACACCTGCATTGCTTGCTCTCTGGGGTTTTAGGCTTGGTTTCTGTATAAGCACTTTGTGACAACTGCTGATGTAAAAAGGGCTCTTTAATAAATACATTTGATTGATTACCGCCACACCGGCAGTCATGAGTAATTTCCACGTGACCGTTGAGTCATTGCCTCTTATGCACCCTGGACATGCATTTGTTAAATATCATCAGGTCACTAATGGACTGGTACTTAGGGCTCTATTGTTCATCTAACCACTCTGATATCAATGCAAATGCAATCGAAAATCATCATCAAAACAGTATGTGCTTTTGAAACTCACTTCACTGTGATTGATCAATTTGAAGAAAGAAGTTCAACAACAGGTTGAAATTGAGTGGAAAACATGGTCGTTGAGGATGTTGTTTCAAAGCCTAATACAACAAATTGGACAGCGCTTTCTAAGGTGATGACTAATTCAAAACAGCCATATTCATAGAGCTTATGCATATGCATAGGCCTATTAATGAGCCCAAGCCCCCAAAAAGCCCTGAATTCAAATAATGATTGTGCAGTTATACAATACATAGCCTACCGCATATTATGCAAGTTAGAAAAACATATAAAAAACGTATTTAAGATGTCTTTGGTACATAATTGGTCTCTAGCCTACACTCCAAAATTGAACAAATTCTAGTAGGCACCATTGAGTGTAGACTGTATTATTATGCATACTGGAAGGGCTGGTTACTTTATGCTATGCTCCAAACTTTATACACATGAGTCTGGGAGAGGATGTATATGTCACACCTGCTCCCCCTCTCTGGCGCTCAAGGGTGCCAGGTGGCCCATCATTACGCACACCTGGCACCATCGTTACGGGCATCATTGCTTCATGGGACTCACCTGGACTCTATTACTTTATTGTTTGCCTCCCCTATATCTGTCACTTCCTCACTTTCTTCCCCGTGTCGGCATTAATGTCGTTATGTTTTTCATGTCCAGACGCTGTCCTGTTTCATGTCTGTTTATTAATTAAATGTTCGATCCCTGTACTTTCTTCTCATCTCCAAGTGTCTGTCCTTACAGTATTAGGCTTAGGCGATGCTGTTGGTTCATTGCTACTGTTGGTTCATTGATTGTGCAGGTTGGCTTACAGAGTTAGCCCACAATTATAGTGAATTTGTATTTGGTTTTGAATAGCCTAGTAATGGGGCCTTTTTTATATTTTCACAATTAATAGGCTGACACAATACCTGGCTTTAGCTACAGAATATCTCACCACCATGCTTTTCCATCTCTTCCTCTCTCTTCTTCATTCCTTTCTTGAGCTTTATTCTGAAATACATTTTCTTCATATATTCATATCTTTATTTCTTAAGGGTTCAGGGAGCATTCATGAAGGTGTTATTCCATGCTTGTTCATGTAGCCCTTCTGCAAAACAGGGTGACTCTGGAGATCCTCTGTAAAACAAGCTCTGCTCATGTATCTGTGTGTAAATTGGAAATGTAAAACACTGGACTTCCTGACTACGAGTGGGCGGTGTTGCTGAGCAATCTGAATTAGGTGCTTTTAGTTTTCACCGGCACAACTCAAAGTAAGCTTCCCGACTCCTACTAACAAGGTTATGATGGATCAGGCTGGCATGAATTGCTTTTTCTCCCCATACTGAGAACAAGACTGCCTTATTGCTTTGTTTAGAGGTGCACTTAATCTTTCTCCACACAGACTAGGTAGGTAAGCCTGGGGACCAAGAGAGAAATGGTGGATTTGCTTTGCTCTTTCATCATCACATCCTCATGAGGCATGTTCTCTCCAGGTAGTGCCGACTTGGTCATTCATTTTGCCGTTATATAAGGAATTCCTCCTCTTAAATGTTTATTGCATTACAAAAGAAAACGTTTCACGTTGTTTTCCAAATGTATTATTGAACAACTAGTGAACAACTGTGAAATCCCAAGGTTTTTATGCTGTTGTTTTTGAATGGATACACATTGAAAATAAATCAGCAAAAAGTTAGCCCATGACGAAAAGCCAATCAAAACAAACCCATTTCAATCTGAGGGAGGAAGATTACAACAATGACTTTAGTGCATTGTTGGCACAGAGTTGCTTGGACCACATCCAAGTCTCTTGGTTTTTGTTAATCATAGGCTTTGGTATGCATGGAAGGGCCCAAGCCAACGAGAGGTGGCGGATGTGCAACGTACAGATTTAAAGTGCAGAGCTAAAGAAGTGGAAAAGCGAGGCCATCGTTATAAATATGCAGAAAAAAAACATGTCGTGCTTTTCACACCCAATGCTTTCTCTCCCTTTACTTTCAAAATAATGCTTCTCAAATAATGCACTGCAACAAAGGTGAATTGGACATGGACTGTGCTGTAGCTGGGAGGCTGGGAGCGTGTGGATACAGATGGGGTCTATATTGTATTGATCACTGCCTTCGAGAATATTGCTGAGCTGAATTGCAGTGACCCTGGCATATCAAACAGAGGATTGGGTTTACCGGGAAACTCTGCCATAAATGCTGCCTGCCATACAGTATGTGCGGTGCCAAGGGACATGGAAATACCACTAACAGACCTAAATGCTCAGCCCTCTCATCCCCTATGCCTCATTCATATAGAAAGATGCTGCTGTATATCACATGCTTTATCATATTTAGGCCTGGGCTGCTGAAGCGTAATTGATCTTATTTAGCGAAGCCAACCCAAAGCTAAACTCTTCTTATTTGGTCCTCCATGATGTATACACAGTTACCACTTCAAAGTTATTTTACCTCTGCCTTGAATAAGAACAGGTGACTGGATGCTAGAGACTGTAACCTTGCTTTCTGTAATATACACTCCATCAACTGTACTGCACTGCCCCTTCCATTTCTTATTTCGACCTTTGACCCTGCCTTTAGTCCAGTTTTCCTCCAGCACCTGTCTATGTTTTTGTTTGTGTATTTACTACTTTTTCCTACCGACATTCCTCTCTGAGCATTCCCCCCAAATGACGTGAAAGCTCGTATTGCATGGTAAATGGTTTTGGACGATAAAACTATAGTTATGGCCACATAAGTACACTCATGGCCTAGGTCTTGGCCTCTCCAGTGTCGGTCGTGATTTTGGATCAGTGGATCAGCCACAGGTAGTCTGGTGTATTTCCCATCTCAGGCTACCAATTTTAAGGACTGTTTTTCCATTCTAACCCTGGCTAAGTATACTGACTGAAAATTCCCTTTTAGAGATGCTCTTGCACCATTATCAGTCACGTTACCCATGTGACTAACTACTTTCTTTTATGGGAAACAAAATTGCAAATATAGCTTATCCACTGGGGTCACTGCCAAAATGCCATTCCAAAATTAGGCAACTGGGCTCTGCACGGACATACTTCATAGTTCATCACTTTCCCAAAGTCCTCCGTTTGCAGCCTCCCCCAATCAGAGTTTAAGGAGAGAGTGGGCAGATCCTCATGCTGAGTTCAGTATTTTCTCCCCCTCATCTCCATCAGTGCACGTCAGCACAAATCAGAAAGAGTTGTCGCTTTTCTTGTTCCATCAATAAAGGCAAATGTGTTTACCATAATCCATATTACAGTGGTGTCCTCATGAGAAAAATGAGTGGTTCTGCTGAGCATTTTCATAATGGATTAGATATCATATCAATTGAAAAACCACGGGTGGTGGTACATGCTGCACAGGCTGTAGGAGAGCACCACCGGCTCAGCACACACGCCCTCCTGAGGGGAATGACTTCACCTCCAGTTATTTCACTCTCTGCCTTGTAGTCCTGCCCCCTTCCTACTCCTCTCCTCCTCCTCCTAGCTCCGAGCTGTCTCGGTATGTCACAAGACAAGACAAGCCTTTATTCTGTCTGTCACCATATTTACTGCACAGTCCCTGCAGGCCTACCCGGTGACACGTTTGGCAAGCCACAGTAAACAACCTGCTCACTCAATGGTACTCTGTGAGGTGGGAGGAGGGAGGAGGGAAGGGTGATGAAACACACAAAGAGGAAGGTTGGGATGTGGATAAGTTTGTATCACGTGTGGGTGGAGTAAACAGGAACAGTGTGTGTGTGTGTGATTGGGAATGGTGTGTGTGAGGCTGAAAAAAAAGTGTAATTGAATAGCAGTATGGGGTGTGTGTGAGTGCGTGTGTAAATGTGTGTGTCAGTTAGTGTGACATTGTTACTGTAGGTGTGATATCAGTGATATCTATAGACAGAGGAGTCTGTCGCAGTATACAGTATGTGACAAATGATAAGGGTGAGATGGAATAAACCAGGTGCTAGCTGCTGTGCAGGAGTCAGAAGCGGGAGGATGGGAGTTGGGAGGGAGTCATTGCTGGCAGAGGAGATTGGCTGTGACAGTGAGCCCCTGGATTGTGGTTTGAAGCTGGGATTAAGGCCAGGTGACTGGAGTGCAGCCGCAGCTCACTACATTACACAGAGGGGCCTTATCCGCTGTGACATGGTCAGGAAGAGGGAGAAGTACTGGGAGGAGGGGTGGAGGCAGAACAACTGGGAGAGGGGTGAGGGAGGAGGACAGTGAGGAGGAGAGGACAGAGAGTGGTTGAGGGGAAGACAGAGGGACAGGAGATAAACAAGACCAGAGGGAGACTGGAACAGAGAGAGGGAGGGAGGAAGAGGGGAAATATATTTTGAGAGGGGGAGAGAGACAGAGAGGGGAGGAGAGTGAATCAAGCAGGAGAGAGAGACGAGAGTGTAAGAAAGAAAGAAAAAAAGACAGAGAGAATGGAAAAGACAGGTTCTCTGTCTATCTGAGGTCAGACAGAGCCGTCCAGAAGGGGCTTATTGTGTCAGCAACTCTCACCTTATCCCCCTGTCACTTATAGAGCTCAGAAACAGTTGGGCAAGTTTGCATTCAGGGCAAACATCAAATACAGGTCCCTCAAAATCAATGGCCAGACTTCGTGCTGAAAGACTGAAACCAACGTGACAATCAGAGCGACTTCCCACAAGCATCCTGGGAAATTAAGTACATTTTAAATTATTTTTGGTGGCTGCGCACCACACTTTAGCGATCAACCAGTAATTTGACAGTAAATACTGATTATTTTGTTTTTGGGTCCATTGTTGTTGACATTGTCGCATTTGGTTTTGCTGTTTATTTCTAATAAATCTTCCTAAGTTAGACATATTCAAAAGTAAATCTGTTACCATTCACTGTCTGTGGCACTCTTTGAGGATTCAACATAAGCAGGCCTTTTATGAACTCATCCGCAGTGGTTCAAAATAATCTGCATCCATATCCAATCCGTTTTCAATGCAGATATGGCTTTTGAGATTTTGTTATTCACCATGATCTAGTGTCTCATTCCATTGAGTGGATGTTGTTTTCTTCTTTCTTCTCCAGTGTTGTCACCACTGTATATTGGCACTGATATATAGCTCACTCGTAGAAATTATTTTTTCCCCCTCGATAAGTGGAACCATTGCTCAAATACAAGGCTTCTATATGTTACTGCTTTAATAGACTTTGTGAAAAAGGGCACAGAATATGTCAGCCATTGTCAGTGGCTTCTGGGAGAGCTATCAACAGCTGTCTCAGAGCCAAAGGCTTGCATTGTTATCCAGCAAACACTAATTTTGAATTACTTCAAGTCCGGAGTCCTGCGGAACAATTTTATTTGTTTTACGGCCCAACTTTCCATATCAGAGTAATTCCGAAATCACATCATTGTTATTCACTTTGGCAATGACATACAGTGCATTCGGAAAGAATTCACACCCTTTGACTTTTTCCACATTTTGTTACGTTTACAGCCTTATTCTGAAATTGTTTCAATTGTTTTTTCCCCTCAGCAATCAATACCCCATAACGACAAAACGAAAACAGGTTTTACAAATTTTTGCAACTGTATTAAAAAAAAAAACCTGAAATATAAAATTTACATAAGTATTCAGACCCTTTACTCTGTACTTTGTTGAAGCACCTTTGGCAGCGAGTCTTCTTGGGTATGACGCTACAAGCTTGGCACATTTGGAAGGAGTTCCTCCCATTCTTCTCTGCAGATCCTCTCAAGCTCTGTGAAGTTGGATGGGGAGCATCGCTGCACAGCTATTTTCAAGTCTCTCCGGAGATGTTCGATTGGGTTCAAGTCTGGCTCTGATTGGGCCACTCAAGGACCTTCAGAGACAACAGGTGTAGACTTGAAGTGTACTTACATTTTTTTCAAAAAAATTCAGAAAGAAAAAATAATAGAAAAGTAAAGTGTGTTATAACAAAAGTAATAATAAACAAACAATGAGTAGCAATAACTGGGGTATATACACAGTGTACCAGCACTGAATCAATGTATGACGTAATTGAGGTAGATACACTACATGACCAAAAGTCATGCTCGTTGAACATCTCATTCCAAAATCACAGGCATTAATATGGCGTTGGTCCCCCCTTTGCTGCTATAACAGCATCCACTCTTCTGTTAAGGTTTCCACTAGATGTTGGAACACTGCTGCAGGGACTTGCTTCCATTCAGCCACGAGCATTATTGAGGTCAGGTTCTGATGTTGGGTGATTAGGCCCGGCTCGCAGTCAGCTTTCCAATTCATCCCAAAGGTGTTCGATGGGGTTGAGGTCAGGATTCTGTGCAGGCCAGTCAAGTTCTTCCAAAATGATCCTGACAAACCATTTCTGTAAGGACCTCACTTTGTGCACTGGGGAATTTTAAGCTGAAACAGGAAAGGACCTTCCCCAAACTGTTGCCACAAAGTTGGAAGCACAGAATTGTCTAGAATGTTATTGTATGCTGTAATGTTAAGATTTGCCTGCCCAAACCATGAAAAACAGCCCTGGTCTGGTTAAACCAAGTTTGAACTCTTTAGCCTGAATGTCAAGGATCACGTCTGGAGGTAACGTGGCACCATCCCCTACGGTGAAACATGGTGGTGGCAGCATCATGCCGTGGGGATGTTTTTTAGTGTCAGGGACTGGGAGACTAGTCAGGATCGAGGGAAAGGGGAAGTACAGAGAGATCCTTGATGAAAACCTGCTGCAGAGTGCTCAGAACCTCAGACTGTGGCGAAGGTTAAACTTCGAACAGCAAAACAACCCGAAGCCCAATGCCAAGACAATGCAGGAGTGGCTTCGGGACAAGTCTCTGAATGTCCTGGTTTTTACTCTGATATACACTGTCAACAGTGGGACCTTAAATAGACAGGTGTGTGTTTTTCAAAATAATGACCAATCAATTGAATTTACCACAGGTGTACTCCAATCAAGTTGTAGAAACAACTCAAGGATGATCAATGGAATGGAAACAGGATGCACCGGAGCTCAATTTCAAGTCTCAGCAAAGGGTCTGAATACTTATGCAAATAAGGTATTTCTATTTTTTTTTTATACAAAAGTAAAAATGTCTAAAAACTTGTTTAAGACCTAACAAGAAATGTATAGTTGACAGCCAGCCGTGAAAGTTAGAGATGGACAGAAGTAAATAATTATGAGTGAGCAATTCAATAATACAAGCTGTGAGACTTACCTACGTTTGCTACAAAAGTGCACTCAACTCTTTTTTCCCCTCCAAGTCCATCTTAGGGCTTTAAAGACCAACATGTTGCATCTGTAAACCATTAAGCACATTGGACCAGCCCTTCCATTACAGTGGATCTCTCAGCCTACACAATTTATTGCTGCACCTAATAACTTGAGTATTCATTTCATAGGGACGAGAAAGTACCCTAGCTGAAATAAATCTTCAGGACATAGTAAATGTTGTGTGTTAAATGCCCAATGAAGCTATTTTCATATCCATATCAAATAATTTCTGGTTAACAATTAAATGCCCAGTGCAGTGCTTTATATATATTTCCATACTGAGGTTGGAATATGATGTGAAATTGTAAGAGATGTTTGAAAAGACATGGAGACATGGGGATTTTGGCATTTTGGAGATTTTGGGATGGAGATTTGGCCTTCCATTGTGGCCTTCCATCACCATGCAGTGAATTATACTGAACAAAAAAATAAATGCAACATGCAACAGTTTCAAAGATATTACTGAGTTACAGTTCATATAACGAAATTAGTCAATTTAAATTCATTCATTAGGTCCTGGGGTGTCTTGGTGACACTTGGTCTGCGGTTGTGAGGCCAGTGGACATACTGCCAAATTCTCTAAAACGACATTGAAGGCAGTTTATGGTAGAGAAATGAACATTAAATTATCTGGCAACAGCTCTCCTGGACATTCCCGCAGTCAGTATGCCAATTGCTCCTTCAAAACTTCAAAATACATCTGTGGCGTTGCGTTGTGTGATAAAACTGCACATTTTATAGTGACATTTTTTTGCACCTGTGTAATGATCATGCTGTTTAATCAGCTTCTTTATATGCCACACATGTCAGGTGAACAGATTATTTTGGCAAAGGAGAAATGCTCACTAACAGGGATGTAAACACATTTTGAGAGAAATAAGCTTTTTGTGTGTATGGACATTTTTCAGGCTATTATTTTTTACTCATGAAACATGGGACCAACACTTTACATGTTGCATTCATATTTCCATTCAGTGTAGTTAATTGACCAGTAAGAAAGAGTTCCAAACCTGCCAATAAGAGCTAGTTTTCAGTTATCCCCTCCTCACTTGGACCACTTGCAGACAGTCCTAGCAAAATTGCCCTATGCTAAGACGTTATTTTTATGTATTTTTTACAATTTTATTTGAAAACAGTCATAGTAAGGTATTTAATTGTTGGCCAGAAATTATTTGATATTGAGATAAAAATGACTGTATTGGACCTTTTAAGTACCTTACTCTAATAGATTTCCATTCAAATGAGCAAAAATGTATTTTTAGCACAAACTATTTATCAAGCAAGAATTTAGCTAGGACTGTCTATGAGTGGTCTGAGTGGGGAGGGGTAAAAAAAACACTGCTTGGGCCTTTAAAGATCCATCTGGTGCAGAGGTAGGGCTGATGGTATCACAGTAGCGTATATAATTACAATGGGTTTAAGAGCCTAGAAGTGCCTCTATGTTTTGAAAGGTGAAGCCCAGAGATTTGCAAAACACTGATAGATAACGGTTAAAAGTTATGGTCCGTGGTCAGGGTAAAACTCCAAGCTTATATCTTCAGATGAATACCGGTAAGCTACAGTGTTTCAATCAGTTTATGTGATTGGTGGTTGATCTATTTATTGACTGAGGAATTCTCCACGAGCACCAAGTGTATTTAATGTACACTTATTTACTCTAAATGTTGCATCACATTTTACCCAAGACAACTGGGACCAAAACGGTAATTGAAAAAGCTATTCCCAATGCCAGGCATGTGGAGACCCATGATTCATAGTAAATCACTAAAATACAACATGGCCTTGGAGTATCCTCTCTCTCCTGTCCTTTTTCTCATCATTGTCTCTGGTGACTCTCTGTAGCCTGTGGCCTATGAACCATTACAGCATCCGGGAAGGTATACCATCATAGAGTCTGACGGGAACCTTCCCGACCTCTCCTGGGGCGATGTTAACGAACATCTCCAATGTCATGCTTTATGCTAGGGACTGATTTCACTAGGCCGATATCAAGGCCATAGTGATAGAAGTAGTCCTCACTGAAAAAGGCAGGGTTGAATGCAACAACCTTGTCATATTATATAAGGGACCTATATCATCGTGAACAGACTTTGCAAATTCCCTTATATAATATTGGTTGCATTTCCACATTATTAGTATCCCTCTGAAGTGCAAAAAATGTAAATAAGAACAAAGTTGCCAAACACTGTGGTTAACTTTCTGACAAGTGTTTTGACAATTGTATAATACCAAGGTAAAAAAGACAACATCTATGTGTATTCTAACTGCAGAAATTACATTTAGAAAATCCAGTCAGTCTTGACTAAAATGTTATTTCTCTCATTTTCATCATTATCTTGTGGTCCGCTGTGGCTCTGTTAGTAGAGCATGGTGCTTGCAAGGATTGTGGTTTTCGATTCCCGCTGGGGCCACCCAAACGAGTCAAATAAATAATGCATGCATGACTAAGTAACTTTGGATGAAAGCATCAGCTAAATGGCATGTACTGTATATTATATATACAGTTATTATATCATATATAAAGTATAATGTATGATATCATGTCCTGTCAAAAGCACAAGTCTATAAAAAGTATATTACCTAGGCATCACAGTGCTGGATCTCTGTGTTATACATTTCAGGACAACTTGTGACAGACACTGTAGAGGGATGAGTAGTTTCAACTGTCACTGTGGAACAAATTGCTACCGCCCTAATGAGCTCCTCTTGAACAAAACAACCACCACATCAGAAATATTGTGCGATTGAGTAACAGAGATGGGCACCTAAGCACTTGGCAAATCTCTTATGAATACTATAATTTTGTTATGGGAGGAAAGCAAATAACTTCATTTATTTCTAGAGAAAAAAATATATTGCAACATGCAATCAAGGTATTATACCCATGGCTTCTGTGCAGACCATGACCAATTTACCCTGCGTCTCAATGTCTGGAGGGAAGAAAAACAATGTTTGTAGGACGGCTGTTCAGTACATGCACAGAATACATGGTCCAGAAATGATTCTATCAGTGCATTTCACCATCGTGTTCAAACTGCGCAGTGGAATCTGCAATGCAATATAGCACAAGGTGAAAAGGCTGATTATGAAAACAGTGGTCGCCATCATTTTAATGCCATTAGTGCGGGATCTGTGTTTTAATCATGTCAATTGATTAACTTGGTCAGAGAGTAGACACAGTGGGCATGCTTATGATTCACAGCTCATCGTTTTCAAATATTTTCAATTAAGGATAATACAATACACCCCAGAGTCCTAGTGATGGAGTTTAATATCATCACCATATAATGCAGTCTATTGACTTTTCTTTAAGGAGGAGATGTGATTCTCCCTCTCTAATTGGTTGGTATGAGTATGCCTTGTTATTTGCCATCTCATTGTTCTCGCACTACTGAACAGCAATCCCCGATTGAGCAACACACTCGGTTTAATTTTTTTAAGTAGTGCTGTCTACAGTGCATGATAAGAAGCAGGGCTTCCTATTAGTTGGGATAGTATGCCATGATAGATAAAATATGTAGGCCTACTGTGCAAATTACTTCAACTTATGACATGTTCCATTCGTTTTTCTTTTGTAGTCTGAGGTAATTCCCTCATGAGGGATAATAAAGTTATATTGTATCATAATGTATTCAGTATTTATCTTTTTTAATAACTTCATTCATGTTTTGAATTAAAGTGCCCTGCAGTGCTTTCATCTGAGTTTCAAAGTCTTCTAGTAAATTAAAATAAGTTTAAAGTATGATAACGTACATTTCTTTTTCAAGCACAATCTAAATATCTAAAGGCCCAGTGCAGAGAAAAAAGTGATTTTTCTGTGTTTTATATATACTTTATTTCCAAACTGAGGTTGGAAAAGTACTGTGAAATGTTAATAAGGGCCTTTTAGTCTAAGTGTCACACCCTGGCCAAGAGGGGCAGTGACTAAAATTGCTCAACTACCAGACTATGCCAGTTCTTGTTAAATGAGGGGAACACCTCAACCAGTATAAGACACATTTGTGACAGGCCATCTATTGGATTGGGTCATGAGCAATACAATGGACAAAACTTAATCAAAAATATAACATATTATTACAATAAACTCTGTTCATTTACAGGTTAAAAACCAACTGGAAATCTTCTTTCTTCAAGCCAGTGTCACAACAATCATCAATCAATACATACCCGGATGGTGGCTTGCATGCTACTCAGCCAATAGTAAATACCTAGGAAATCAAATCATGTCACTTGGAGCAAGAACTATAAAAGAACAAACGATAGCCGACAACCCTTAAAGCAGAGCGTACTATGTTTAAGACGGGCGCCATTAAGAAATAGCTCCAACCAGAGCTCCGCAGCTCAGACCTTTGTCGTTTGGACCCTTTGGTGGGGATTTAGGGTGGACTACATCCTAAAAGTTGTATTGCTACCCACAACTGGATTCAAAGTAAACAATAAAAATATGCTTCATGGGGAAAACTAACTTACTCTTCACAACTAAAATAGTCGACAAAACAAAACAGTCTCCCACTTCTTCCCTCCTTCGAAGCTCCATATCTCCCCACTTAGGCTCTGGGGCCTGAGAGGGTAGTACGGCTCATGACAGCCTTTCATGTAACTCCTTCGCCGAGAAGTCCTCCAATCCCAGAAACCTCTGCTGCATCCACCATGATGCCCACCTACTTATATTGTAGAATCTCTGGATCTTGCTCTGATGAGAGGCAACCCCTGCCACCTGCAGTCAATACCTATCCACCACCATGGGCCCTTTCAAAACATTTGCTCCCTCAACACTCTTGACAGCCACTGCATATGATATGTTCTGGTTGGCCTTGACTTGAGCCACCACATTTTCCATCACCCTCATCGGGCATTCTAAAGATGAAGCAACATGGTTCCCACAACAATTGAATCATTTCACACAATCAAAACTCTTCTCCACAACCTTCACACCTTTGCTTCTTTTTTCTACATACATGTGCCACGTGTCCTAAAGCAATCACTCTACAGCAATCTGGGGACAAAAACAAAAGCACAGATAGACTTCACTTTCTCTCCATTAACTATTCGATTCATCCGACACGCATCAGTCACTCCAGGGATATTTTGTATTTTTTCTATCTTGACTTCCCAGACAACACCAGATATTACCCCCTTGAGGGGTGCTCTGCTCTGACGGGCTACACACGACACGAGTACAATGCAACACAAGCTCTTTCTGCGTCTCAGAAGTACACAAAATCAAAACATCTCGTAATCCTCACTGCATTTTGCATGCTCTTTGCATGCCCATCACTCTTTCCACCAGCTATTAATGTTTCAAATGGATTCCTTGGTTTGGCAACTTGATCTGCCACTCCTGCAAGATAAGAAGCGGCATTCGCAGAACTATCGGTTTTGTTTTCAAGCACTACTTTTGTCCATTTTCCATTATTTTGGACTAGTGTCCAATCTTCCTTGCTTTTACCAGCATCAAGTTTACCACCTGCTCCAGCTTCCGCCATCTTTCTGAGTTGCCTGTATCTCGTGGGTTACAGTTGCCAGGACTACAGTCTAAAATCACGGAAGCGCTCCTGCTCCCCACACTGCCCTAACAGAGGTGCTTGGCTCGAACACAGGTGTGCCACAGGTTATAAAGGAGGCAGAGGGTGTGAACTGCAATTAAAGAGAGGCAATAGTTTAAGGGATGCTCCAATCACAGGAGGAGGGTGGTTAAAAAAGTTAATACAATTAAGCACAGCAAATCTCCATGTCACAGCACACACATGCTATCCATTTTACTGAACCTTTATTTAGCTAGGAAAGTCAGATAAGAACAAATTCTTATAAACAAAGACGGCCTATCTTGGCCAAACCCTAACCCTGACGATGCTGGTCCAATTGTGTGCCGCCCTATGGGACTCCCAATCACGGCCGGTTGTGATACAGATGCTGTGATACAGGTGCTTCTTCACCTGCATTGCTTGCTGTTTGGGGTTTTAGGCTAGGGGTCTTCACAGCACTTTGATATATCAGCTGATGTAAGAAGGGCTATATAAATACATTTGATTTTGAATAGAATCGAACCAGGCTCTGTAGTGATATCTCTAGCACAGAGATGCAGTGCCGTAGACCGCTGCGCCACTTGGGAGCCCAAATAAGGACAATAATTTGTGAGCGCATGCAAATGTCAGTATAAATTCTATTCATATAGGAGCTAAAGTCATCCCTATGACATAACAGCTGTTTGAAAAGACTGCCTGAAATTTTAGCCTGTTTCGGTGGGATGGAGTTTTGGCCTGCCTAGTTAATAGACCGATAAGAAAAAGAGTTCCAAACCTCTCTGCCAATAACAGCTAGTTTTCAGTTTTCCCTTCCCACTCAGACCACACCCAGACAGTCCTAGCAAAAGTCTTGCTAAAATTACTCTTTTCTAAGAAGCTATTTTAGTTTATTTTTGACTATTTTAATTGAAAAAAAATCACAATAAGGTACCTAATTGTTACCCAGAAATGATTTAATATTGAAATAAAACCGGCTGCATTGGTCCTTTAAAGTCTCTCTACCAAATTCAGGTAATACTTGATTGGGTACAGAGAGAACATCTGTCTGAAATTCAAATCATCATCATACACAGCAGGGGAGACTTCCTACTAACAATACAATAATTACAAACCTACTGCCACTACTAACTCTTCCCCAATGTGGACATGCCTCAAGGAAGGGCACAGATATGCATGGAAAGTGAATGAAGGCTGTGTCACAATCACTAAACTAACAATTGGAACCATCTCATCATTTTTGGATACGACAATGCTACGATAGCTAGCAAAAGACTGTATGAGCGATTGCTAAATGTAAACAACCTTAGATAGATAGCTAACCATCTTGGCTAACTGTGGGGAGAAGACATTTAGCTAAGTCTGTCTACAAAACTGACAAGGTGTCTGCAGTTTTGTTTACATTAATGTGGTTTGTGACATCTCCACTTTCCAAGTGTTTTGGGAAAGGCAACTCAGCATGACTTGAGTCAGGGGAAACTATTTTGCCCCTTAGAGCCACTGTACAGAGCCATGCAAATGACACAAATAAAACTGTTGCAGACTACCTATGATCGTCTTTGAATCTCTCTAAGGTTTTACAATCAATCATCCTGTAGTAACCTTTGGCTATCCTTCTTTTAATTAACCGATATCTTAATAGATTCATCCAAAGAGGGGGTGATTTGAAATTTCTTAATTAACTAGGATGACTCATCTTGAGGTAGGACTGGCATGAACCCGTTTCATTTCACTCGGAGGGAATACCATTCCACTAACCTGCACAACATCAGATGCTTAATTGAAAGTGAAATTGTAAGGAACCACATGCACTCTTCAAACTGTGTGGCCTCTTAAAAGTCATTAAAGAGATAGGTCACCCAAATTACAAAATTACATTTAGGTTTTCTTACCCTGTAAGCAGTCTATTCATCTCATCAACCCAGAACCAAATTGTTGCGCCACCTTCCCAATTGACAGCAATATAGTGTAAAACAATATAAAAAATAAGCGGTGGATAAAATCTGATTCACGTCCGCGGTAAATACAGTAACGCTCCCTATGTTTTCCATTCATTTTTCCACAATAGGAAGGTAAGCGCTCAGGCAAAATACATGTGTAAATGGCGTTTACCCTCCACAACACCACTGTCGATTAAGTACTGAGAGGAGATGAATGAGAAATTATAGAACAAGAAATGGAAGGTGGGCAATAGGCCGCTAGATATTGCATTGAACAGTCTTTTGACAGATGTTACGATACCATTTATGTTATATAGTCTGTCCACAAAAGATTAGCAGTCTACACTGAGTGTACAACACTTTAGGAACACCTTCCTAATATTGAGTTGCACCCCTTTTGCCCTCAGAACAGCCTCAATTCATCGGGGCATGGATTCTACAAGGTGTCAAAAGCGTTTGACAGGGATGCTGGCCCATGTTAACTCCAATGCTTCCCAAAGTTGTGTCAGGTTGGCTGGATGTCCTTTGGGTGGTTGACCATTCTTGATACACACAGGAAACTGTTGAGCGTGAATAACCAAGCAGTGTTGTAGTTCTTGACCCACTTAAATTGGTGCGCCTGGCACCTACTACCACAACCTGTTCAAAGGCACTTAAATATTTTGTTTTGTCCATTCACTCTCTGAATAGCAGACGTACACAATCATGTCTCAATTAAATATCATTCTTTAACCTGTCTCCTCCCCTTCATCTACACTGATTGAAGTGGATTTAACAAGTGACATCAATAGGGGATCAGAGCTTTCACCTGGATTCACCAGGTCAGTCTATGTCATAAAATGAGCAGGTATTCCTAATGTTTTGTACACTCAGTGTATACACAAGGTAAGACAGCAATCCATGCTTTGGTTTTGTTTACCTGGTCTCCAAATGTTTTAGCATCAATAAAGATAATATTCCTGATATTATTCCTGATATTGGTTTTTCAATTCATATCCAAATCATTTAAGCCACAAATTCTATTTCAAGAACTTTGGGATGATAGACTATTCCTTCTTAATATGATCTATGCTTTGTCAATTGTGTATTATATATGTTTCAAAACCTTTTGCTACAACATTCTCCACTGAACATAAGCCAGAAAGCTGATTGAAGTTGACGCCTTCATCCAACCTATGGGTCAAACTATCATTTCAACCAAAAAATTCAATGTGATGGATTTGGATTTGAAAAGTCATTAACCTAAGGGAATTTTCTATTTTTTAAGGTAACTTTTAACCTAACATTTTTAGTTGATTTCACAATGAATTCTAATTAGTTGACTCATCCAAATGTAAATCAAAATTAGACGCTGAACTGATGCCTGTGCTCAGTGTGTTTCTTCGAAGATAACGCCAATGTTCCCTCATAAAATGAGAGAGAATTTTGCATTACAGAGGTTTTTGGTGAAACGAGTCTGTGTGGATCCCATCGGACAGAGATTGGAAACCCAAATTGGTCTACACGGACAAGTTCTGGCCTGGCTTAGATCTTTGTCCTCTGACAAATCAACTGTACATTTCGGTGCTCCTCAAGGTTCCATTTTAGGACCACTATTGTTTTCACTATATATTTCACCTCTTGGTGATGTCATTCGGAAATATAATGTTAACTTTCACTGCTATGTGGACGATGCACAGCTGTACATTTCGATGAAATATGGTGAAGCCCCAAAATTGCCCTCCCTTGAAGCCTGTGTTTCAGACATAAGGAAGTGGATGGCGGCAAATGTTTTACTTTTAAACTCGGACAAAACAGAGATGCTAGTTCTAGGTCCCAAGAAACAAAGAGATCTTCTGTTAGATCTGACAATTAATATTGATGGTTGTACAGTTGTACAGTCTCAAACAAAACTGCGAAGGACCTCGGCGTTACTCTGGACCCTGATCTCTCTTTTGACAAAAATATCAAGACTGTTACAAGGACATCTTTTTTCAATCCACATAACATTGCAAAAATCAGAAACTTTCTATACAAAAATTATGAGGAAAAATGTTTCCATGCCTTCGTCACTTCTAGATTAGACTACTGCAATGCTCTACTTTCCGGCTACCCGGATAAAGCACGAAATTAACTTCAGTTAGTGCTAAACATGGCTGCAAGAAAATTGTCTAGAACCAAAAAAAATTCATCATATTACTCCAGTGCTAGCCTCTCTGCACTGGCTTCCTGTTAAGGCTAGGGCTGATTTCAAGGTTTTACTGCAAACCTACAAAGCATTACATGGGCTTAAAAAACTAGTAAATAACAAATATGGAATAATGTAGAAACCAAAAAAGTGTTATATTTTCTATTTGAGATTCTTCAAAGTAGCCACCATTTGCTTTGATGACAGCTTTGCACACGCATGGCCAGAAGTATACAGAATGGTGTCGTCTGCGTAGAGGTGGATCAGAGACTCACCAGCAGCAAGAGCGACCTCATTGATGTATACAGAGAAGAGAGTCAGTCCAAGAATTGAACCCTGTGGCACCCCCATATAGACTGCCAGAGGTCCGGACAGAAGACCCTCCAATTTGACACACTGAACTTTTTATTTATTTTTTATTTTTATTTTACCTTTATTTTACTAGGCAAGTCAGTTAAGAACAAATTCTTATTTTCAATGACGGCCTAGGAACAGTGGGTTAACTGCCTGTTCAGGGGCAGAACCATAGATTTGTACCTTGTCAGCTCGAGGATTAGAACTTACAACCTTGCGGTTACTAGTCCAACTACTAACCACTAGGCCACCCTGCCACCCCTCTCTATCAGAGAAGTAGTTTGTGAACCAGGCGAGGCAATCATTTGAGAAACTAAGGCTGTCGAGTCTGCCGATGAGGATGTGGTGATTGACAGAGTCGAAAGCCTTGGCCAGATCAATGAATACGTCTGCACAGTAATGTTTCTTATCGATGGCGGTTAAGATATCGTTTAGGACCTTGAGCGTGGCTGAGGTGCACCCATGACCAGCTCTGAAACCAGATTGCATAGCAGAGAAGGTATGGTGAGATTCGAAATGGTCGGTAATCTGTTTGTTGACTTGGCTTTAGAACGGCATGGTAGGATAGATATAGGTCTGTAGCAGTTTGGGTCAAGAGTGTCCCCCCCTTTGAAGAGGGGGATGACCGCAGCTGCTTTCCAATCTTTGGGAATCTCAGACGACAACGAAAGGGGTTGAACAGGCTAGTAATAGGGGTGGCAACAATTTCGGCAGATCATTTTAGAAAGAAAGGGTCCAGATTGTCTAGCCCGGCTGATTTGTAGGGGTCCAGATTTTGCAGCTCTTTCAGAACATCAGCTGAACGGATTTGGGAGAAGGAGAAATGGGGAAGGCTTGGGTGAGTTGCTGTGGGGGGTGCAGTGCTGTTGACCGGGATTTGGAGTAGCTAGGTGGAAAGCATGGCCAGCCGTAGAAAAATGCTATTTGAAATTCTCAATTATGGTGGATTTATCAGTGGTGACAGTGTTTCCTATCTTCAGTGCAGTGGGCAGCTGGGAGGAGGTGTTCTTATTCTCCATGGACTTTACAGTGTCCCAGAACTTTTTTGAGTTAGTGTTGCAGGAAGCAAATTTCTGCTTGAAAAAGCTAGCCTTGGCTTTTCTACCTGCCTGTGTATAATGGTTTCTAGCTTCCCTGAACAGCTGCATATCACGGGGGCTGTTCGATGCTAATGCAGAACGCCATAGGATGTTTTTGTGTTGGTTAAGGGCAGTCAGGTCTGGGGAGAACCAAGGGCTATATCTGTTCCTGGTTCTAAATTTCTTGAATGGGGCATGTTTATTTAAGATGGTTAGGAAGGCATTTAAAAAAAATATCCAGGCATTCTCTACTGACGGGATGAGATCAATATCCTTCCAGGATACCCCGGTCAGGTCTATTAGAAAGGCCTGCTCGTTGAAGTGTTTCAGGGAGCGTTTTACAGTGATGAGTGGAGGTCGTTTGACCGCTGACCCATTACGGATGCAGGCAATGAGGCAGTGAATAGAGGGCAAGTTGGTTAGGATGATATCCGTGTTTAAGGCTTTGAGGAGGTGACGTCTTCACTATTTATCACATTTCAAGAGAAGACTCAGATGCAGACAGTGTCTAATTTACAAAAGTTTAATACTTGAACAGGGGTCAGGCAAAACGACAGGTCAGGCAGAGGTCAATAATCCAGATCCGAGCACATAAGGTACAGAATCGCAGTCAGTCTCAGGGCAGGTAGAGATCAATAATCCAGTGTGGTGTGACAAGGTACAGAACGGCAGGCAGAATGGTCAAAACCGGGAAACTAGAAAACAGGAACTAGGGAAAACCGTTGGAAGGCTTGACAAACAAGACAAACTGGCAACAGACAAACTGAGAACACAGGTATACACTGGGTATAATGGGGAAGATGGGCGACACCTCGGGGGGTGGAGACAAGCACAAAGACAGGTGAAACAGATCAGGGTGTGACACTAGAAAATAAAAAAAATAAAGAAAAACCTTTGAATGATTAGGTGGGTCCAAACTTTTGACTGGTACTGTACAAGGTGGGCTATGACAGCATCAGCAGTTAGCAACCAACAGCTGGCAGACATGTTTACATTTGGTTAGTCTTATCAGTGTTATTTAGATGGAATACTTGAGCTAAATGAGGTAGCTCTATAGCTAGCTAACGTTAGTAGAGCAGTAGCAAGCTAGCTCTTCCACCTACACGGTTCACTTCCATAACAGTGATAAAGCTTGATCTCCGCTGATGCTGCTGTCTGTTTGAGATGCCACCTTAATGGTAGGGACAGCATATACAGGATATACTATCCCACTTTTTCACAAGTTTTTAATTTACCATGTGACACTGACCGCAGGGCATTGTTTCCGAAGTGAGAGCTGATTTGGAGAAAACCTCAAACCCAACTTCGAGAACAACATTACAATATTATAACATTTCATTTAAATTTGTAATTTGGGAATGTCTTCTTGGGGTGCTTTAAATTTCTGATATTGAGAAATAGGTGTTACGTTCTCTTTAATCCCTCCACAGTTAATATAAGTGTAGCCAGGTGGTAAAAACACATAGCTGTATTAATTTATATCCACTAGATGGCACTGTCTCTTTAAGAGATCCTTAAACAATGTGTGCAAGCGCTTATGGTCGTGCGCCTGCGCAGTGTGTAAGAGTGAGAGCAAGTAATTACACTGGAAAGCTGTTGTAATTCATAGTGGATCCAACGTTACTTTAGATGGATTGACATGAGGATGTTAGCTTCTTGCTAGCTGAATACTAGTGCTCGCAGAACCATGTTAAAGGGAACAATAAAGGGAACACTTAATAACACAATGTAATTCCAAGTCAATCACACTTCTGTGAAATCAAACTGTCCACTTAGGAAGCAACACTGATTGACAATAAATGTCACATACTGTTGTGCAAATGGAATAGACAACAGGTGGAAATTATAGGCAATTTAGCAAGACACCCCCAATAAAGGAGCGGTTCTGCAGGTGGTGACCACAGACCACTTCTCAGTTCCTATGCTTCCTGGCTGATGTTTTGGTCACTTTTGAATGCTGGCGGTATTTTCACTCTAGTGGTAGCATGAGACGGAGTCTACAACCCACACAAGTGGCTCAGGTAGTGCAGCTCATCCAGGATGGTACATCAATGCGAGCTGTGGCAAGAAGGTTTGCTGTGTCTGTCAGCGTAGTGTCCAGAACATGGAGGCGCTACCAGGAGACAGGCCAGTACATCAGGAGACGTGGAGGAGGCCGTAGGAGGGCAACAACCCAGCAGCAGGACCGCTACCTCCGCCTTTGTGCAAGGAGGAGCACAGCCAGAGCCCTGCAAAATGACCTCCATCAGGCCACAAATGTGCATGTGTCTGCTCAAACGGTCAGAAACAGACGCCATGAGGGTGGTATGAGGGCCCGACGTCCACAGGTGGGGGTTGTGCTTTACAGCCCAACACCGTGCAGGATGTTTGGCATTTGCCAGAGAACACCAAGATGGTCAAATTCGCCACTGGCGCCCTGTGCTCTTCACGGATGAAAGCAGGTTCACACTGAGCATGTGACAGACGTGACAGAGTCTGGAGACGCCGTGGAGAATGTTCTGCTGCCTGCAGAGTCTATGTTTGTTTTTCTATGTTTTGGGGTATTTCTATGTTTCGGCCTAGTATGGTACTGAATCAGAGGCAGGTGTCATTAGTTGTCTCTGATTGAGAATCATACTTAGGTAGCCTGGGTTGCACTGTTTGTTTGTGGGTGATTGTCTATGTTCGTGGCTTGTGTCAGCACAGGTCTCATTTGTAGCTTCACGGTCGTCATTGGTTTATTGTTTTTGTTACTCTTTTGTATAGTGTTGCAGTGTTCAGTGTTCTCTTTATTAAAATTCACTATGAACATATACCACGCCGCATTTTGGTCCTCTGATCCTTCTTGCGGAGGAGGAGGAAGACCGTGACAAGTGTATTATTTGAAGCTGCTGTATGGGTGAGATGAGGATCTGCTGTTCCATGTGGGGTTAGGGTATCACATAGACAGTGTGTTAATAGCAGAGCCACTACCGTTTATGCATTTCACTTTGTTCTTATTGTACTCAGATTGTTTTTATGCACTTTACTAAACATATGTATTTCACTTGATTGTGATTTAGACTGAACTTTACTTTATGGGGATTTACCTCCTACATTATCCTATTCTAAATGTAAGCTTCGACAGAATAAACAACCCCAAATTATTTTGTGTCCTGTGCTGAGTTTACTTTCGCTAGGCTACATAGATGTTATATGCTGGGTGAAACAACCCATTAATTAAGTTTATTCACTCAGGACACTGACACACCAATAATTTATTGTTTATAATGCTTTATTTCTTTGATTAATCTATGATCTGTCCACGAATATTGCATCATAAATTGCTGACAGCTTGCTTTACATCCGGTCGACAGGTGGTATATAAATATATGACCGGTTATAACCAAAGGGCCCTTACAATGTTTTATTATGAGCTCATAAAAATGGAAATGATTAGCCAACTAAATGTTCCTCCAATAACCCCTTATCTCTGTGTAATATTGTGTTGTCATGTCATGTTCTTGCCAAAGAAAAATATTTCCCTGCCAACTGCATCTGTTACTTTGCCTGAACAGAAAATTGCAGACACAAACAGAGAACGTAAGCTCCCACTCAAATCCTTTCATTGATTGAACCATGTGTCTCATGAAAATTCCCCACTGGCAAGTTGTCAATGTGATGTTCAAGATAGGGACTGAACGTTTCTGGATTCAAGCCATATAAGCCATGGTTAAGCTCTTGACAGTAGTTTGTCAGGTTATCCAAAACACACAATCTCAGTTTGAAAACAAACTATACAGAGTACTAAAAACTGACCTGACCGATGTCGATTTAAGGTGACAGCGAGAAAGAGATGTCTAGTCGAAGGCATACATTTTTGAAATGGAGTGCAAAAGTTTTGTGGACTATGGCCTGTGAGGATGAATGGTTTCTGGTCGACAGGAGCCAGTGGATTTGGAGATTCCCATCTAATGCTTGAGAGACCTTGAGGAAATCATCAATGACAGCAAAACATATACCCAAGAGGTCTGTCCTTGCCTGGCTGCTATGATACCCTGCGCAGGGAAAGATGGTCCCGGCCTTCACAGTCTTGGTCAACTCACCACTTGAACAAATCCTCATTGAAAAAAAAGGCCCAATGTCATTACAATTAATTGTAATTAATTTGCATAACTGACAGTTCAAATGAACAGAACATTTCCATTTTGGAAACAAGGCTGTAACTTGCTCTGTCTGCTTGGATTTCAAAGGATTAAAAGGATTACAATGATAAGCTTTTCAGATTGAATTGGCATGTACTGTAGGCTACTTTGAAGGTTGCTAGAAACTGTGCCACTCACATTTTTGGGTTGAACGTGAGTTCTATTTACACATGAATGCCTTACAGAAATGATTTGAATTGGCTTACTGTATACAAGGAAAACCTGATGGCTATGTTATAGCCAAGCTGACATGTTCAACAAGAGGATTAAATGGAGCAGATCACCTCGTTTTAGTTCAAAACATATTGAATATGACTTTGACTCTAAGGTCTAATGAAAATCAAGAAGCTTCATGTCTCTGACTGCAAATTAGAAAAAAACATCTGACCCTCTCAAAGATCTTGACCTTATGACATGTGTAACCATGGTAACATTATACTGCAGGATATTGTACTGTCACAGCGGGAGGGCATATAGGGTTATCGTTAATAATACAGCTACTTGAGATTTATTGGTTGTGAACTCATCATGACCCTGGCCTCTACCATAAACCTGCCACTATAATGAGTGGGACATGGCAGGGTTTTGCATTCTTCATTGAACTATTTTTACCATACAGGCCTACCTTACATTATCAGTGCAGTGCTAGGATTGGGAATGATATACAGGCCTAAACCTCTGTGGACGATAAGACGGTTCAGAGCTAAAAACCTGAGAGCGAGAGGATTACTGTCATCTTAATTCTCATTATCTCAAAAAGATAATAATCAGGCCACCAACTGTTGTTGAACAGAACTGTTTACTGTGTGACTGATGGTAGGGCTCCAGGGAACTACAGTGAAATAAACATCAACGGCACCTCAGCATAGACATTTCCCAAAGTTGAATTTGAAATGCATGTTGTGTGCCAGTCGGCATGCTGAAGACTGATTTAATTTCCAAATCGCCACAGACACACTTCCAGCACTTCTTTGGCTTCCCAGTGGCTTCTTACCATCTCACTGTTGCTGGAATATTTATTTTGAGAGATTTATTTTGCTCCAGCTGATGTGGAAAATTGTGAATCTTGGTTACAATATTTAGGTGTGTGTCCTTTTCAATCTATGAGATGACCCAATTAACTGACCTCATTTCTTCAGCGAAATGCTGTTTCTTTTCAAAATGTTTTTTTTTTACCCGATAGTGATGGAGAAGGGGCAAATTAGGGGAGAAAATCACCCATTTGTTTCAAAGACTATCTCGCTAAAGACTAGTTTACTAGTATCTCCAAAAGCTCTAGTGTATTGTAGTGTAGTGAAATATTGTTTGAGGGGTAAATCAAATCAAATCAAATGTTACTGGTCACATACACATATTTAGCAGATGTTAATGCGGGTGTAGTGAAATGCTTGTGTTCCTAGCCTCAACACAACAATACACACAAATCTAAAAGTAAAAGAATGGAATTAAGAAATGTATAAATATTAGGACGAGCGATGTCATAGTGGCATTGACTGAAATACAGGAGAATACAGAATATACATATGCAATGAGTAAAGCAGGATGTAAACATTATTAAAGTGACTAGCCTCCTGTCTGTGGGTGGACCATTTCACTAGTGTTCCATTCCAAGTATCATATTGTTGAGCCGAAGGGTCTGTTTAGTAACTAATAACGATTGAATATGACAGGTGGCGAACTTAGGTCTTTTTTTGTAGTTGCAGATTTACAGTATCAGAATTTCTCACCACTCCACAAGTAAGCTTCGCCCCGTAGTGCGATTAGTGCTTTTTGAGGTCGGTTTGGTTTTCAAAAAAACATGTTTACATGAAATGCACTATGCATTATATGGGTTGAATCCTATAACAACACAAAATAAAACAATTAAAAAGTCCCATGAGCAACCATTTTAATAAAATATTTCAGTTGTTATGTATATTACATTTGTTTTATTTGATGACTTTATTATTTCATTCCAAGTCATCATCTCATCTCTATAGAGCAGCTGCCTATGCTGTTTGACAAAATCACTATTTTGTAGTTCTTCAAAGTCAATAAAGATTACTTTTATGTCTGCCGAATACCAACTATCAATCACTTAGAACGTTTATTTTTAGGTAGAGATACCTCGCCAAGCAACAGCTGCTCTCTATATAACCTCATGATCCCGCATTTTTCAGTCTCTTCTGTATCAGTCATAAAAGAAACACTGACCGGAAAAGTAGATGTGCAATGGATTATGGGCATTGTAGTTAATTACCAAGTTGTATGCTCTAAACTATTAGCCTGTTGGAAACTACAACGCCTTAATACATCGCACAGTTCAGGTAGGATCTGATTAATCTCTAGAGGAACTGCAATGTGCGCATTGAGCTCACAGAAAGAATACTAACGTAATGGTATTCAAATAACCCATGTTGGTCAATTAGTTGTCAAAAGTAGAAAAGTAAACTCAATTTCAGATAAATTGCTCAGCACTATTGTCAATAATTATAGCCCAACTCCCTGGCCATTTTAGCCTTTGTTATTCTCAAATTACAGTTACAATGGCGAACATCCTCATTTGAAATATGTATCTGTCATTGCAAGTTGATTCTTCAGGGGCATAATGGATTGTTTTGTAATGACCCATTTGCCTGTGATGTGGATCTTGCAGGCAATAAAACATTGAATAGACTCTGAAATACAGAGGAATAAAACATATTTGATCACTGTGGAATTTACGATGCCCCCTCAATTCCGACAGCAAAATTGAGGGCCATGACGGCCTCCAGGTGACATCCGACTTGGTTTGGAGCATCTTTGGTCTGTCTCTAATAATTTTCATAATTATTTTTTATTGCATTTTTTGGGGGGTAGATCAGCTTTAATATTGCAGAGAGATTGTAGCTTCCATCAATGTAATTGTGTGCATCTTTTCCAATCCCCCATATATTTATTTGTAAATACAGTTTGGACATATCTACTCATTCAAGGGTTTTTCTTTATTTTGACTATTTTCTAGATTGTAGAATAATTGTGAAGACATCAAATCAAAATCAAATCAAATCCAATTTATTTGTCACATACACATGGTTAGCAGATGTTCATGCGAGTGTAGCGAAATACTTGTGCTTCTAGTTCCGACAATGCAGTAATAACCACACATATGGAATCATGTAGTAAGTAAATCAAAATAAAAGCGTCTGCGAAATGGCATATATTATTATTATTATTATATTTCAGATTTTAGATATTTTTCATACAAATCCTAACCTTTGTGAACTGTTCCTAAGATCTGTGGTTCATCAGTGCAAGTTGAGATGGGTGTATCTTGGCGCTAAAAAATCTTTGTACGTTTCTGTAGTCACTTCTCAACGGTTCATTAGAAATAGTGAATTGTTGAAAGTCAAATGCTATTGCAAAGCTTATTATTATTAAAGATGTAGTTTAAGCATAACTCTGACTGGTGTGTAGTTTGTAACTCTCCTCATTTGGTAAAGCAGAAATATGCCACCACAGAAGATAGACCTATTTGGCATTCCAGGTGAAGCTGGTTGAGAGAATGCCACAAGTGTGCAAAGCTGTCATCAAGGCAAAGGGTGGCTACTTTGAAAAATCTCAAATATAAAATCTATTTTGACACTTTTTTGGTTACTACATGATTTCATATGTGTTATTTTGTAGTTGTAATGTATTCACTATTATTCTACAATTAAAAAAACAAACTTGAATGAGTACTTGTGTACAAACCTTTGACTGGTAATGTATATATACATACATATCTTTAAAAAATATATTATTTTCCACTAACCCTACCACCCCTCCCCTAATTGGAGTAAACTAATGACCAACACTTCTTAGGCTTCTACTTCCAGCTTATACATACTATATACATTTTACAGATACTATCTATTTTACAATAGTTATATTTTATTTGTTTTTAATCCTGTCCTTCCTCTACCCTTAAATGATCTCATCTATTTCTGATGTCCATCCAGTTTGATTTCTATTTACCATATATTTTTTACTGTGCTGTTTCACAACATGTCTGAACCTATATATAGTTCACGGACACAGTATATTTGACATGAGTTATGTTGTTGTTATTGTCCCACTCTTCAGCTCCACTCAACCCCTAACATCTATCTCTTAATATGGGATTTCTATTTGCCATATCTTTTTCATCTGTTCTGTGATGTTTCACAAACGTTCTGAACCTTTCTATTCTCATAGTTTCAACAGATTGTAAATTAAAGATAAAGATTTTTGCAAAAGTATTATTATATTATTGATCGACTTTACAAATCACCCGGTACTGACATCTGCAGAGTTAGTTCCAGGTAAATGTTGCAATTCTTCAGCCATTGACCTGTGACCAAAACAAGCTACATATGGACAGTACCAAAATAAATGATCGAATGACTGTCTCTATTAAGAGCCTTTTCCTAAACCATGTGCCTCTAAAAGAGTAGTCAGATGTAAGCAAGGAAAATATCATCAGAATATTTTTTTTCTTTTACCAATCAAAACTATAATTTTTTTGCGATCTCTCTTAGTGGTGGAATAATGCATTATATAGTACATTATGTTCACTAAGTTTACTTATCACCCAGTTCAATATGGAGTCGTGCCTCTGCATAAGTTCTCACAATGGCTGATGGAGCAGAGCTGAGAGGCAATGCAGCGGATCATCTGTCTGGATATCGACTGGTAATACATACAAGTGAGATAGTGCATGACTCAAAAGCAGAGTGATGAAGCTGAAACCTGTCAAAAGCGGAGTAAGTTTGTAGAAAATTCAAGGTTCGATGCTGGAAAGGGTTAGGAACGTGCAATTGATGTCTTCTGGCAACTAAACTGTTTAAGAAGGCAAGGACACACACTCACACCGACACAGACACTTCTGCAGGGAAAAAAAGACTAAAGTGGTGCATCAGTGGTGCATTCAGAACTATGTAGAACTATGTAGATTTTCTAGAACACGTTGATGGATGTGGGTAACTCCATTGTAATGAAAGCTTAATTCACACTCAGAATCTGGTATTAAATAGGATGACATTAAGTAATTGACACAGCAGAGAAAATCCTGATACTAAAGCATGCCTTTGTTATCTCTTTGCTAATATCACTTGCTGGTTTTCAGTATATCCACCAAAAAGGTTTGCCTCAATCATGACATCTTGCATTCAATTTCTAGGGATATGTGTCTAAATACTGTATTTAAAGAAATATTACCCAAGAGGACTGTTTTTGTTTATTTGGATATTTATATTTTACACACTGTATGGGCCAGGATGGAGAAAACTGGTGCAACCTAGAAGAACCTCTCACAGACCAAGTGAGATGAAGGGCTCCCGAGCCAAGGGCTTAAGTCGAGTCAAGATGGAGAAAGGATCATTTGATTAGAAGATGTGATTATTTTATCTATAGATATAGTTCTTACCTCTCAACAGTGGTATAAACTACTTAAGTAAAAACACTTTAAAATATTACATAAGTCATTTTTTGGGGTATCTGTACTTTACTTTCCAATTTATACATTTTTTTACTTGTACTTTTACTTCACTACATTCCTAATGAAAATAATGCACTTTTTACTCCATGCATTTTCCCTGACTCCCAAAAGTACTCGTTACATTTTGAACATGTCACGCCCTGATCTGTTCACTTGTCCTTGTGATTGTCTCCACCCCCCTCCAGCCATTTTTCCCCTGTGTATTTATACCTGTGTTCTCTGTTTGTTTGTTGCCAGTTCGTCTTGTTTGCCAAGTCAATCAGCGGTTTTTCTATCAGCTCCTGCTTTTCCCCAGTCTCTCTTTTCTCGTCCTCCTGGTTTTGACCCTTGGCTATCCTGACCATGAGCTCGCCCGCCTGACCACTCTGCATGCCCCTAACCCTGAGCCTGCCTGCCGTCCTGTACCTTTGCCCCACCTCTGGATTACCGACCTCTGCCTGACCTGACCCTGAGCCTGCCTGCCATCCTGTACCTTTGCCCCTGTTGCTGTAATAAACATTGATGCTTCGACACGGTCTGCATATGGGTCTTACCTTTATCCTAATAGAATGCTTAGAAGCACAGTAAAAATGTCCAATTCACACACGTATCAACAGAACATCTCTGGCTATCCGTAAATAAATAAAAAAACAAGAAATTCTGCTGTCTGATTTGCTTAATGTAAGGAATTTAAAATGATTTAAACTTTTACTTTGAAGTATATTTTAGCAATTAAATTGACTTTAATACTTAAGAATATTTAACACCAAATACTATTAGACTTTTACTCGGGTGACTTCCACTCAAGGCATTTTCTATTAAGGTATCTTTTACTCAAGTATGAAAATTGGGTACTTTTTCAACCACTGCCTCTCAACTCCCAACAAACAAAAGCATTTCCCATCATGAGATAAGAATAAAACACTTGACACTTTTTGGGTATTATTTCACCGAGGTTTAAAACACAAAGAACCGAAAACATCCTTCCTTTTCTGTATAAACTGAAAATAACAAAACGTTCACCCCACTATGTTGACAGGTGGAAGTTTGACAGAGTGACCTGGCGTTGAACCATGTTACTTCGAGGAGAAAGAACATGCATGCTGAGGATGGTAGCAGGCCCATATGAAGTTCTCTTTCAATAGACACACCCAAGGATCAGGGTTCACTTCATCAACGACACATTTACAGTCCACACACAAGTTCAAACCCTGAAACCCAAGTCCCCCCTCCCAAAATGCCTAGCTAGTGGAAATGATCAGTGGCTTTTGGTGAACCTTGGTAGGAACATAGAATGAGGATTGTTGAAAGTGCAAAAGGCCGGATAGAAGAAAAATGTCAAGAATCCAGCCAGAGATGAGGAGAAACCAGACGCTGTAAAATGCATGAACAAACCGAGCCAGTGTGCCAGACATGTATTTTCAGCAGGTTGTATATAATTTAATGCCAGCACAAATCCAAATAAAGTAACTTTGAATTAAAATGACATCTAGTGCAAAAAACTAATACACCTCTTTCTGACTCTTCGGGAATTAATCATAATAAGAGGTCATATGATAAGACACAGATATTGACAAATGTCCATGGCATTTATTTATCAAAAAGTTCAATTTCCAAAGAGATTTTTTTTTTACGCATTGTGAAGTGATTGAATAAGTGACCAACTGAAATCTTGGTTGTCCTTGAGCAATGTGTCATGAAAATGATAGTTCGTAGCAAATGGAACTCTCCATATTTTCATACCTTTGAAATGTCAGATACATGGTAGAGCCAGTAGCCCAGAACCCAACCAACATGAAATGTAACCTCAAAGTCAATGGCACTGTGAATCAAAAATGGTCACTTTGTGAGATAGCTTTTGAGGAGATGAATTGTGGGTCTGTAGTTCTCTGAGAGAAAATGAAATCCAGATGGATAGAGGCAAAGGCTTTCCAAACTTCAAAGCAGTATAACTGGACACCAGGCCGGAATATATGGCAGAAAAGCGTTTAGCATATCTTGAGGCGTAGCCTAATTCCTTTCAAGCATTTTTCAGAACACAGTTTTGTATTTCAAAAACTGTCCAGTAGTCAAAAGTAAACTGGTTTCAAGAAAATATCCCTAGATAAGTTGTATTGAATTACTCGTGAGCTTTCTTTGGGGGTAAAGGTACAGCTGTGGTTGGGGGTGGAGACGTTGTATTGTCAAAACGGTAAAACTGAAAAATTACACAAAATTCTGATTGATATCTGATGTAAAATACTGCTCATGTATATTTATGATAATGACCACATATTTATCTTGTATTTAGAAATCTGAGCACTTCATATGGGCTCATACATATAAATCACCCTGTGAGATAAGGCCTAAGCTCCATCTTTGCTGAGTGATTGTATAAACCGCTCTGTTGATATTATTTTCTCACAGATTGTCCCCAGAGTTTCCTCCTCACTAGTTTTCCCACGAACAAGTCCTTGGGAATAAATGTTATTGTACCCATCTATTTCTGAAAGTTCACATCCAATGTGTATTTGAATTTAGGAATATGACTGCCTGGACATTCGGGTGAGCCAGTCCAATTAGATACATGGTATTTCAATTCAAGTTGTTCTGGATGCTCACCCTTTGAAATGTCTTGAAACCCTTAATTGGATGAATAAAAATGTCTTCCCTCTGATGAGGATTTACTTTTTTCCTTTGAAAACAAGGGTGAGAAAGAATAAACAAAGATTATACTAAGCTACAAGCCATAAACTAACTAGATTAGCTATGTACGCAATGCCGTAAACAGTTATGTGAGGAAATTCTTCTTGTCAGAATCATCTTTGAAAGGGATTGTGTGACTCAGTGACTTAGTTACTTTGAGATGATTCAGGCATTACCATTGAAGCATACTACTGTAACTGGGGACCTTGAGTAACATGGATTTAATATTAGCAGTTGGTGGCCGTGGCTAGTTTAATAAGAAAACAAAAGTGTTAATTGTAGTCTATATTTGTCCATAGACTGCTTTCAAGGTAAGTTAACAAATACATTTTTAATTCAGCTGAACTATCCCCGTCATTTACTCATTCATTAATGCTAAATACACCTTTGATGTAACAAATTGTTTTAAATTGTGATTTTGTCCATATATATTGTGTAAACTGCAAACTGAATTGCGTCATTGAGGAAATTAAAGTTGCCTAAACTAAACTTTTTGTTTCTAAATACCATAATAGTATCAGTATTGACCCCCATGGCCAAGAAAATATCCTTTAGCACTAACGGCCTAGACATTTCACATCAGTGCCTCGGTTAAATGCATTAACAACACATTGATGATAATGGCGCCGGAGGAGATGGCTGCCGTTTTACAATATCCTTGTCACGCCCTGGTCTTAGTATTTAGTATTTTCTTTATTATTTTGGTCAGGCCAGGGTGTGACATGGGTTTATTATGTGGTGTGTTTTGTCTTGTTTTTTTTTTGCAGGTATTAGGATTGTGATATAGTAGGGTTATCTAGAATACTCTATGGCTGTAGGGAGTGGTTCTCAATCAGAGGCAGGTGTTTATCGTTGTCTCTGATTGGGAACCATATTTAGGAAGCCAAATTCTTTGAGTGTTTCGTGGGTGATTGTTCCTGTCTCTGTGTTTGTTTGCACCAGATAGGCTGTTTAGGTTTTCACGTTACGTTTCTTGTTTTGTATTGTTTGTGTTTATTTAGTTTATTAAACATGTATCAAAATTACCACGCTGCATTTTGGTCCTCCTTTCCTTCGACGGAAGAAAACCGTAAAAGAATCACCCACCACAACAGGACCAAGTGGCGTGGTGACAGGCAGCGGCAACAGGAGCAGCGACATCCGGATTTCTGGACATGAGAGTCAGCCCCAATAATTTCTTGGGGGGGGGGCACACAGGGAGTATGTCGAAGCCAGGTAGGAGACCTGCGCCAACTTCCTGTGCTTACCGGGGGGCTGGAGAGACCGGGCAATCACCGTGTTATGCTGTGGAGCGCACGGTGTCTCCAGTGCGGGTGCATAGCCCGGTGCGGTACATACCAGCTCCTCGTATCGGCCGGGCAAGAGTGGGCATCGAGCCAGGTAAGGTTGGGCAGGCTCGGTGCTCAAGAGCTCCAGTGCGCCTGCACGGTCCGGTCTATCCAGTACCACTGCATGGAGCAGCCAGAGCCACCAGTCTGCATGGAGCAGCCAGAGACGCCAGTCTGCATGGAGCAGCCAGAGCCGCCAGTCTGCATGGAGCAGCCAGAGCCGCCAGTCTGCATGGAGCAGCCAGAGCCGCCAGTCAGCATGGAGCAGCCAGAGCCGCCAGTCAGCCAGGATCCGCCAGAGCCGTCAGCCAGGATCTTCTAGATCCGCCAGTCAGCCAGGATCTTCCAGATCCGCCAGTCAGCCAGGATCCGCCATTCAGCCAGGATCCGCCAGTCAGCCAGGATCTGCCGGAACCACCAGTCAGCCAGGATCTGCCAGAACCACCAGCCAGCCAGGATCTGCCAGAGCCAACTACCTGCCTGAGCTTCCCCTCAGTACTGAGCTTCCCCTCAGTACTGAGCTTCCCCTCAGTACTGAGCTTCCCCTCAGTATTGAGCTTCCCCTTAGTACTGAGCTTCCTCTCAGTCCCGAGCTACCCCTCAGTCCCGAGCTACCCCTCAGTCCCGAGCTACCCCTCAGTCCCGAGCTGCCCCTCAGTCCCGAGCTGCCCCTCAGTCCAGTGGGGTCCTTGGTGAGGGTTACTAGGCCAAGGTCGGCGGCGAGGGTCGCCAATCAAAGGACTCGATGCAAGGGGACTAAGACTTTGTTGGAGTGGGGTCCACGTCCCGTGCCACCATGGACAGATGCCCACCCCGACCCTCCCCTATGGGTTTAGCTGTGCGGCCGGGAGTCCACACCTTGGGGGGGGTTCTGTCACGCCCTGGTCTTAGTATTTTGTGTTTTCTTTATTATTTTTGGTTAGGCCAGGGTGTGACATGGGTTTATTATGTGGTGTGTTTTGTCTTGTTTTTTTTGTAGGTATTGGCATTATGATATAGTAGGGTTATCTAGAATAGTCTATGGCTGTCTGGAGTGGTTCTCAATCATAGGCAGGTGTTTATCGTTGTCTCTGATTGGGACCATATTTAGGCAGCCATATTCTTTGAGTGTTTCGTGGGTGATTGTTCATGTCTCTGTGTTTGTTTGCACCAGATCGACGGAAGAAAACCGTAACAGAATCACCCACCACAACAGGACCAAGTGGCGTGGTGACAGGCAGCGGCAACAGGAGCAGCGAAATCCGGATTTCTGGACATGGGAGGAGATATTGGACGGAAAAGGACCCTGGGCACAGCCTGGAGAATATCGCCGCCCCAAAGAAGAGCTGGAGGTGGCGAAGGCGGAGAGGTGCTGGTATGAGGAGGCAGCACGGCGACGCAGATGGAAGCCCGAGAGTCAGCCCCAAAAATGTATTGGGAGGGGGCACACAGGGAGTATGTCGAAGCCAGGTAGCCATACCGTAACACTCCTATCCAATTGTGTGGGGTTTTTTTTCACGTTATTTGAAACTTATTTTGTACATAATATTTCTGCCACCATGTCTTATGACTAAAAATAGCTTCTAGATATCAGGACAGTGATTACTCACCCCGTAGTGGAGGCATACTTTTTCTTTTTAACGAGACAGACGGGAAGGATTTACTTCAGATGCTCAACAAGGCCCTCATCCCATCATTAGCAGGAGAAAGAGACAGAGATATCCGTGACGAAGATCGGGGTGCCTTGTAAGGATCCGACAACGAGTAAGTAATCTGCCTTTACCATCAGTCCTATTAGCCAACGTACAATCATTGGATAATAAAATAGACGAGCATGTATATCCTACCAACAGAACATTAAAAACTGTAATATCTTATGTTTCACAGAGTCGTGGCTGAACGACAACATGAATAACATACAGCTAGTGGGTTTTAAGCTTTTACAGGAGGACAGAACAGCGGCCTCTGGTAAAACTATGTATGTTTGTAAACAACAGGTGGTGCTTGAAATCTATGGTAGTCTCAAGGTTTTGCTCGCCTGAGGTAGAGCATCTCATGATAAGCTGTAGACCACACTATTTACCAAGAGATTTTTCATCTATATTCTTCGTAGCTGTCTATTTACCACCACAAACCGATGCTGGTACTAAGACCGCACTCAATGAGCTGTAAATGGCCATAAGCAAACAGGAAAACATCAAGTTTGCCGATGACACAACAGTGGTAGCCTGATCACTGACAACGATGAGACAGCCTATTGGGAGGAGGTCAGAGACCTGGCTGTGTGGTGCCAGGACAACAACCTCTCCCTCAACGTGATCAAGACAAATTAGATGATTGTGGACTGCAGGAAAAAGAGGACCGAGCACGCCCCTATTCTCATCGACGGGGCTCTAGTGGATCAGGTTGAGAGCTTCAAGTTCCTTGGTGTCCACATCACCAACAAACTATCACGGTCCAAACACACTGAGACAGTCGTGAAGAAGGCACAACAAAGCCTATTCTCTCTCAGGAGACTGAAAGCCGAGATCCCTCTTTTACGCTGCTGCTACTCTCTGTTTATTATCTATGCATAGTCACTTTAGCTCTACCTACATGTACATATTACCTCAATTACCTCGACTAACCGGTGCCCCCTGTACATTAACTCTGTACCGGTACCCCATGTATATAGCCTCGCTATTGTTCTTTTTCTGCTGTTTAATTATTTGTTACTTTTATTTTCTATTTTTACTTATTTAACACTTATTCTTTCTTAAAACTTCTTAAAGCATGGTTGGGTAAGGGCTTGTAAGTAAGCATTTCACTGTTGTATTTTGCGCATGTGACAAATAACATTTAATTTGATTTGACATTCACATATTTAGTGGGAAGTCATCAATGACTCATGGGATGTGAAACAGCTGGTTATTACTAGGCCAAACATCAAGGGATAAACAGGTGTGCGAAAACAGGTGTGCAATGAATTCAAGCATAAAATCCAATAAAGCTCAATAAACGGCAATCAAACTTCCTATGAAAAACCCTTACCTATAAAGCAGGTTTGATTACAGTGGAAATTTAGCTCACTCCTAATTACCCTGCCATTAACCTGATATTCAGAAACGTTTAGATTCACTACAGTACCTGTTTAGGCTTTGCTGAAAAAAAAACAGTTATTTGAGATAGCTCTATTAATCCAAAATAAGAATGGAGGAATCCATATATGAAGAACTGTGTATGTGTGGCCTTAAAAATCTTACCATCTGAAGCTTAATTTGACATCACCACTACTGATACTGCACATAATTAAAATATATGGGGTGTATTCTCTTAAATGCAATAAACAAAATAAAAATGATTGGAAATGTGAAATGAATGACTTACTTTGTTCCCAAAATTCCAAGGTTAATTGTAATGACATAAATAAATAACATGAAAACGTACATAAATAACACCCTGCCCTGATTGCTCAGCTTCGTCCGGATCGCTGCCTTAAATTGAGAGTCAACTCCAAATTTATGAATGACATGATCTGTAGTGATACATAATACATATAAACAGTATTAGCAAGTAATCATTGAGAATAGATTAATAGTTTGTTCTAAATACAAAAGTAAAGTAAATCAACCCTACTTTCAAGGTAAATCACTTTTACTCACACAAGTTCACAGTTGCAGAGGCAAATTACACCAATTTCTTGTCTTTGTGCCAGACATTAGAGCCTGATTTGTCCTTGTCTGGTTTTCAATACAGTATAACACCTTGCTCTACCAACCTGGAATGTCCAAATATAAAGTCACTGTTGTATTCAGACACATTCTTTTGGGAAGGGCAAGTATTTACTACCTTTCTACTTTCAGGACACAGTGGAAATGGTCATATGAGAGGAATGCATCCAACTAAACCAACACAGTTGTGAAGGAGGCTACCCTGCCGCCTCGGCCTAGTGGTTAGAGCGTTGGACTAGTAACCGAAAGATTGCAAGTTCAAATCCCCGTGCTGACAAGGTACAAATCTGTCGTTCTGCCCCTGAACAGGCAGTTAACCCACTGTTCCTAGGCTGTCATTGAAAATAAGAATTTGTTCTTAACTGACTTGCCTGGTTAAATAAAGGTAAAATAAAAAAATTAAAAAATTAAAGTACGGCAGATAATCAGTATGTCATCATCATTAGCACCACTAAGGAAATCTCTTTGATTGATTAAGTTGTATTTACCACTAACGATTCATATATTAACAATGACTGTACACTTCATAAAGCAAATAAATCCTTTTTCAACTTTCCTATTTTTTCAGGTGCAAAACCTGTGTCCTGCCAATATCAGGGAAAATGTTTGGAGTAAAAAGTATATTCTTTTTTACATTCCCAAAGAAAAGAATATACTTTTTACTCCATAAATTTTCCCTGATATGCAAATGTACTCATCACATTTTGAATGCTTAGCAGGACAGGAAAATTATCCAATTCACACACAACACTGGTCATCCCTATTGCCTCTGATCTGGCCGACTCACTAAACACAAATGCTTTGTTTGTAATCGATGTCTGAGTGTTGAAGTGTGCCCCTGGGCATCCGTAAATAAAAACAAAACAAAATAGTCCCGTCTGGTTTGCTTAATATTATTAATTTGAAATCATTTCTAATTTTAGTATATTTGACTATTGATACTAAAGTATATTTAAAATCAAATACTAACGTTGTATTTTACTGGGTGACTCACTTTTACTTTAGTCATGTTCTATTATGGTATCTTTACTTTTACTCAAGTATGACAATTGGGTACTTTTTCCACCATTGAGACTATCTAGCCAAATAAAATAAAATTGTATTTGTCACATACTCATGGTTAGCAGATGTTAAAACCTGTTAAAGATAGGGCTGACTACTGCCCCCTTTGGAGGAATTGCGTGCCCATAGTAAACAGAAGAAAAATCTGTCCAAAATTGCTAATATATGCATATAATAATTATAATTGAATAGAAAACACTCTAAAGCTTCTAAAATCGTTCAAATTATGTCTGTATGTAAAGCAGAACTCTCAGGGCGGCCATTCTCCCAAACTCTCTCTTGTCATCATGAAAGTTGGGCCAACTTTGACGTCATCACCCCCACCCTTCCCAACCAGCCACAGATCTGGGAACAGTTTATATCTATTCGGCGCGATGTCTGCTTTCAGTGGGGCCTGTCATTGTGAGAATCGCACGCTCCCTCCACTTTTGGCGGGCTGAAACCTTCAGGTCACGCGAAAATACATGCACTTTGATGCGCGCGTCGGGTCCAGAGCTCTCTTTCTTCCAGGGTTGACCAAACGATGTCTGTTTGTCTGTTCGAGCTAAGGATTGGTTTGCATGTTCAGAACATGTTAAAGCTTGATTCTGCACTTAGTTTGACCAGTTTCGTCGACATATAATATGTAATTTTGAAGTTTTGATGCGCATCCACGAGAATTTTGGCTGCATTTCAGACGGAATTTGTCGTGTTTGATAGCCCAAAGACACAGACTTGAAAACCAAACGCAGTTTTTGGTAAGTATGACTACTTCCACGGCTTATGATCGAAGAACATCAAAGGTAAGGGAATATTTATGTGGTTATTTTTGTGTTTCTGTGGAGTCCAACATAGAGGAGACATAATGCTAATGTGTGAGCGCAGTCTCATATTATAGCCTAGTGAACGAATTCTGTAACGTTAAAAATAAATGTAACACAGCGGTTGCATTATGAAGAAGTGTATCTTTCTATCTATATGTAGAACATGTATATTTAGTCAAAGTTTATGATGTGTATTGCTTGTTATCTGACGTTATCTGCCGGAGCTATCATCATTTCTCCGGACATTTGAGTAGCATTTTTTGAACATTGCGTCATTGTAAACAGAGATTTATGGATATAAATAGCATATTATTGAAAAAAACATAAATGTACTGTGTAACATGTCCTATTACTGTCATCTGATGAAGATTTTCAAAAGGTTAGTGAATTATTTTTCTTTGAATCCTGCGTTTGTTGATTGCATATTTTGTTCAACTTGGCTATTCAAATTAGCTGTGTCTTTGGTGGTGGTTTGGCATAAATATGTGCTATGTTTTTGCCGTAAAACATTTTAGAAATCTGACTTACTGGCTGGATGAACAAGGTGTTTATCTTTCATTTGAGCTATTGGACTTGTTAATGTGTGGAGGTTAAATATTTCTAAGAATATTTTTGCATTCCATGCGCCATCGTTCCAGCTGAGTGTGGGAGGGGTCGTTCCCAAAAGGGAACCCTACCCCGTCATCAGGTTAATGCAAGTGTAGCGAAATGCTTGTGCTTCTCGTTCCGACAGTGCAGTCATATCTAACATGAAATCTAAATAATCTACCTAATACACATAAATCTAAAAAGGGGGAATGGGAAAATGTGCATATAAATATATGGATGAGTGATGGCCGAGCGGCATAGGCAAGTTGCAATAGAATACAGTATGTACATATGATATGAGTATTGTAAGATATGTAAACATTATTAAAGTGGCATTATTTAAAGTGACATTGTTTATAGTGATTAGTGATCCATTTGTTAAAGTGGCAGCAAACTCTCTGAGTTAGTGATTGCTGTTTAGCAGTCTGATGGCCTTGAGATAGAAGCTGTTATTCAGTCTCTCGGTCCCAGTTTTGATGCACCTGTACTGACCTCACCTTCTGGATGGGAGCAGTGTGAACAGGCAGTGGCTCGGGTGGTTGTTGTCTTTGATGATCTTTTTTGCCTTCCTGTGACATCAGGTGCTATAGGTGTCATGGAGGGCAGGTAGATTGCACCCCAGTGATGCGTTGTGCAGACCTCACCACCCTCTGGAGAGCCTTGCGGTTGAGGGTGGACGAGTTGCCGTACCAGGCTGTGATACTGCCCAACAGGATGCTCTCGATTATGGATCTGTAAAAGTTAGTCAGAGTTTTGGGTGACAAGACGGATTTCTTCAGCCTCCTGAGGTTGAAGAGGGAGTGTTGCGCATTCTTCACCATACTCTCTGTGTGGGTGGACCCTATCAGTTTGTCGTTGATGTGTACGCCGAGGAACTTAAAACTTTCCACCTACTCCACTGCTGTCCCTTCGGTATGGATAGGGTGCTCCCTCTGCTGTTTCCTGAAGTCCACGATCATCTCCTTTGTTTTGTTGAGTGAGAGGTTATTTTCCTGACACCACACTCCGAGTGTCCTCACCTCTTCCCTGTAGGCTGTCTCGTCGTTGTTGGTAATCAAGCCCACTTCTGTTGTGTCATCTGCAAACTGGATGATTGAGTTGGAAGCATCCAGTGTTGAGGGTCAGCGAGGTGGAGAAGTTGTTTCCTACCTTCACCACCTGGGGGCGGCCAGTCAGAAAGTCCAGGACCTAATTACACAGGGCAGGGTTGAGGCCCAGGGCCTCCAGCTTGATGATGAGTTTGGAGGTTACTATGGTGTTTAATGCTGAGCTGTAGTCAATGAACAGCTTTCTTACATAGATATTCCTCTTGTCCAGATGGGTTGGGCAGTGTGCAGTGTGATGTCGATTGCATTGTCTGTGTACCTGTTAGGGCGGTATGAAAACTGAAGTGGGTCTAGGATGGCCGGTAAGGTGGAGGTGGTATGATCCTTGACTAGTCTCTCAAAGCACTTCATGATGACAGAAGTGAGTGCTACGGGTCTGTGCATGCTCTCAGGACGCGGCTAGGGATGCCGTCTGGGCCAGCAGCCTTGCGAGGGTTAACATGTTTTAATGTTTTACTCAAGTTGGCCACGGAGAAGGGGGGGGGGGTGCAGTTTGTGTCAGCTGGCCGCGACGGTGGCTCTGTATTATCCTCAAAGTGGGCAAAGAAGGTGTTTAGTTTGTCTGGATGCGTGAAGTCTGTGTCCGTGACGTGGCTGGTTTTCTCTTTGTAGTCCATGATTCCCTGTAGACCCTGCCACATACGTCTCATGTCTGAGCTGTTGAATTGCGACTCTACTTTGTCCCTGTACCGAATTTCGCTTGTTTGATTGCCTTGCGGAGGGAATAACTACACGGATTATTTTCAGCCATATTCCCAGACCTCTTTCCATGGTTAAATGCGGTGGTTGGCACTTTCAGTTTTGCGTGAATGTCGCCATCCATCCACGGTTTCTGGTTAGGGTAGGTTTTAATAGTCACAGTGGGTACAACATCTCCAATGCACTTCCTTAGGAATTCACTCACAGAGTCAGCGTATAGGTCGATGTTATTCTCTGAAGCTGACCGGAACATATAGTGGGGCAAAAAAGTATTTAGTCAGCCACCAATTGTGCAAGTTCTCCCACTTAAAAAGATGAGAGAGGCCTGTAATTTTCATCATAGGTACACTTCAACTATGACAGACAAAATGAGAAGAAAAAAAATCAGAAAATCACATTGTAGGATTTTTAATGAATTTATTTGCAAATGATGGTGGAAAATAAGTATTTGGTCAATAACAAAAGTTTATCTCAATACTTTGTTATATACCCTTTGTTGGCAATGACAGAGGTGAAACGTTTTCTCTAAGTCTTCACAAGGTTTTCACACACTGTGGTATTTTGGCCCATTCCTCCATGCAGATCTCCTCTAGAGCAGTGATGTTTTGGGGCTGTTGCTGGGCAACACAGACTTTCAACTCCCTCCAAAGATGTTCTATGGGGTTGAGATCTGGAGACTGGCAAGTCCACTCCAGGACCTTGAAAATTACAGGCCTCATCTTTTTAAGTGGGAGAACTTGCACAATTGGTAGGTGAGTAAATACTTTTTTGCCCCACTGTACTTAAAACATTCTTATTTGATATTTGGAGGATCTATAACCCAACAGGTAGGGAATACTCCTTTTACTCTCATGTTCACAATGTTTATACCCAAATTGACTACTTTTTTGTTGATGCGAAATTACTTCCTTATACCTGTTATGTGAGGTCATGATATTATATTCTCTGACCACAGTCCACTCACCTTCTCCCTGAGATTGGGTGACATCGTTTCAAATGAGAGGGTCTGGAGGTTGAATCCTCAGCTCTTCACAGAACCAACATTCTGTGAACATCTTAAAGACCAAATTACATGTTTATTTGATACCAACGACGGGAACGTTTTTTTTCCCAAAAATGAAAATACTGCCCCCTAGTCACATCAGGTTTTAATACAGACCAAACTTTAGGGGGCAAATTGGACCGGCTTTATCCTTAATAGAAACTCATTCTTCAAACTCAGGCGCCTCTTCAATATTATGTATGCTCAGAGGTTAACCAACGTGGACCTTGCCGTTATATCTCTTGATGCCGAAAAGGCCTTTGACCAAGTTGAGTGGCCCTATTTATTCAAGGTCCTACAGAAATGTAATATTGGAGAAGGGTTCATAAATTGGAATCAGCTTTTATATAGGAACCCCTATGAGAGAATACTCACTAACCAATCATTGTTGCCCCAATTTAACCTTAATAGAGAGACAAGGCAGGGTTGTGTGCTGTTGCCTCTGCTATTTCCTCTAATTATTGAACCTCTCTCTCAGGCGATCAGATCTCATGCAGCAGTACACGGCTATAGTACTAAAGATACCCTCACTAAGATTTCTCTATACACAGAAGACATTCTCCTCTATGTAACAGAACCCCAATCTAATACTCCAAATATTCTTGATTTGATTCATTTGTTTGGTACCTTCTCGGGATACAGAATAAATTGGAACAAGAGCGAATGAATGCCCTTATGGTTACAAAACACCTTAGAGCTTCTTCCATTTAAGTCATCTTCAGAAAAATGTACCTACCTAGGAATTGTAGTTACCAAACAATACTACTCACTATTTAAAGACAATTTCCCCTCTCTGATGCAAAAACTCAAGGCAAACATACAATTTTGGAGAACTCTCCCAATTTCTCTGCTCAGAAGAATTAATGCCATTAAATGGTCTGCCTCCCACAACTGCTCTACCTATTCCAGAACATCCCAGTATTCATGCCTAAGTCCTTTCATAAACAACTGGACTCAATAATCAATCCATTCATCTGGGATTATAAAACAAAGGATATGTAAAAAACACCTCTGTAAATCTAAGATGGAAGGACGATTGTCTCTCCCAAATTTTATATTTTACTATTGGGCCGCTAACCTCTGCACTGTTACATTTTTGGTAATCCTCACGCTCCATACTAAGCCAACTGGACGACGGAAGTGCATCTTCCAGTTGGTTTAGTATGGAGCGTGTGGATTGCCACCCCTTCTCTATTGGCGCTGTGATTTTGTCACCCGTCAATTTGGAGATGTCACTTATCCTCTCTGGGATATGTGGGACGGTAGCGTCCCACCTCGCCAACAGCCAGTGAAATTGCAGGGCGCCAAGTTCAAAACAATATAAATCCCGTAATTAAAATTCCTCAAATAACAAGTATTTTACACCATTTTAAAGATAAACTTCTTGTAAATCCAGCCACAGTGTCCGATTTCAAATAGGCTTTACGGCGAAAGCACACCGAACGATTATGTTAGGTCAGCACCTAATCACAGAAAACCATAAAGCCATTTTCCAGCCAAGGAGAGCCATCACAAAAGTCAGAAATAGCGATTAAATTAATCACTAACCTTTGATGATCTTCATCAGATGGCACTCACAGGACTTCATGTTACACAATAAATGTGTGTTTTGTTCCATAAAGTTAATCTTTATGTCCAAAAACCTCATTTGAAATTGGTGTGTTATGTTCAGAAATGCATTGTCTCAAACAAACATCCGGTGCAAGTGCAGAGAGCCACATGAAATTACAGAAATTACTCAAAATAAACATTGATAAAAGATACAAGTGTAATACATGGAAATATAGATAAACTTCTCCTTAATTCAACCGCTGTGCCAGATTTCAAAAAGGCTTTACGGCGAAAGCACACCTTGCGATTATGTTAGGTCAGCATCTAGCCACAGAAAAACATACAGCCATTTTCCAAAGAAGGAGTGGTGTCACAAAGGTCAGAAATAGCATTATAAATATTCACTTACCATTGATGATCTTTATCAGAATGCACTCCCAGGAATCCCAGTTCCACAATAAATGTTTGTTTTGTTCGATAAAGTCCATAATTTATGTCCAAATACCTCCTTTTTGTTTGCGCGTTTAGTTCACAAATCCAAACTCACGAGGCGCAGGCAAGTCCAGGCGAAAGTTCAGACGAAAAGTCCAAAAGGTTATATAACAGGTCGTAGAAACATGTCAAATGATGTATAGAATCAATCTTTAGGATTTTTTTTATCATAACTCTTCAATAATGTTTCAACCGGACAATTCCTTTGTCTTTAGAAATGCAATGGAACGCAGCTAACTCTCACGGGCGTGCGAGACTGAGCTCATGGCACTCTGCCAGACACCTGGCTCAAACAGCTCTCATTCTCTCCCCCTACACAGTAGAGGCCTCAAACAAGGTTCTAAATACTGTTGACATTATATAAATGTTGCAGCAGCCTAGGCTACACCTAAACATTAGAGATCTGACATGCTGTATGGGATGAAAACTTTTTCAGTCTGATCAACTGTAGGGTTCTAATAAGAGCAGATGCATACAGCCATTGTGCACTGTCCATTTGGTCAGGGTTAAGTATTTGGTAACGTTATGTATTTATAGTCCATTTGTGTGTCAGGAGAAAATGTGAATGTGATCAAATTTGGTTTATATTACAAATTAGGCTGGCTAGGCTGCCAATACGTTTTTAATCCAAATTATTAACTGGAATGAATCAATCAACATAATGATGATGACAGATGTGAGTACATTTTTTAAATAAAGCCTACAGTTGCACAGAACGACATGATGCAAACATTCATAAAGCAAGGTCAGCTGTCAGTTCTATTGTCTGTCAGTTGTTGTCTCCTTGTCAGGGTAGAGGAAATCCCCTTCCTAATATAGTCTAAATATAATGAATATGAACAAGTATAAGGTTGCTGCAACTTGACAGGGGTTTCATCCCCCCCAGGACCAGGAGTTGTTTTCAGTTTTTAAAACCATGTGAACTGATTAGGAAAAACTGGTCCCATCATTGCCCTTACAAAACCTTTTTACAACTGATTAATCACTGTCATACCTTACAGGGTCCAGAGTTTTCCTGGTTAGGTTAACAGATAAGGAAAAGCCCCAGGGTGCAAGAATGCCCCCCCCCCCCAGGGTGTTATTCAGGAATGTTTCTTGGGCTACTTTCATGTGTCAAGTGGGCGAGATGTGAACTCTGTGTTTAAACAGAGAAACTTGTTCAAACCATGATGGCACGGCTGGAATAGAATGTATCTGCTATTTGTATTTCCAGCTAAGTCCCCTCCCTCCTGTTCCCTGATTAAAAGGTGATGACTCTAGTACCATTGTCAACTCTGTTCTGATATGAACCAAACCTACGTCTCATGTTCCCGCTCATCCACTGGCACATTGAATGTTTCCTCTCCAAGCACTGTGAGTACCCCTATCAATTTTTCTTTTCATTACTCTATGTAGAGTCAATCACATACACAAACACAATTACATTATTACACATCAATGATTTTACTCCTTGCTTGGACTAACTCATTCTTAGCTCTTTGGTTGAACTGTGTAGTGTGTTGTGTTTTTGTTTTTTGTCTTCCCAGACAAATCCTGTCCTTTACTGAAGTCAAGCCTTTGGACACCCCAACTCATGCCTCATACCCTCATTCAATCCCTGCTGTGAACCCTTCCAAACACTGTGTAAGTAGCCCTCTCATTCCCATTCCCCATAATATTGTACAATAAATGTCTTTATTAAATGCTTTAGGTTAAAATAACTTTTGAAACACACTTTGACATGTCCGTGCATTCAGCTCCTATATTCTATCCTATATGTGAGTCTCCCATCCTCCTCAATTTTTCAAGTCACCAACCTCCACTGAGTTCCACCATAAATTGCATTACATGGTATGACATAGACCTACAACTGTCATTGGTCTGGGGAGGGGGTGGGGACATATCAAGGATCAGCTTGTTATTTGATTTTGAATTTTAAGATCCCTTGAAGTATCAAAAATATGTTTGAAAAAAATATGTGAAAAATATCCAAATCAAATCAAATTGTATTTGTCACATAGCAGATATTAATGCGAGTGTAGCGAAATGCTTGTGCTTCTAGTTCTGACAATGCAGTAATAACCAACGAGTAATATAACCTAACAATTTCACAACTACTACATTATACACATAAGTGTAAAGGGATGAAGAATATGTACATAAAGATATATGAATGAGTGATGGTACAGAATGGAATAGGCAAGATGCAGTAGATGGTATCGAGTACAGTATATACATATGAGATGAATAATTTAGGGTATGTAAACATATAAAAGTGGCATTGTTTAAAGTGGCTAGTGATACATGTATTATATAAAGATGGCAAGCTGCAGTAGATGGTATAGAGTACAGTATATACATATGAGATGAGTAACGTAGGGTATGTAAACATTATATTAAGTGGCATTGTTTAAAGTGGCTAGTGATACATTTTTTACATTAATTTTTCTATTATTAAAGTGGCTGGAGTTGAGTCAGTATGTTGGCAGCAGCCACTCAATGTTAGTGGTGGCTGTTTAACAGTCTGATGGAGATAGAATCTGTTTTTCAATCTCGGTCCCTGCTTTGATGCACCTGTACTGACCTCGCCTTCTGATGATAGCGGGGTGAACAGGCAGTGGCTCGGGTGGTTGTTGTCCTTGATGATCTTTATGGCCTCCCTGTGACATCGGATGGTGTAAGTGTCCTGGAGGGCAGGTAGTGCCCCTGGTGATGCGTTGTGCAGACCTCACTACTAGAGGTCGACTGATTATGATTTTTCAACGCTGATACCGATACCGATTATTGGAGGACCAAAAAAGCTGATGCCGATTAATCGGACGGTTTTTTATTTTTGTATATTTTTTTTTGTAATAATGACAATTACAACAATACTGAATTAACACTTATTTTAACTTAATATAAAACATCAATAAAATCAATTTAGCCTCAAATGAATAATGAAACATGTTCAATTTGGTTTAAATAATGCATAAACAAAGTGTTGGAGAGGAAAGTAATATGTGCCATGTAAAAATGTGTGCCATGTAAAATATGTGCCATGTAAAAAAAGCTAAGGTTTAAGTTCCTTGCTCAGAACATGAGAACATATGAAAGTTAGTGGTTCCTTTTAACATGAGACTTCAATATTCCAAGGTAAGAGGTTTTAGGTTGTAGTTAATATAGTATTTATAGGACTATTTCTCTCTATACCATTTGTATTTCATATACCTTTGACTATTGGATGTTCTTATCGTCACTATAGTATTGCCAGTGCAACAGTATAGCTTCCGTCCCCCTCCCCGCCCCTACCTGGGCTCAAACCAGGAACACATCAACCACAGCCACACTCGAAGCATCGTTATCCATCGCTCCACAAAAGCCGCGGCCCTTGCAGTGCAAGGGGAATAACTACTCCAATTCTAAAAGTGAGTGACGTTTGAAACAGTATTAGCGCACACCCAGCTAACTAGCTAGCCATTTCACATTGGTTACACCAGCCATTAGGCTGATAGGCTTGAAGTCATAAACAGTGCCGTGCTTGCAAAGAGCTACTGGCAAAACGCACAAAAGTACTGTTTGAATGAATAATTACGGGCCTGCTGCTGCTCAGTCAGACTGCTCTATCAAATCAAACTTAATTATAACATAATAACACACAGAAATACGAGCCTTTGGTCATTAATATGATCGAATCCGGAAACAATCATTTTGAAAACAAAACGTTTATTATTTCAGTGAAATACGGAACCGTTCGGTATTTCATCTAACGGGTGGCATCCCTAAGTCTAAATATTCTTGTTAAATTGCACAACCTTCAATGTATTTCATAATTACGATAAATTCTGGCAAATTAGTTCGCAATGAGCCAGGCAGCCCAAACTGTTGCATATACCCTGACTCTGCATGCAATGAACGCAAGAGAAATTACACAATTTCACCTGGTTAATATTGCCTGCTAAACTGGATTAGTAGTTATAACTAGTGATTAGGATTGATTGTTTTTTATAAAATATGTTTAATGCTAGCTAGCAATTTATCTTGGCTTCTACTGCCTTCGCGTAACAGGCAGGCTACCCGTGGAGTGCAATGGTTAGAGCGTTGGACTAAAATTTTGGAAACGGTATATTGATGATATTTTTGTTCTATGGAGGGGTGATGCAAAACAGCTCCAGGCACTCCATGCTTTTCTTCACTAATGTTCTGAGCATCTGAGATTTACTATGCAAATCTGATACACGTCGAATCCGTTTTCTTGATCTTCTGATCTTGTGTGAAGATACTGTTCTATACACTGATCTTTACAGGAAGCCTACTGATCGTAACAGTTTGTTGAGGGCTGATAGTTGTCACCCACTTCCCTTGAAAAATAGTTTGTCCTTCAGACAATTCTGTCGAATCAAAAGAATTTGCAAAAAACAATCCGATTTCGACATAAATATGGCTGAGACGCAAAGATAGTTCAAGGAGAGGGGCTACAAGAATGATCAGATTAATATTGCCATTGAGAAAATTCAAAACAAAACGAGACATGACCTTTTTCAAGGTCAGTCTCGCAAAAAGACGCATTCTTGCGTTCTAACTATCTGGTATTCAAAGTGCTCTGAACAAATTAAGGGAATTGTTCACAAACATTGGCGCATCCCAAAATCCGATGATAGTCTCGGTAATATGTTTTCGAACCTTCCCTTGGTCGTATTCTCGCGGGGCAGAAATCTCAGAGACCAATTGGTAAACTCTGATTTACCACCCCAAGATATTCCTGAACAATGTCTATTTGCGCCCCTACTGGATAGAAATTACAAATGTAATGGCTGTGCTCAATGCAATGGCACTTATATATGTAGATCCTTCAAACACCCACAAACAGGGAAATCGATCCAAATAAAAAGTGTTATTACGTGCTCCACTAAGGCAGTTATTGATCTTATAACTTGTCCTTGTGGTAAAAATTATGTAGGTAAAACAAAGCGCAAATTAAAATGACGTATCTCAGAGCATCGTAGCACCATTAGGTGTAAAAACTTTACTTATCCAGTTGCGGCCCACTTCTTTGAGGCAGGCCACTCGATTTCGTCTCTGCGTTATATTGGCATCGAACATGTCACCCTCCCTAGGAGAGGGGGTGACCTTGATAATTTATTGTTAAAACGAGAGGCTGCCTGGATCTTTAATTTAAAGACCCTTGCGCCCTTCGGTGTCAACGTAGACTTTGATCTGAAGCCATTCTTGTGATTATTGTGACTTTGCCATTGTAATTGTTTGTAAGCTTGATCGTATGCTATCCATTTGTTGTTTGTATGTTGTTCTTTGTATGACATTTTAATATTTGATTATTAACCAATGATATTAGGCCACTCTTGGCCATGATTACAGACACCTGTGTCTTTTGAAACTATATAAACGAGTCATCCCGCAGTGTTTGTGATTACACCCTGATGAAGACAGCTTGGCTGTCGAAACGGTGGAAATTACATTTTTGCATCTGAGTTCCTAGAGTGTGCGGCTCTCTTTTATTTTCAAGTTTTCTACTCCGCTAGCCAGCACCTTGTCTTAATAGGTGTGCGTTTCTTTTTCTTCTAGAACGATTACACCATGAGTCGTTAATCATGAAGCATACACCCCCACCCTTCTTCTTCCCAGAGAGATGTTTATTTCTGTCCCGCGACGCATAAAAGAATCCCGGTGGCTGTACCAGCTCCGACAACATATCCTGAGAGAGCAATGTTTCCGTAAAACAGAGTATGTTACAATCCCTGATGTCTCTCTGGAAAGCAATCCTTACCCTAATTTCATGTAACTTGTTATCTAGAGACTGGACATTCGCAAATAATATACTCGGAAGTGGTGGGTGGTGTACACACCTCTGAAGTCTGACGAGAAGGCAGCTCCGTCTACCTCCTGCGGCAACGTTGTTTTGGGTCTGCCTCTGGAATCAGATCAAATGCCATGGTGGTGGTGCGAACAAAGGATCCGCTTCGGGAAAGTCGTATTCCTGATCTTAATGTTGCTTAGTTGACGTAGCTCTGATATCCAACAGTTCTTCCCGGCTGTATGTAATAACACTTAAGATTTTCTGGGCTAACAATGTAAGAAATAATACATACATAAAACGAAAAAAATACTGCATAGTTCTCCAAGGACTCTGTGCCATCTTTCTATCCACAATGCACTCTTCACTTGAAATGGGTTTTCCTTTTTTCAACATTTTATATAGGTTATAACTGAAGGTCAAAAGCAGGTGTCACAATACAGTATGTCGAACATTGTTTGTTCAGCCTGTGAACCAAAATTAATATAAAACTTGCTTTAACTAAGGTTGCATGCTCAATGCTGTGATTTTTAAGTGTGATGCTGCATATAATTTAGACAAGAAGGCTTTTATTAGCTATTCTACTGATCTTGCTGTAACCAGTAACTCAAAGGGAGGAAATAAGTCACAATGTTGTGCACATGCGTTTCCTCACTTCTTCCGAGAAAATAAAAGTCTTCAAATTAAGAACCAAATCTACAGTTTTCCTTTAAAAAACAACCCTTCCAAACAACTGAAAAGGTGTTGTGCTGTAAGTGATCCTGGTTCAATTGAAATGCTATTTTCCAAAATAATGAGTAAAGTTAGCCTCAGATGTACCACACAGTGAATTCCAATTCATGGGTTGCACCTCCATCTCTTGGTCGCGTCGTTGTCAGTGTTGTCAACATTCTACAGATGCCGCAGCATATTGATGTCTGACTGATGGTTAATGCTCAATCTTTCTGAATGGGGTCTCAATCTTTCTGAATGGGGTCTAATGTCTGTTTCGTCAAATGTACATTGTAGTGGGCTGGAAATACGATGACATTGCTAAAGTAAACAAATAATTAGTAGAAAACAACTTTGCCATCATTATAATGTCATTCAGTATACTTTAGAGAGATGGCCATGTTGCCACGAACAAGCAAAGTTCCTCAGAAATAGCTAGCAAAGCTAATGTTAGCTCGCTACAATTCCGGTGCTTTCCCCTCAATCTTAGCTAGCTAACTAAAGTTATGCTGTATCTAAAGTAAATCTGGTGACATGCCAATGATGGCAATAGCTTGTCCTGCTAATAATGCACTTCAGACTAAATCTTCATCAGAACCCATTGAGACTGCATAGAGTAGAATGCTCAGCTGGGCATCAGTCCTAAAGATGTTGTAAATCGTACCCTCATCCAGGTTTAAACTTTTCTTGAAAACCTGTCTACAGGGAGAGAGGGAGAGATCGAGAGAGAAAGAGAGATCCCTCCAGTAATCAAATATATGATCAGAAAATCAGTTACACTGGAGGCTCTGAGACCCGGCCAAAATCCAAAGGAAGCTAAATCTGGCTGAAAATACAGTCCCTGCTGTCAATCTTTTTTCATATGCTGGATTAGAAATTCCATATATTATGCAATAAACAGTCAAGGTCATTCTCTCCTGAGTAGAGTGGTGCTTTTGGGAGAAGGCAGAGGAACAAAAAAAAACAACCCATTGCTATTCATGATATGCATCTACTGCACATAGAAAAACAGTACTGAAAGCTATAATGCAATACTATGAATGGAATTTCTTGTCAATGACACTTAGGGATAGATTTGCCAGGGACCTCACAAATAAAAGTGCTGAAATCATGCTGGCTCACCATTTAAAAAGAAGACAGAACAAGCTGAGTAAAGCTATAAGATGACAAATACCTACATGTTGGCACAGGTACAGCTGACTAACGCTAGCTAATATTAACAACCTAGCAAGGAATTAGACTTGTAATCAGAGTATCAATATAATATTGTCAAAGAAAATAATGCGATACTCAACATTTTCAATTTTTCCCTCAATCTGAAGGACATGTGTGAAGAATAATGTATTTGGTATGCTATATGTACTACATATGTACTATATTTTATATGTTAATTGGGGTTCATTTGCGCAAACAAATAACCACTAGACCTTATGTTGGCATTATTTTAACCATCTGTGGAGTGGATGGCACATGGGTTTATATTCCATGTGAATTTTACAATACACTATACACTCAAAAAGTGGCAGGATCTTGGTGGCTAAAATCGAAAGTCAGCTTCTTATCACACAGTATGGAGATGTCTATTCATCAAGTCTAAGAAAACTACTAGTATCTTTCAAATGGGTGGGATGTCCCACAGTGCCTTAAAGCAGCACACAGCTAAATTGTTCAAATCTGCTCTGCCGTAGCCAAATTAAGCAGTACCAAAGACACAGTGTGAGTACCCCACATTATGGTTAGTTTGGTTCCCTGATGCTGATCTGCTGAAACAACAATCCAACCGTGTGTATATCAGACAATATACCATGGGTATGATGCAAAAATACTTCTCTACCGTTCTATTGATGTTGGTAACCAGTTTTTAATAGCTATAAGGCTTGTGGGGTTGTGGTATATGGCCAATATACCACACCCATTTGGGCCTTATTGCTTAATTATAACATGCTACAGCTGCACCCCTCTTAATCACCTCATACTTCTTCATGAAGTGAATTCTGAGGTGTCATATTAGCTGGGCAACAGCATCACTGTCACAACATCTGAGTGGGTGATGCTGCTGCCAGTGGAAGGTAATCTGGCGCTCCCTTGGACAGAGGCCGGAATTTGCTCAGACGGAGCGTTTTGAGTCTCGGGAGGTCACAAATCATTCATAGTATCTAACCGAGTCGCCATACAAGGCTGTTCAGTGGTGATGGATGTCACAAACCAGCAGGCCCTGTGTCTCCATAGAAACAAAGGCCATGGCTGTGACACTGGCTGCCCTTGTAAATAGCACGAGTCACCAGTATCATTCATATGAAGAAAATCTCTGTGAAAGATGGCTCAGCATTGTCAAATACAGCACCAGTCAAAAGTTTGGACACACCTACTCATTCAAGGGTTTTTCTTTATTTTTACTATTTTCTACATTGTAGAATAATAGTGAAGACATCAAAACTATGAAACAACACACATGGAATCATGTAGTAACCAAAAAAGTGTCAAATAAATCAACATTTATTTTCGATTTTTAGATTCTTCAAAATAGCCACCCTTTTCCTTGATGACAGCTTTGCACATTCTTGGCATTCTCTAAACAAGCTTCACCTGGAATGCTTTTCCAACAGTCTTGAAGGAGTTCCCACATATGCTGAGCACTTGTTGGCTGCTTTTCCTTCACTCTGCAGTCCAACTCATCCTAAACCATCTCAATTGGGTTGAGTTCTGGTGATTGTGGAGGCCAGGTCATCTGATGCAGCACTCCATCACTCTCATTCTTGGTCAAATAGCTCTTACACAGCCTGGAGGTGTGTTGGGTCATTGTCCTGTTGAAAAACAAATGACAGTCCCACTAAGCGCAAACCAGATGGGATGACGTATCGCTGCAGAAAGCTGTGGTAGACATGCTGGTTAAGTGTGCCTTGAATTCTAAATAAATCACAGACAGTGTCACCAACAATGCACCCCCACCACATCACATCACACCTCCATGCTTCACGGTGGGAACCACACATGCAGAGATCATTCGTTCACCAAAAAACTGAAATTTGGAATTATCAGACCAAAAGACCTATTTCCACCAGTCTAATGTCCATTGCTCATGTTTCTTGGCCTAAGCAAGTCTCGTATTATTATTGGTTTCCTTTAGTAGTGGTTTCTTTGCAGCAATTTGACCATGAAGGCCTGATTCAGTCTCCTCTGAACAGTTGATGTTTAGATGTGTCTGTTACTTGAACTCTGTGAAGTATATATTTTGGGTGCAATTTCTGAGACTGTTAACTCTAATGAGCATATCCTCTGCAGCAGAGGTAACTCTGGGTCTTCATTTCCTGTGGCGGTCCTCATGAGAGCCAGTTTCATCATAGCACTTGTTGGTTTTTGCGACTGTACTTGAAGAAACTTCCAAAGTTCTTGACATTTTCCGTATTGACTGACCTTCATGTCTTAAAGTAATGACGGACTGTCATTTCTCTTATTTGAGCGGTTCTTGCCATAATATGGATTTTTTTTTAACCAAATAGGTCTTTCCTCTGTATACCACCCCTAGCTTGTCATAACACAACTCAAACATATTAAGAAGGAAATAAATTCCACAAATAGATTTTTAACAAGGCACACCTATGAATTGAACTGCATTCCAGGTGACAACCTCATGAAGCTGGTTGAGAGAATGCCAATAGCCACATACTTCTCCTTATATGCACTTCACTACCAGACTCAATTCACAGTCTATATATACTTAAAGATATGCAAAGGTTGTAAGAACTTTAAGAGGATTTGTCTGAACTAATCAGGATGTGACAGTGTGATATGTCAATAGGTGGCCTGTTCAAAAGCATAATGTTTCTGGTAAGCAAATGAGCTCTCAACATTATTGAGAAAGTAGCAAATCTGATTTGCAAAACAAGCACGCATGATAACCTTATCACATGGCAGAACTTATCTTGGCTTTCCAGTACACAACACACACGTTTTCCACTACCAAGGAAGCTCAATAATTAGTATTTGAGAAGCACATCAAACCCAATACACAAGGGGAAAAGCCGACAGATGGAACCCCATGACTGTCTCATTATTCATGTACGCTATCCATGCACAATCACGCAGCCTAGCCTATGGCTATGATGCTGCCCTCAGCATAAGAAGATGAGGACACCCCTCATGTTTGGGTACAAGGAAAAATATTACTTTTATTGTTGATCATTGAACTTGTTATAATTATATTGCATGTGATCCAGGAAATGTACACAGTCATGACACCATGAATGTCGTCGGGAGAAGGAGAAGAGGACCAAGGTGCAGCGTGGTAAGTATTCATAATACGTTTAATAAATACGAACACTTGAACAAAAACAACAAATGAATAGTTCTGCAAGGTGCAATACACAAAACAGAAAACAACTACACACAAACACAGGTGGGAACAGGCTACCCAAGTATGGTTCTCAATCAGAGACAACGATTGACAGCTGCCTCTGATTGGGAACCATACCAGGCCAAACACATAGAAATACAACACACAGAACAAAACATATAATAAAAAACATTGAATGCCCACCCCAACTCACGCCCTGACCAAACCAAAATAGAGACATAAAAAGGAACTAAGGTCAGGACGTGACAGTACCCCTCCCCCCCAAAGGCGTGGACTCCGGCCGCAAAACCTGAACCTATAGGGGACGGTCTGGTTGGGCATTTCACCGCGGTGGCGGCTCTGGTGCGGGACGTAGACCCCACTCCACCTTTGTCTTGGCCCACTTAGGTGGCGCCTCTGGAGTGGCGACCCTCGCCTCCGACCCCGAATAGGAGGGAGACTCTGGCAGCGCCGGACAGGCGGGAGGCTCTGGCAGCGCCGGACAGGCGGGAGGCTCTGGCAGCTCCGGACTGACGGGCGGTTCTGGCAGCTCTGGACTGACGGGCGGCTCTGGCGACTCCGGACTGACGGGCGGCTCTGGCAGCTCTGGACTGACGGGCGGCTCTGGCAGCACAGGACAGGCAGGAGACTTTAAGGAGGCTTTTGGATCTAGACATGGCGCTCCGGTAGTGATGTGTAAAAAAAATGTTTTTCTTTCAAAAACAAGGACATTTCTAAGTAGCCCCAAACTTTTGAATGGTAGTGTGCTGTGCCTTGCAAAATTATTAATCCCACTTGGTGTTTTCCCTATTTTGTTGCATTACAACCTGTAATTTAACTTCATTAGGATAGGGGGCAGTATTTTCACAACCGGAATGAAAGCGTGCCCAAAGTAAACTGCCTCTTTCTGAGGCCCAGAAGCTAGGATATGCATATAATTGGTAGATTTAGATAGAAGTTTCTAAAACGATCAAAATTATGTCTGTGAGTATAACATAACTTATTTGGCAGGCGAAACCCCGAGGACAAACCATCCAGGATTTGTTTTTTTGAGGTCACTGTGTTTTCAATAGCTTTCTATGGGAAACTATATTTATGAGGAACCTGGTTGTAGTTCCTATGGTTTCCACTAGATGTCAACAGTCTTTAGAAATTGGTTGATGTTTTTCTTTTGAGAAATTAAGAAGTGACATTTTGGGGATATAAAGAAGGAATTTTTTCGAACAAAAGGACCATTTGTGATGTTTCTGGGACATTTTGGAGTGCCAACAGAAGAAGATCTTCAAAGGTAAGGTATAAATTATATTGTTATTTCTGACTTTTGTGTCGCACCTGCCTGGTTGAAATATATTGGTATGCGGGGCGCTGTCCTCCGATAATCTCATGATTTTCTTTTGCCGTAAAGCCTTTTTTAAATCTGACACGGCGACTCTGTATTGCACTTGTGATTTTATGAAATATAAATATTTATAGTAATTTAATTTGATTTTGGTGCTCTGCAATTTCACTGGATGTTGTCGAGGACGCTAGCATCCCACTGATCCGAAATAAGTTTGATTTTGACTTGTTGGATTTGGATATCATGTGATGAACCAAATTGAGCCATATTGGTGAAGTGTAGTGAAAAAAATAACTTCAAAAGCTGAAAAGTGATTTGTGCATGCATACACCTTAGCCAAATATTTAAACTCAGTTTTTCACAATTTATGACACTTAATCCTTGTAAAAATTCCCTTTCTTCGGTCAGTTAGGATCACAACTTTATTTTAAGAATCTGAAATGTCAGAATAATAGTAGAGATAATGATTTATTTGAGCTTTTACTTCGTTCATCACATTCCCAGTGGGTCAGAAGTTCACATACAATCAATTCGTTTTTGGTAGCATTGCCTTTAAATTGTTTAACTTGGGTCAAACGTTTCGGATAGCCTTCCACAAGCTTCCCACAATAAGTTGGGTGAATATTGGCCCATTTCTCCTGACAGAGCTGGTGTAACTGAGTCAAGTTTGTAGGCCTCCTTGCTCACACACACTTTTTCAGTTCTGCCCACAAATGTTCTATAGGATTGATGTCATGGCTTTGTGATGGCCACTCCAATACCTTGACTTTGTTGTCCGTAAGCCATTTTGACACAACTTTTGAAGAATGCTTGGGGTCATTGTTCATTTGGAAGACCCATTTGCGATCTAGCTTTAACTTCCTGACTGATGTCTTGAGATGTTGCTTCAATACATCCACATAATCATAATACCATCTATTTTGTGAAGTGCACCAGTCCCTCCTGCAGCAAAGCACCCCCATCACATGATGCTGCCACCCCCTGTGCTTCACGGTTGGGATGGTGTTCTTCGGCTTGCAAGCATCCCCCTTTTTCCTCCAAACATAACGATGGTCATTATGGCAAAAAAGTTTTATTTTTGTTTCATCAGACCAGAGGACATTTCTCCAAAAAGTACAATCTTTGTCCCCATGTGCAGTGGCAAAACGTAGTCTGGCTTTTCTATGGCGGTTTTGGAACAGTGGCTTCTTCCTTGCTGAGCAGCCTTTCAGGTTATGTCGATATAGGACTCGTTTTACTGTGGATATAGATACTTTGTGATGGTTTCCTCCAGCATCTTTACAAGGTCCTTTGATGTTGTTCTGGGATTGATTTGCACTTTTCGCACCAAAGTATGTTCATCTCTAGGAGACAGAACGCATCTCCTTCCTGAGCGGTATGACGCTGCGTGGTTTATAGTTGTACTATTGTTTGTACAGATGAATGGTACCTTCAGGCGTTTGGAATTTGCTCCCAAGGATGAACCAACATTTTTTTCTGAGGTCTTGGCTGATTTCTTTTGATTTTCTCATGATATCAAGCAACGAGGCACTGAGTTAGAAGTACATCCAGCCTTGAAATACATCCACAGGTACACTTCCAATTGACTCAAATGATGCCAGTTAGCCTATCAGAAGCTTCTAAAGCCATGACATTATATTCTGGAATGAGCTGTTTAAAGGCACAGTCAACTTAGTGTTTGTAAACTTTTGACCCACTGGAATTGTGGTACAGTGAATAATAAGTTAAATAATTTGTGTGTAAACAATTGTTGGAAAAATTACTTGAGTAGATATCCTAATCGACTTGCCAAAACTATAGTTTGTTAACAAGAAATTTGTAGAGTGCTTGAAAAATTTGTTTTAATGGCTCCAACCTAAGTGTATGTAAACTTCCGACTTTAACTGTATCTATTCACCCCCTTTGCTCTGAAGCCCCTAAATAAGATATGGTGCAACCAATTACCTTCAGAAGTCACATAATTAGTTAAATAAAGTCAAATTGTGTGCAATCTAAGTGTCACACAATCTCAGTATATATACCCCTGTCCTGAAAGGTCCCAGTCTGTAACACCACTAAGCAAGGAACAACACCAAGCAAGCGGCACCATGAAGACCAAGTAGCTCTCAAAACAGGTCAGAGACAAAGTTGTGGAGAAGTATAGATCAGGGTTGGTTTATAAAAAAATATCAGAAACTTTGAACATCCCACAGAGCACCATTAAATCAATTATTAAAAAATGGAAAGAATATGGCACCACAACAAACCTGCCAAGAGAGGGACGCCCACCAAAACGCACGGGCCAGGCAAGAAGGGCATTAATCAGAGAGGCAACAAAGAGACCAAAGATAACCCTGAAGGAGCTGTAAAGCGGAGATTGGAGTATCTGTCTATAGGACCCCTTGAAGCCGTACACTCCACAGAGCTGGGCTTTATGGAAGAGTGGCCAGAAAAAAGCCATTGCTTAAAGAAAAAAGTAAGCAAACACATTTGGTGTTCACCAAAAGGCACATGGGAGACTCCCCAAACATATGGAAGAAGGTACTCTGGTTAGATGAGACTAAAATAGAGTTTTTTGTCCATCAAGGAAAACGCTATGTCTGGTGCAAACCCAACATGTCTCATCACCCCGAGAACACCATCCCTGCCATGTATTTTCATTGGCAGGGACTGGAAACTGGTCAGAATTGAAGGAATGTTTGATGGCACTAAATACAGGGAAATTCTTGAGGGAAACCTGTTTTAGTCTTCCAGAGATTTGAGGCTGGGATGGTGGTTCACCTTCCAGCAGGACAATGACCCTAAGCATTCTGCTAAATTAACAATTGAGTGGTTTAAGGGGAAACATTTAAATGTATTGGAATGGCCTAATCGAAGCCCAGACCTCAATCCAATTGAGAATCTGTGGTATGACTTAAAGATTTCTGTACACCAGCGGAACCCATCCAAATTGAAGGAGCTGGAGCAGTTTTGCCTTGAAGATTGTGCAAGAATCCCAGTGGCTAGATGTACCAAGCTTATAGAGACCCCAAGAGACGTGCAGCTGTAATTACTGCATAAAGGTGCCTCTACAAATGATTTACTTTGGGGGGGTGAATAGTTATGCACACTCAAATGTTCCTTTTTTTTGTCTTATTTCTTGTTTGTTTCACAAAAACATATTTTGCATCTTCAAAGTGGTAGGCATGTTGTGTAAATCAAATGATACAAACCCTCAAAACATCTATTTTAAGTGAGAGTACTAACTGGTGTCTTCAGGTGGCCACACCTCTCCAAAGTGTGCACAGTTCCTAAGTAATTTCAATGCACATTTATGACTCGAAGAAAAGTCTTCAACTATAAGGTGTTTTTTTCTCTCTCTCCTAGCTGTGCCATTGAGGAACTACAGCAAGCACACTTGTTGTTTTGTTTGGAATGCAAACCTGTCGTCACACAATTATTGTTTATGCAACCCAGAAACGATCCATTATAAATCACAATCTGGGTTAGGTGGGCATCATTTGAAAGCTTGTTATTTTGCCAACATGACTAAGATATAAGATATATATATATATAGCTAAGATTTAACATATTATATTACAGTGTTAGTCTTTCACAATGCAATTTAGGGAAACAGATAATAATTTTGTTGCTCATAGAAAGGGGTCATTATGAGTGCATTCAGGTGAGTGTTCCACAGTGAATTTTCTTCACAATAGACAAACATTAACTCTGTTCAGAACAACCCAGAGTATTGTGCCATGTCATCTTGTAACTGTACATCAAATATAGTGCTCATAACCATTGACACTTGTATGACATGGAAATGTGAAGTATACATTTGGTGTTTGGCTTGCTTTATGGCATTAAAACGGTATATACTATAATCCTCAACATCTCATCTTTCAAAATACATAGTCCTCTTAAATGTAAAGGCTTTCCCTTCCCTTCAGGAACATCTGGGATCTGAGTAAATGGACCGTTGTGTACCCATCACAATGGCGCCAGGCTCAGATGGATTCTTACAACTGGAGTCTTGGTCTGCTCCATAAGTTGTCACCTTATTTAAATACGCAACCTGTGTGTTCTGGGTTCTGAACCAAGGGTCTGAATGAAGATGTTCAACTCAATCATATTGTTTCTTCTGACTTACAGGTGGCAGACTCGAGGTTCACAGCCTTTTGGTGGAGACACAGGAACTCGATGAGTCAGCATTGTGGCATCTTTGTTGATACCGTGCCGTGTCTCTGGCAGAGTATGCGGTGACAAAGATGACATAAAACAGGTATGTAATTGGATTCCACCTCATAGTAGATGCATCATTTTGAAATTGGACTACAACGTTTGATCAAAGAACAATAATGAACTTTATGACTTGGTATTTTCCAGAACACTTGTCCTCCACCACCACCTCAGCATTTTTGCCCTCACTGAAAAAAACATTGAGGTAATTTTATTCTCTGTAGAATTATGATTGTCTTGATGAGTCTCTCAGCTACATTTAGCTTACAATTCACACATGGCTAACAGTACAGTGGCTGGATCCTTCAGGATCTTCCAGGGTGAGACAAAAAGAAGGCTCAGAGTTTGCTCATCCTACAGTCTTCAACTGCCAACAGGCCCTCATAAGGAAGATAATTCAGGGTCATTGCACAGCTGGACAAGGACTTTGACACAGACACGCACTTCCACTTAATCTCTGAAGTGATGTTTTGTGAGGTAATGAAATGTGGTATTGGATGTTTTTGTGTGTTATAGGAGTGTATATTTTGCAGTCAGTGGACCATCTATGTGCTTTCTAATCTTACAGGTCACAGTGCGAATTCTGAATAAGCATGAGCGTTTCAGTCGCTGTTGGGCAAAGCTGTTGGGCAAAGCTGTACCTAGTTCTCCTCACTAGGGTTGCAAAGGGTCGAAAACTTTACGGTAAATTTCTGTGAACAGTGAACCTTTTTTTGTGGGATACACATAAGGCAATTCTAGGTCTTGTGGCATATTTTGCTTAAACTATCCCCAATTCAATGGAATTGCAACCCTCTGCATGCACAGTGCATTCTTCCATCACATGTACAGCTGATTCTCAAGATCTTGCAAACTAATGAGATGCTATTGAGCCCACACTACTACACTGTCTGAGCCAAGGACTACATGCTTTCTGCTGAGTGTTGTTTACAATACTGGGTGGGGTGAATATATTTTATATGACATAGTGGTCCTTCTGTGGCTCAGTTGGTAGAGCATGGCGCTTGTAACGCCAGGGTAGTGGGTTCAATTCCCGGGACCACCCATACGTAGAATGTATGCACACATGACTGTAAGTCGCTTTGGATAAAAGCGTCAGCTAAATGGCATATATTATTATTATATTATACATTATTTTTTGTTAGCTAGTAAATAGTAGCCTACAGCAAAGTGTGTTTAAATAATTTCTAACTTGTTAACAACTTTTGCTAGTTAGTTTTTGCTACCATGTGAGTTTTAGCTTGCTGGAACCTGCTAACTGAGGAGTGTTAATTCACCTGTTTCGATTATATGTTTAATTTTAAAACATTTATCTTACATACAAGTTGTTTAATCTAACTATTTATCCTCTTACCGGGACTGTTGGACAGTTGCACCTATAATCTAAACTGACATCTCTACTGGAGATGGCCACCAGTTGGCTTTTCATATACAATATATCCCTCAACACAGCATGATTTCCAAACTTTCTTGACAACACTAAAGTTGCATCTTTATATAGTTGTACTGTTCAGTGCAAGGCTAATAAGACTAACAAATAGCTTTGGTTCAGCATTCAAAAGTGTAAAAAGCTGAGTCAGACGTTGCTTATATCTCATAGATATAGGACAGTCAGTTCAAAACAAACATCTGTTTTTCCATGTATGAATGTGTTATTCAATGCGTTTCTCTGGGCTAATAGCAGTATGGCCAAATTCATAATTTCAATAAATATTTTTATTTTATTTTGATACCAGCAGGGGTCCTAAAATTTCAAATCAAATAGCTAAATTATCCATGGTATGACCATCTTAAAACAATTCCATATGTCAGCTTAGTAGACAATATATAAGAGTTTCATGCCCCCCCGGAATAGTTATGAGAACTGTGCTAAATAACAATACATGTGTTAGTCACAAAATATTGGTCAAGCCATGTTCTAGTATATTCTTAGAGAAAAGAGTTGAATTTGGATAGAAAATGATTGATGGGTTGTTATCCCCCCACCCCCCAAAAAATCTATTTCCCATAGGCTTTGTTAAATGAACCACGGCAGAGTTAGTGCCTACAAAAAGGCGCCATTACTATTGCTCTCTATTCAGTCAAAAGACTGTCTCATCAATTTCAGGCTGATCTAAATAGTGTTGATAATTCATGTGAAGACTGTGTGAGGCGGGGCGAGATTAGGGGCCTCTCTGAAAGGAGCCTGCGAAGAGATAAACTGAATTGATGAGACCCGCTGTTTCATATCGCACTAATCCCTGTTTTCTCCACTCAACCTTTGAAACAGAAATATATGTAAATGCCGCAAATCCCAGTGTTAAAATAGAGCACAGGGAGACCTTTTGAAATCGGGGTCTTGTCGAGAACAATTAATAATGTATGTATTATTACGTCTGCCGAGATAACCGGGTGTTAACATCGCAGACCAAACACAGGTATCACAGCGAGTGCTTACGTCACAGCCTAAGTCGTTTTGCACAATACAGGAACAGTAGCACGGGTATAATCACTGGGGAAGCCAAGCCAGGAAAGAAAATCCATATTACAAACTGTGTTGTGCTCTTCAACCTGTTAGTTCATATGCCTTGCCACCTGATATATAGGCCTAAGGCTGAGACGATAAGAAGACACAGTGGAAAAATAAATTCAACCACACCTTTGTTTCATCACAAAACCAGGGTCCACAAAGCATATTGCATGTAACAAACAGTTACATAACCTACAACATGGCTAATCAAGTTAATGTTTCTGACATTTTCAGACTAATCAACTATTACTTCAAGTTTTTCTGTCAATGACATTTGCAGTGGCAATTTTAGCATGTAAACCTTGGTGGGGCAAAAAAAATGAATGTTGGATGCATGTAGGTTTGCCAATTGTCCTGTATTAGCCGGGATGTCCCTGATATTGTGCTAAATTGGTTTGTTCCATATGGGACCTCCATTGTCTCGAATATTCATCCAATCACAGTACATCGTAAACGCGACATTTCCTGCAAAGTAATTTCTGTTGTTGTTCGGTCGGTTTGGCATATCAAGGAAATATGGATAAACCTGCACAAAAGAAAAGACTGTGCAGCTACAACAAACAATGACAAGCAAAAAAGACCTGGGTTAAGCCCGTCAGTGGTGACTCGACGAAAGGTTTCTGTACTTTATGCCGTCGGGCTTTCTCAATTGGACATGGAGGCGAGAATGACCTAACTCAGCATGCATCCACAGAAATGCACAAGAATGTCTACCGCGGAAACTGACAAAATTGGAAAACAACACTCCGTTCTACCAGTTATTGAGCAGTGCCAACAATCGCATTCTGAAAGCTAATTGCCCAGCTCACATAGCACATAATGCCTGCAAGCACATCTGCGATCAGCTGTCAGTGGATATTGAGACAATTCTTTCTACAGCCACTTATGAGTATCTGCATCACAAAGAGAGGAACTGCGTGCATTTTGTGCCTTTGTTGACATTGAGTGGCATGGAATTCTGCAACATGTTTGCACACAATGGTTCTCTCTTCATCCAGCTGTCGATCGTCTCCTGCAAAGCTTGCCAGCTCTTACTTCATTCTTCAGGTCCCTTGGGGAGACCTGTCCTGTGGCACTGAAGAGTATTTTTGAGTATGAAGAAAAAACGGAAGCTGCTGAGATTTATCTGTGCTTTTTCCACAAAGTAGGGTGTGTTTTTGACCAACTCGTAAAAAAGCTGGAGGAAACAACGCTCTGCAGCACAGATGTTTACGAGGAAGTCCAAAAATTCTAAATGACGATGCTTCAGCAGAAACAGGACAGCTTTTTTGGATTTCAGACCAAGCAGTTGATGGACAAACAATTGTCAGCACAAAGGTCCAAGCAGCAGCAGGACTTTGTGAAGTTATATGACACTGTCATTACAATACATTGACAAGTGGTTTGATTTCTCACCAAAAAAATGTCACGTTTAAACTGAAACAGATAGGCCTCTATGAGGAGCTTTGCTTTAATGACAGAGACAGTCAGTATGGACCAACTCTATGAAGAGTGTTGTGCCGGGAGGAAATCCCGAAAGCCATTCTGGACACCACAAAATCCACCCGTGAGAAGTGGGTGGCAGTGTTCCAAAACCTAAGGAAAGCCAACTTGATCAACATATTCAGGATTGTCTCATTTGTCCTCGGTGTGCTCGGCTCAAATGCCTTTGTAGAGAGGATTTTCTCTCTGATGACCATTAAATGGTCAGACTCAAGAAACAGATGCAGCACAGAGCTGATCAAAAATGAACTTCAAACATCTGTGAACTGTGACTTGTCATGTAATGACTTCTCTCTGGCTATGCAAAAGGACAAAGGACTGCTTGAATCAGTCAAGAGCAGCAAAAAAAATATTGGACTTGTTGAGTGACTCATGCTCCTCTTTTCCTCTTATGCATTTCAAATGTTGTTTTTTTGCTGTAAAGGTTCAACTTGTGATTTCTTTGATCATTTATTTTGAGGTTTATTCACATAAGTTTAAATAATGATACAGTTTTAGTGAAGCTATAGACTAAATGGAATATACAAATGTTTTGCCTTTCCAATTGAATAAGAATATGAATATACACTGTATATTCTGTGGTAAATCGTGTTGGGTTGAGCGTGCAGAGATTGACACAGAGACAGGGAGGCTTAGTCCTCAAAAATAACTTTACTAAGACAGAAAATAAACATAAAAAATAAAATCACTTAGGTTTGGCTCGGTCCTTCTTCTCTACTGTGGCTTGGTGTCAGCCACCTTGCTCCTTTTATTTGCGTTCCACGACTGGTTGGCACTTTTTAATTACCTCCACTTAGAGCTGTCCATGTTGGGGTGCCCAGCTCCCGTATTGCCAGCAGAGGAAGCCAACGTCGCCTCACATACCTCCCCTCTATTACCATCCCCCGGAGTAGACCTCCTGGGATACCCCCTTAGCCCTGACTGGGAGGGAGGCACTATAAGGGCTAGGTTTGCATCCATTTACATTACATTTAAGTCATTTAGCAGACGCTCTTATCCAGTGCGACTTACAAATTGGTGCATTCACCTTATGACATCCAGTAGAATAGTCACTTTACAATAGTGCATCTAAATCTTAAAGGGGGGTGAGGAGGATTACTTATCCTATCCTAGGTATTCCTTAAAGAGGTGGGGTTTCAGGTGTCTCCGGAAGGTGGTGATTGACTCCGCTGTCCTGGGGTCGTGAGGGAGTTTGTTCCACCATTGGGGGGCCAGAGCATGCTGGCCCCCCATGCTGACGGGATAGGGCGTCCACATTGCCATGCTGGGCCCCCAAACTGTGGATGACAGAGAAAGGGAATCGCTGTAAGGGACAGGAACCAGCGGGTGACACGGTCATTCGTGTCCTTACCTCTTGCCATCCACACAAGGGGGCATGGTCAGTGATCAGGGTGAACTTCCTCCCGAGGAGGTAATACTTGAGGGTGTCCAGTGCCCACTTCACGGCGAAGCACTTCTTCTCGACAATCAAGTATTTCTTCTCCCTCAGGAGGAGTTTCCTGCTGACATACATGATGGGGTGCTCCTCGCATTCCTGCTCTTGTGACAAAACGGCCCCTACCCCTGTGTCAGACGCGTCTGTCTGGACCAGGAGGTTTTTCGAGAAGTCCGGGGTGACAAGTACCGGGTGCGAACATAGCGCATCCTTCAGTGCTCTGTGTCCTCCGTCCATCTCACCGTCTGGGGTAGCCGTGCCTTTGTTAAGTCTATGAGGGGAGAAGCTATTGCGGCAAAGTTAGGTACAAATCTACTGTAGTACCCTGCTAACCCCAGGAATGACTTCACCTGCCTCTTGGTTCGAGGGACCAGCCATCCCCTAATTGCAGCAATTTTTTTTCTTGGGGTTTCACATTTCCCCTCCCGATCTGATAGCTCAGGTACTCCACAAGTGGCACCTGCCAGTACCCCTTCGTCAGGTCCAAGGTGCTGATGTATCTCGCCATCTCCAAGCAGTCGATCAGTTCGTCCACTCGGGGCATGGGGTAGGCATCAAACTTACTGACCTTGTTCAGGCCCCGGAAGTCATTACAGAAGAGGACGGTTCCGTACGGTTTCGGAACCAGCATGATGGGGCTAGACCACGCACTGTGTGACTCCTCCAGTACCCCCATTTTTAGCATTGTCGCCACTTCCCGCTGGACCGCCACCCTCTGGGATTCTGGTATCCGGTATGGCCGTTTACACACTTTTTCTCCTGGACGGGTGTTGAAATGATGTTTCACGAGATCCGTGCGCCCGGCACCTAGGAGAACACGGCCATAACATAGCTGATATGGCAGACTTGTTTCTACTGACAATTGAGATGCACAAATTATGGCATAAGGGAACGACAAGTGGATAAGAGGCAATCCGTAATTTTGATTAAGACATTAATGAGCAAGCATCAACGGACGTAGTCAATATAACTATTTGTTCAGTACTTTTGAAATGTATAGCGACAGAATTCAGAACATTGGCTGTTCTTACAGTGTTCTCCCTGTACACAGTCAAAACCGTAGGATAAATCAATCGGGCATATAAACAGACAAAAAAATAAGCAAACACATTTGGTGTTCACCAAAAGCCATGTGGGGGACTCCCCCAAACATATGGAAGAAGGTACTCTGGTACTGAGTTCAGAACCATGCTATTTGGACTACGAAGAAAAATGAGTGTGGAAATGTGGATATGGAACTAGTGTGCTTGACAGTTGTTGCCCCACCTTGCACAAAACAATATCCCATTATCAAGGAAGCTATGGACACTACTAAAGTAGTTAGTAAATATCTATTGGACATGGGTATAGTTGAAAAGACACCATGTGATCCAGCTACTCTATTGTATCCTACAGATACGACATTACTTGAACACGATTGTTGTGAGTTGGTTTTGGATCAGCTCTCTGATGGTTCATCTGTTGGAAACCCAGAGTTTATCTTATACACAGACGGTTCAAGCATTGTGGAGGGGGTGTGAGGAAGGTATGCTGGGCATGGGTAGTTACTACAATGGACAATGTGATAATACCAGGCACGTTAGGTTTGAGAAAAGCAGACGTACAGTTGAAGTCGAAAGTTTACATACACTTAGGTTGGAGTCATTAAAACTCGCTTTTTTAACCACTCCACAAATTTCTTGTTAACAAACTATAGTTTTGACAAGTGGGTTAGGACATCTACTTTGTGCATGACAAGTAATTTTTCCAATAATTGTTTACAAACAGATTATTTCACTTATAATTCACTATATCACAATTCCAGTGGGTCAGAAGTTGACATACACTAAATTGACTGTGCCTTTAAACAGCTTGGAAAATTCCAGAAGATGATGTCATGGCTTTAGAAGCTTGTGATGGGCTAATTGGCATCATTTGAGTCATTTGGAAGTGTACCTGTGGATGTATTTCAATGCCTACCTTCAAACTCAGTGCCTCTTTGCTTGACATCATTGGAAAATCAAGAGAAATCAGCCAAAACCTCAGAAAAAAATTGTAGACCACAAGTCTGTTTCATCATTGGGAGCAATTTCCAAATGCCTGAAGGTACCATTTTCATCTGTACAAACAATAGTACGCAAGTATAAACACCATGGGACCATGCAGCCATCATATCGCTCAGGAAGGAGACGTGTTCTGTCTCCTAGAGATGAACGTATTTGTTGAGAAAAGTGCAAATCAATCCCAGAACAACAGCAAAGGACCTTGTGAAGGTGCTGGAGGAAATAGGTAAGTATCTATATTCACAGTAAAACAAGTTCTATATCGACATAACCTGAAAGGCTGCTCAGCGAGGAAGAAGCCACTGCTCCAAAACCATAATGAGCATCGTTATAGTTGGAGGAAAAGGGGGAGGCTTGCAAGCTGAAAAACCCCATGCCAACCGTGTAGCACGGGAGTGGCAGCACTTCACAAAACAGATGGCATCGTGAGAAAGGAAAATGATGTAGATATATTGAAGAAACATCTCAAGACATCAGTCAGGAAGTTAAAGCTTGGTTTGAAATGGGCATTCCAAATGGACAATGACCCCAAGCATACTTCCAAAGTAAGGACAACGAAGTCAAGGTATTGGAGTGGCCATCACAAAGCCCTGACCTAATCCTATAGGTCGTATTTGTGGTTAGAATGGAGTGTGTCTAAGCAAGGTAACCTACAAACCTGACTCAGTTACACCAGCTGACAGGAGGAATGGGCCATAAGGTAGCTAAACAATCTAAAGGCAGTGCTACCAAATACTAATTCAGTGTATGTAAACTTCTGACAAACTAGGAATGTGATGAATGAAATAAAAGCTGAAATAAATAATTCTCTCTACTATTATTCTGAGATTTCACATTCTTAAAATAAAGTGGTGATCCTAACTAACCTAAAACAGGGAACTTTTTCTAGGATTAAATGTTAGGAATGCTGAAAATCTGAGTTGAAATGTATTTGGTACCAAAGTATATTCGTCACTAGGAGACAGAACGCGTCTCCTACCTGAGCGGTATGACAGCTGCGTGGTCCCATGGTGTTTATACTTGCTTACTATTGTTTGTACAGATGAACGTGGTACCTTCAGGCGTTTGGATATTGCGCTCATTGATGAACCAGACTTGTGGAGGTCTACAATTATGTTTTATTTTTTTCTGAAGTCTTGGCAGATTTCTTATGATTTTCCCATGATGCCAAGCAGTTTGAAGGTAGCTCTTGAAATACATCCACAGGTACACCTCCAATTGACTCAAATGATGTCAATTATCCTATCAGAAGCTTCTAAAGCCATGACATAATTTTCTGGAATTTTCCAAAATGTTTGAAGGCACAGTCAACTTAATGTTTGTAAACTTCTGACCCACTGGAATTGTGATACAGTGAATTATAGGTGGAATAATTTGTCTGTAAAAAATAACTGAAAAATTACTTGTCATGCACAAAGTTGATGTCCTAACCGACTTGGCAAAAATTATAGTTTGTTAACAATACATTTGTGAAGTGGTTGAAAAACAACCTAAGTGTATGTAAACTTCCGACTTCAACTGTATATACACAAAAAACCGAGTAGAGTGCAGTATATCAAGCCCTTCAAAGTTCTTAAATGCTGAGTGCAGTCAAAAACCTGATTTGCCTGTGTTTTATATACACTGAGTATACCAAACATTAAGAACACCTGCTCTTTCCATGAGACTGACCAGGTGAACTCAGGTGAATGCTATGACCACGTATGGCTGTCACTTGTTAAATCCCTTACAATCAGTGTAGATGAAGGGGAGGAGACAGGTTAAATAAAGAGTCTTGAGACAATTGAGAAGTGTTTGTGTGCCATTCTACGGGTGAATGGGCAGGACAAAAGGTTTTAGTTCCTTTGAATGGGGTTTGGAAGTAGATGCCAGGCACAGAGGTTTGTGTCAAGAAATGTAACGCTGCTGGGTTTTTCATGCTCAAGAGTGTCCCGTGTGTATCAATAATGGTCCAAAAACAATCACAGTACAGTACTTAATTGTTACCTTGAAATAATTTGATATTGAGATAAAGAGACGGTTGCATTGAACCTTTAACACATATTGTACTAAAATAGTACACCACGTCTTATGAGCAGAAATAACTCAAGTTTTTCTTGAATTCCCTTTTGACTGAACAATGACGACAGACTGTGTGTGGCTTAAAGGTAGACTCAGCGATTTGACGTAGATACACAAAGTAAATAGCATAGTGGGTACTAACAACTCAACTTGAAGCCCGATGCTAAACTTCTCCACTGTTTTGGCCCTTTGGCTACCACATCCTAGCAGCGTGAAGCAAACCTGTGCACATGCACAGCTACTGTATGTCACTGTATGTGACTGTGTGAGCGCGTAGTCTTGCATGTTGCTCATTGCAACATTTGCGGTGCTGGTCATGGGAACGTCATGTAACTGAGTCGACCTTTAACTTAAGGTCTGGGAAATACACAGTACTGTGTGTTGTTTGGCCAAAACTAATTGTGAGACCCCGAGGAGACTTATTCCATCCTCAGTTGATTGCAGGCACAGGTGTTGTTGTTGAGGTGGTATTGATGACTAGCTGACCATCAGCCCCACCCCACAGCTTCATGCTACCTATTAAGCGCATTTCAGAGAACGAGCGGGATATCGTTGAGTACCCCACAGAGTATCCACTTGTCCCTCTAGTCAGTCAGTGGCTAGTGCTTTCACACACCAGGGTGTCAGCCGCCGTTGACCATAGCAATTAGATAGGATGTGCTAAAAGTGAATAGCTTTAACATCATAAGCATGCATGAAAATGCACTTTTCAATGCAACAAAAATTATTAATCCAAAAATACATTAAAAAACAATGATTTTTATTGTTAAATGTGACTCTGTAAACTGATAGTGTTAGCCAGCTGGCTAGCTATGGCGGGCAAGTTAGCTGGTCCTGCTGTTGGACGTACTTGTTCACGTATCACCACACAGGCTACGTTTTCTACTGTGATTGATCAACTACGACAGTGTATGTGTGTGTGTGTGGGTGCGTTTGAAAACAGGCTTCTGTGATTGATTCTCCTCACCGATGACTGCAGGAATACCCACGCCTGTTTAGCCCCACACAGCTCATCCAAACCCTTGCGACAGGGATCATCAACTAGATTCAGCCGCGGGCTATATATTTGACTAAAACGTAATGATTTTAAACATTTCTTACATGTGTATACGATCACCAATGGCGTGTATTCATGGATGCCAAAAAGAAGCCACTGATCCCCAAAAATGCACCAAGAAAATTTTGAAAAATATCTAAAATAATGTATCTTTCATCTCTCTGTGTTTAATAATTGTCCTTCAATTTTAAAAAGTCTGAATGTATCTCACTTGAGACAGCATCCGAGTGTTAGAAACAGCAGCACTCTGTCTCTATATGTGTAGCCCATCTATCTGATGCTGTCTGGAAAAAAGAGTATGATATTGTTGCCACCTGGAGCATTGAATGGAAGGGGAGCCAGGAAGCATTTGGCCTCCCTTGATATATTTATTTTAACAGAAATAGGCAAACAGTGTTGAGCTAAACTGAGTGAGCTCAACTGTGAAAGGTTCTGGCGCACCAAAAAAAGAGTGTGAAGGGAAGCCAGTGTGGATTTGACTTCACACCAATCACATCACGCCAAACGTCATTGACAGAAAAAAACGTGAATTATCACATCTCGTTGTGTTGTTGTCGTCCAGTGACTAACTAGCTAGCTAAAAGTGGCCCTTTTAGCCAGGTAGCCTAGGAAAACTAAAACTAAAAGCATATATGACAGTCTTAGACCATTTCGCCAACATGAAAGAGAGGATGATGGCATTGCCGTTTCTCTACATGTAGGGTGTTCTTTCTACTTATGCACACACACACACAGAAGTCAGTACCATGGACAGGCACATGATATTTAGCTCATGTTGATTGGACTGAATTGATTTTGGTATCTTTTAGTTGTCTCTGTATTAGACTAAACATAGGTGATTTGTTGATGTTGACATGTTGAAGTTGAAATGGTGCTGGAATAGTGGAGGCAGCTGCTGTATCTTTATGACTTGCGGTAACTCTCCGCTGTTCTAAATCATTAGTGGTTTGGTGGTCCCAAAATGATGGAAACATTAACTTGATTGACCTGTAGGTTATGTAACTGCTTTTTGCATGGAATTTTCCTGGTTTGACTTCCTCAGTGATTTTACCCACGCACTGCTACTGACGATCATGTGTCTTTCTATATGCATAGGAATACTTAGGAACACGGGGTGGGGGGCAAATTAAACCCTGCCCTATGACCTCATTACCCAGAGCCCTGTGTGAAGACACCAAGACAACAGCCACCACGACCTACGCAAGCTCACCTGTCAACTGATAACACTGACATCCTGACAGGTAAACTAAAGATGGGGCTATATTTATTTGCTAAGCCAACATTACTTTTTTGTGCAATATTACAATAAATTCTGACCTTCATTTTTTCTTTACTGTGTGGCTTGGCTAATGCACTTAAATGGATCTATAAAGACCTGTACATTAGCATGTACATTTAGGGAACACATACATTCTATACATTACTCAGTGGTAATGTATACTGAACAAAAATATAAATGGAACATGTAAATGTGTTTTTCCAATTTTCATGAGCTGAAATAAGACCACAGAAAAAAAGGTTATTTCTTTCGAATTTCTTCTTTGCCAAGATAATCTATGCACCTGACAGATGTGGCATATCAAGAAGTTGATTAAACAGCATGATTATTACACAGGTGCACCTTGTGCTGGGAACAATAAAAGGCCACTCTAAAATGTGCAATTTTGTCACACAACACAATGCAACAGATGTCTAAAGTTTTGAGGGAGCATGCAATTGGCATTCTGACTGCAATAATGTCCAACAGAACTGTTGCCAGAGAATTTAATGTTCATTTCTCTACCATAAGCCACCTCCAACTTCGTTTTAGAGAATTTGGCAGTACATCCAACCGGCCTCACAACCGCAGACCAAGTGTAACCACGCCAGCCCAGGACCTCCACATCCAGCTTCTTCACCTTCTAATTAAGTATTACTGAACACATTAAGTGAATATGGTTCTCGCAATAAAAGGGTTCAAATGAAATCTTTTTAAAAAATGCATGTGTTAACATATAAACAAGCTAGTTAGAAAAATATGAAAATGCAAATACATTATTTAAATTGATTTAAACATGACATTAAACCCAAAGTACTCTGTTAATTATAAGATGACTTAGTGTTAATTTCTTCGAGGGCAACTGAAATGGGTTCAACAATCACTTCACTTGTTGCAATTATTTTTGCGACGTCAGTCCTTTTGCAGAATGTACTGTATACCTAATGTATATGAACATGATCTCACAATGCTTCAATGGACATGTACACATTTTATCATGTTTTAGGGAAGACCCAGATGCTGACAGTGTCGAAGTAACAAAAGTTTATTACTAGAACGGGACAGGCAAAACAACAGTGTCACGCCTTGGTCTTAGTATTTTGTGTTTTCTTTATTTTTTTGTTCAGGCCAGGGTGTGACATGGGTTATTGTGGTGTGTTTTTTGTCTTGGGGTTTTGTGGGGTGACTAATTAGTCTATGGCTGCCTGAGGCGGTTCTCAATCAGAGTCAGGTGATTTATTGTTGTCTCTGATTGGGAACCATATTTAGGCAGCCATATTCTGTGAGTGTTTTCGTGGGTGATTGTTCCTGTCTCTGTGTTAGTGTTCACCAGATAGGCTGTAATAGGTTTCGCGTTTCGTTTGTTGTTTTTTGTATATTATAGTTATTTCATGTATCGTCGATTCTTCATTAAAGAACATGAGTAACCACCACGCTGCATTTTGGTCCGCTTCTCCTTCAACTGACGAACGCCGTTACAGACAGGTCAAGGGCAGGCAGAGGTCAGTAATCCAGATCAGAGTCCAAAAGGTACAGAATGGCAGTCAGTCTCAGGGCAGGTAGAGATCAATAATCCAGTGTGGTGTGACAAGGTACAGAACGGCAGGCAGGCTCAGAGTCAGGGCAGGCAGAATGGTCAAAACCGGGAAATCTGGAAACAGACAGGAGCATGGGGGAATCTGCTGGTAGGCTTGACGAACAAAATGAGCTGGCAACACACAAACAGAGAACACAGGTATAAATACACTGGGAATAATGGGGAAGATGGGCGACACCTGGAGGGGGGTGGAGACAAGCACAAAGACAGGTGAAACAGATCAGGGTGTAATAGATTTAGCTGCACTATTCCCTGGCGATGGTACATCAGACTTCATGTCACTAAAATGTCAATCTAGAAAGAGATTGAGGCAATATTAATCTCCAAAACTCTTTGTTCCAATTCAATACAACAGGTCAAGGCAGTATACAAGCCCCATGCCGTTGCAACTTCCCCCTTGCTTGCTCATGCATTGTCCATCACTACAGTTACAACTACTGTAATTTTACTGTCTAGCAAGCAACTTTGTCATGAACCAGCTGACAGTCAATACAATGCACAAGTTCACTTGTGTTTGACAAATGTAATGTGTCTTTGCTTTGGCATTTCAATAACAAAAAACAGTCCCTCCACGAGAAATTTGAGAAAAGCCCGGGGGTTAGGGTGAATTGCCAGGTGGTGAATTCGCATGTTGCCTGCAGCTGAATGTCCTAAGGTATGGCTGGAAGGGAAATATCCTATCTGTCCACTTGTCAAAATGGAAACATATTTCCCTGGGCATTAAGGTACGATTTCCCCAATCCCTTTGGGCCTTTGATTAAAGGTATTAATCACAAATCACAAAATAATTGTCATGCTAATACGATTAATTGAATGTTGATCCTTTTCATGGTGGCGCCTCACACTGCCACACATGGCAGACTATGATGCAGGAGTGTAAGGGTACTTTCATTTCGAAAAGCGTCCGCGAGATTCACAATTAGTGCAAAGCTGTGATTTTACCAGCCGAGCCGCTGCTGTGTGCATCTGGGGGAAATGATGAAACAAGATCAGATGCTGTAAATATTGCAGCAGCTAGCAGCTAATCATTGTTTGTGTTTAGCTGGTTTACCTAAGTGTGAAACTATAGCATGCCGAGGCCTTCACAAACCCAGAATGGGAGAGGATGTTACCTGAATAACAAAAAGCCAGACAAATCAAAAGGCGTTCTATTACTTCTCAAATTGTTCAGAGCATACTGGGATCACTGGATGAAGGCATTATTATGCTTCAAGGCTACATGTTGCGAAACTCATTGCAGACATTGTAGAGTGCAGGTTGATACCTGTGCTTAAGGCCAGAGGAGAATACAGTGAAATACTAGAAAAGCAAGAACTACTGCAAATGATTGTAATATCCCTCAGCTCGAGACTTGCACTGTACTCATTTACTAGTCAGTGGTGGATTGTAATATTAACAATCCACCACTTAAATATGACTCAATCATGCATGCACTTTTACCTGACTGTAAGTTGAAACACTGTAGCTAACAAGGTAATTTAGTTCGCATAGACTGCCAGCAACATGAAAGGATTTGGAAATCCATTTAATTTAGACCAACGTCTTCCTCAAAACTGTCACGCTCTGTGGCAGTGAAGATGAAGCTGAGTGGAATGGTGAAATGTGGCAGGCGGCAAATGACGCAGTAATAGGCTCAAATGTATTAGCCTACATAAACTTTTGGTTAAAGCAATTTCCAGGTCATGCTCCCTAAAAAGCCTTGTGAGGAGATCCGCCGGGATTCAATCACTGACACCCATTGGCTTGGTCTGACGCTTCTTCCTGTGTTACAGCAGCACACTGCATTGTCTCTATCCATCAAACCAAGTGACTGATTAATGCAGTCATTCTAATGAGTCAACGTGGCCTCCAAAGAACGGTTAAAACAACATTAGGCCAGGTCCCTGGGAAGTGGCTGTGTGAGCGTCTGTCTGAGGGGGTGGGGATGGGGACAAAGTGGGGGCCACTATTCCAAATGGACCCTGATGGAAAATGATTAAACAGCGAGCATGGACTAACAGCACATTTCAGTGTAATGAGGGGAAATTAAACAGGCATTAGCTCCACAGAACAGAGGTATTGTTTTTGCATGACTGTCTGGAGCCATAGATTACTGAACCTGGGCCTCCAAAACCCTACCAAATGACTCACGTGGAGCATGCAGACAAAACCCTACCAAATGACTCACGTGGAGCACGCAGACAAAACCCTACCAAATGACTCACGTGGAGCACGCAGACAAAACCCTACCAAATGACTCACGTGGAGCACGCAGACAAAACCCTACCAAATGACTCACGTGGAGCACGCAGACAAAACCCTACCAAATGACTCACGTGGAGCACGCAGACAAAACCCTACCAAATGACTCACGTGGAGCACGCAGACAAAACCCTACCAAATGACTCACGTGGAGCACGCAGACAAAACCCTACCAGATGACTCACGTGGAGCACGCAGACAAAACCCTACCAAATTACTCACGTGGAGCACGCAGACAAAACCCTACCAAATGACTCACGTGGAGCACGCAGACAAAACCCTACCAAATGACTCACGTGGAGCACGCAGACAAAACCCTACCAAATGACTCACGTGGAGCATGCAGACAAAACCCTACCAAATGACTCACGTGGAGCACGCAGACAAAACCCTACCAAATGACTCACGTGGAGCACGCAGACAAATCCCTACCAAATGACTCACGTGGAGCACGCAGACAAAACCCTACCAAATGACTCACGTGGAGCACGCAGACAAAACCCTACCAAATGACTCACGTGGAGCACGCAGACAAAACCCTACCAAATGACTCGCGTGGAGCACGCAGACAAAACCCTACCAAATGACTCGCGTGGAGCACGCAGACAAATCCCTACCAAATGACTCACGTGGAGCACGCAGACAAAACCCTACCAAATGACTCACGTGGAGCACGCAGACAAAACCCTACCAAATGACTCACGTGGAGCACGCAGACAAAACCCTACCAAATGACTCACGTGGAGCACGCAGACAAAACCCTACCAAATGACTCACGTGGAGCACGCAGACAAAACCCTACCAAATGACTCATGTGGAGCAGGCAGACAAAACCCTACCAAATGACTCACGTGGAGCACGCAGACAAAACCCTACCAAATGACTCACGTGGAGCACGCAGACAAAACCCTACCAAATGACTCACGTGGAGCACGCAGACAAATCCCTACCAAATGACTCACGTGGAGCACGCAGACAAAACCCTACCAAATGACTCACGTGGAGCACGCAGACAAAACCCTACCAAATGACTCACGTGGAGCACGCAGACAAATCCCTACCAAATGACTCACGTGGAGCACGCAGACAAAACCCTACCAAATGACTCACGTGGAGCACGCAGACAAAATCCTACCAAATGACTCACGTGGAGCACGCAGACAAAACCCTACCAAATGACTCACGTGGAGCACGCAGACAAAACCCTACCTAATGACTCACGTGGAGCACGCAGACAAAACCCTACCAAATGACTCACGTGGAGCACGCAGACAAAACCCTACCAAATGACTCACGTGGAGCACGCAGGCAAAACCCTACCAAATGACTCACGTGGAGCACGCAGACAAATCCCTACCAAATGACTCACGGGGAGCACGCAGACAAAACCCTACCAAATGACTCACGTGGAGCACGCAGACAAAACCCTACCAAATGACTCACGTGGAGCACGCAGACAAAACCCTACCAAATGACTCACGTGGAGCACGCAGACAAAACCCTACCAAATGACTCACGTGGAGCACGCAGGCAAAACCTACCAAATGACTCACGTGGAGCACGCAGACAAAACCCTACCAAATGACTCACGTGGAGCACGCAGACAAAACCCTACCAAATGACTCACGTGGAGCACGCAGACAAAACCCTACCAAATGACTCACGTGGAGCACGCAGACAAAACCCTACCAAATGACTCACGTGGAGCACGCAGGCAAAACCCTACCAAATGACTCACGTGGAGCACGCAGACAAAACCCTACCAAATGACTCACGTGGAGCACGCAGACAAAACCCTACCAAATGACTCACGTGGAGCATGCAGACAAAACCCTACCAAATGACTCACGTGGAGCACGCAGACAAAACCCTACCAAATGACTCACGTGGAGCACGCAGACAAAACCCTACCAAATGACTCACGTGGAGCACGCAGACAAAACCCTACCAAATGACTCACGTGGAGCACGCAGACAAAACCCTACCAAATGACTCACGTGGAGCACGCAGACAAAACCCTACCAAATGACTCACGTGGAGCACGCAGACAAAACCCTACCAAATGACTCACGTGGAGCACGCAGACAAATCCCTACCAAATGACTCACGTGGAGCACGCAGACAAAACCCTACCAAATGACTCACGTGGAGCACGCAGACAAAACCCTACCAAATGACTCACGTGGAGCACGCAGACAAAACCCTACCAAATGACTCACGTGGAGCACGCAGACAAAACCCTACCAAATGACTCACGTGGAGCACGCAGACAAAACCCTACCAAATGACTCATGTGGAGCAGGCAGACAAAACCCTACCAAATGACTCACGTGGAGCACGCAGACAAAACCCTACCAAATGACTCACGTGGAGCACGCAGACAAAACCCTACCAAATGACTCACGTGGAGCACGCAGACAAATCCCTACCAAATGACTCACGTGGAGCACGCAGACAAAACCCTACCAAATGACTCACGTGGAGCACGCAGACAAAACCCTACCAAATGACTCACGTGGAGCACGCAGACAAATCCCTACCAAATGACTCACGTGGAGCACGCAGACAAAACCCTACCAAATGACTCACGTGGAGCACGCAGACAAAATCCTACCAAATGACTCACGTGGAGCATGCAGACAAAACCCTACCTAATGACTCACGTGGAGCACGCAGACAAAACCCTACCAAATGACTCACGTGGAGCACGCAGACAAAACCCTACCAAATGACTCACGTGGAGCACGCAGGCAAAACCCTACCAAATGACTCACGTGGAGCACGCAGACAAAACCCTACCAAATGACTCACGTGGAGCACGCAGACAAAATCCTACCAAATGACTCACGTGGAGCATGCAGACAAAACCCTACCTAATGACTCACGTGGAGCACGCAGACAAAACCCTACCAAATGACTCACGTGGAGCACGCAGACAAAACCCTACCAAATGACTCACGTGGAGCACGCAGGCAAAACCCTACCAAATGACTCACGTGGAGCACGCAGACAAATCCCTACCAAATGACTCACGGGGAGCACGCAGACAAAACCCTACCAAATGACTCACGTGGAGCACGCAGACAAAACCCTACCAAATGACTCACGTGGAGCACGCAGACAAAACCCTACCAAATGACTCACGTGGAGCACGCAGACAAAACCCTACCAAATGACTCACGTGGAGCACGCAGACAAATCCCTACCAAATGACTCACGTGGAGCACGCAGACAAAACCCTACCAAATGACTCACGTGGAGCACGCAGACAAATCCCTACCAAATGACTCACGTGGAGCACGCAGACAAAACCCTACCAAATGACTCACGTGAAGCACGCAGACAAAACCCTTTCCAGTTGTTCGTGAACAGTTCACATTCGTTTGAGCAATTAGCCATGATGCTCCTTTCAATTCCGAGTGCTCAACAGAGAGAAAGTTTCGACATGGGGGGAATGCATCATTGTCTGTGCTTTGGTCTAAATAGTAACACTGAGTAGGACAGAGGAACACATTAATAAGGAATAAAACATTTTTTTAAATGAGCAGTTCTAAGAAATTAAATTGTGATGGAATGATGTGAAGTTGCCCAGGAGCACTAACAGCTGTTGTAGCCTTCCACCCCAGAGGGGTTTGTTTGTAGAAATATATTAGATATTTTGATTAGGCTAACCGAAGTGATAATTAAAGAATGACTTCCCCCTATACAGCAACTTCTTGTTTTGAAAATGGCCTAAGTGGCATCGATATGTGTCTGAAACATTTATTCTAGTGTCAAAATGGAAAACAACGTATAAACAGGTTAATTCAGTCAGTCTTGTCCAAAACTAAGATTTTTTCACTGCACTAAAATAACCATAACCTTACTACCAATAGGTTCCCTTTGCAAGGCATTGGAAAACTTATTTGGTCTTTGTGGTTGAATCTGTGTTTTAAATGTAAATGCTCGACTGCGGGTGTGTGGGGTACAGATGTGTGGGGTACAGAGATGAGGTAGTCATTCAAAAATGTCCCTAAAACGTATTATATAATTCCACTTTGACATTATGGGGTATTGTGTATAGGCCAGTGACCATAATCTCAATTTCATCTATTTTAAATTCTGTATGTTTCACAACAAAATGTGCTAAAAGTCCATGGCTGTGACTACTTTCTGAAGGCACTGTGTATTTCAAATGAGGTTAATATCATTTGAAATATTTGTGGGAAAAAAGTTGAAATTGTCCCGTCTTTAAAGAGCTCCAGCTCTAAAACAGCAACATTTTCTCTCAGCCTTTTGGCAAAAATGTGTAAAATAGCATGAGATTAGCTATGAAAATGCATATTGTTTCTGTCTGCCCCATGGTTCGGACCTTGCGGGGGGCCCCGTAAAGCTGTTTTACACCATTAGAGTTAAGATCCATGTTGCATTGGGTCTGTCTAGAGCCTTGAAAAAGACACCCACCTTGGCATGTGGGAAGATTGCCGCCAAGGAGGTGTGTCGCTCTTAATTTGATTTCAATCAATTACTTGATGTTTTGGGGGGATTTGAATGACTTAAAAAGCAGCAGATCTCATACTAATATGTGGGTATTAAACCTTTCCTTGTTTCCTGAACTATTATGTACCCAATGTTGCTATTTTGGTTCATATAATTATGTTTTCACAAGAGACATTTTTAATGACAGAATCTCAGGCATATGGATAAATTCAGAAATTATATTGCTGATCAAGCACAATGTTACAACGTTGCGTCACAAACTATTATTTTGCAACATTCAGCACATTCAAACATTTTAAATAAAGGTAAAACAGGAAATGAATAGCCTAATGTGGGACAGTTACGAAGAATTGTTGTGTGTGTTGCCATGCTATGCTATACACAGTTTTTAAAGATCAATGAGAATTGGTGGGTTTGGTTGAGTTTTCATCTCAGTTGGCCCCTCCCCCTGAGGTGGGACAGTTTCCCTGAAGGTCAGACATATTAATCAAGCCCCGTCAGGAGTGAGCCATAATGCTCAGAGTGATCTCCCTATTCAGCATGTAATGATTAGATGTTGTTTTTAGAAAACACGCTGATGATGGGGATGATAATTACAACATTGTGTCGCATGATGGTAATGATAATGAAGGAGATGATGATATAGGTGGTGGGTAAGACGATAAGGGTGAAAGTGGGGGTGATGGTAATGTTAATGACAATTGTCGGCTGAAGAGAACACACAGTGTCTGTATAGATTGAAACACCTGAGTACAATACAGACATTCTGAAATATGGTTAGTCCCCACTGCATGATTTATTTTTGAAGCACTGTGGGTTGTCTAGCCTTGGACAAGCTGTACATCATGTCGAGTACCTTGGAGACAGGATGCTCAACAACAAAAAGCAGATTGTGTCACCAACTCGGTTGGGTTTCAGCAACATTGTGCATTCGCAGGAATGATACTTCTCATTCCCCTCTCTGTACAGCACAGGAAATTAATCTGGTTGAATACAGTGACAGCAACCTGAATGCAGTGGCTTGCTTATCCCCTATAACATAAAATATCACTACTGTGCATTTGAGGGTATCGTACCACATACCGTGCCTTCAGAAAGTATTCATATCCCTTGACTTATTCCACATTTTGTTGTGCTACAGTCTAATTTCAAGATGGATTTGTCTCACTCATCTACACACAATACCCCATAATGGCAAAGTGAAAACACGTTTTTATATTTGTAAATGTATTGAAAATGAAATACAGAAATATCTAGTTTGCATAAGTATTCACAAGCCTGAGTCAATACTTTGTAGAAACACCTTTGGCAGAGATTACAGCTGTGATTCTTTCTGGGTACGTTTCTAAGAGCTTTGTGGAACTCGATTGTACAATATTTGCACATTATTATAGTTTTTTAATTCTTAAAGCTCTGTCAAGTTGGTTGTTGATCATTGCTAGACAGGCATTTTCAAGTCTTGCCATAGATGTTCAAGTCCATTTAAGTCAAAACTAACTAGGCCACTCAGGAACATTCCATTTCATCTTGGTAAGCAACTGTATATTTGGCCTTGAGTTTTAGGTATTGTCCCGCCGAAATTTGAATTTGTCTCCCAATGTCTGTTGGAAAGCAGACTGAACCAGGTTTTCCTCTAGGATTTTGTTTGTACCTAGCTTTATTCCATTTCTATTTATCCCCCCAAAAACTCACTAGTCCTTGCAGAGCATACCCATAACATGATGCAGCCACCATCATGCTTGAAAATATGAAGAGTGGCACTCAGTGATGTTTGTGTTGGATTTGCCCCAAACATAACGCCTTGTATTCAGGACATTAAATTATTCTTTGCCACATTTTTGCAGTTTTAATTTAGTGTTTTATTGCATACAGGATGCATGTTTTGGAATATTTTTATTCTGTACAGGCTTCCTTCTTTTCACTCTGTCAATAAGGTTAGTATTATGGAGTAACTACAATGTTGTTGATCCGTCCTCGGTTCTCCTATCACAACCATTAAACTGTAACTTATTTAAGGTCACTATTGGCCTCAGTGAAATCCCTGAGCGGTGCCTTTTCTCTCTGGCACCTGAGTTAGGAAAGATGCCTGTATCTTTGTAGTGACTGGGTGTATTGATACACCATCTAAAAAGTAATTAATAACTTCACCATGCTCAGAGGTATATTAATTAAATGTTAGCTTTTTTTACACATCTACCAATAGGTGCCCTTCTTTGCAAGGCATTGGAAAAGCTCCCTGGTCTTTGTGATTGAACCTGTGTTTGAAATTCACTGCTTGACTGTTAGGGACCTTATAGAAAATTGTATGTGTGGGGTACAGATATGAGGTTGTCATTCAAAAATCAAATGTGGTAAAAGTCAATGGGTGTGAATACTTCCTGAAAGCACTGTAATTGGCGGCATGGATCTCTTTATGAGTTTGTCAGCTTGTTGGTGCTTTGAAGGTTTCAAAAATCCACAAATAGCGATTAAATATTCACTTACTTTTTGAAAATCTTCCTCTGATTTGTCATTCAAAGGGTCTCAGCTATAACGTGTAGTGTCGTTTTGCTAGATGGATTTTATCCCAAAAAGTCTGTTTAGTTGGCGCCATTGATTTGAGTAATCCACTCGTTCAACATGCAGAGAAAGGAATCCAAAAATCTACCCCTAAACTTTGTTAAAACAAGTCAAAATACGTTTCTATTTACTGCTCAGATACCCTAAAATGTAATCAAACTATAATATTTCTTACAGAAAGAAGTATGTTCAATAGGAAACCAATTTTAGCAGGTGCGTCCTGTCTTCATGGTGTGCGCAAACACGAATTTCCAAGACTGTTTACCTGTACTAAAACTGATATTTCTTATTTGTTTTTGAAGGTACAAGCCTGAAACCTTGAACATAGACTGCTGACACACGTTGGAAGCCATAGGAATTGCATCCAGGGAGCTAATTTTCAGTATGACCTTATACTTAAGAATTAAGTAAAAAATGGATAAGTAAAAAGAGAAAATAAAAATAACAAATAATTAAACAGCAGCAGTAAAATAACAATAGCGAGACTATATACAGGGGGCACCGGTTAGTTGAGGTAATTGAGGTAATATGTACATGTAGGTAGAGTTAAAGTGTCTATGCATAAATAATAAACAGAGAGTATCAGCAGCTTAAAAGAGGGATCTGGGTAGCCTTTTGATTAGTTGTTTAGCAGTCTTATGTCATGGGGGTAGAAGCTGTTAAGAAGCCTTTTGGACCTAATGTAGAGAGAACAGTCTATATACTTGGGTGACTGGAGTCTTTGACAATTTTTAGGGCCTTCCTGTGACACAGCCTAGTATATACCGTAGGTCCTGGATGTCAGGAAGCTTGGCCCAAGTGATGTACTGGGCCGTACGCAGTGCCTTACGGTCAGATGACGAGCAGTTGTCATACCAGGCAGTGATGCAACCGGTCAGGATGCCCTCGATGGTGCAGCTGTCAAACCTTTTGGGGATCTGGGGACCCATGTCCAATCTTTTCAATCCCCTGAAGGGGGAAAATGTGTTGTCGTGCCCTCTTCACAACTTTCTCGTTGCGTTTGGACCATGATAGTTTGTTGGTGATGTGGACACCAAACTCTTTACATGTTGCTTTTATATTTCTGTTTAGCATAAATGACCCTGGCATCGTCAATGAAGCAGTTCACACATGTTTGCTCGTCTATGATGAGAAATCCAGAAGACCCAATGTCTGACTATCTCTGACAAAATAGTTAAAAATCAACAGGAAGAAGAAAAACAACAATACTTATTAGACATGTACTATTTAATACTGTAAGAGGCTGCATTACTTGTAGTGGTTATTGTTGAACTTTTATGAGACTTTCTAGTGTTTCAAAGAACCTTCATATTAATTCATGCTTAGAGTTGTACAAATGCACCCTTAAGTATTACTTTTGTCCCTCCGTATGTTGCATTGTGTGCGTTTGTTTTGATTTCTAGTTCATTATGTTCATACATGCATTGTACATGCATTGTAATTGCTTAGAGCCAGGGGTTGATTGATTTCTAACAACAGCACGGCTGACTCATTTATAACACAGTTTGGGGTTAAATCCATCAGAAACTGCTTTCAATATGAATGCATAATTAAATTTGAATAGCAAAATCTCCTACTCTCCAGTACTGAAAGCTCTGTAGCACTGACAGCTGTTGTTGTGAATGAGGTCTGTAAAAGGCAGTTATATTAAAAGTAATTTAGGCCAACATTTCTCATCTGCACTGTATGTTTTCGCTCACCTTTAAGTAGAAGGGTCATTAAAGAAATTAAATATCTCTTTGATCATGGTGATGTAGAAGCAACTTTGGCAGCGATTACAGCTGTGAGTCTTTGAGGATTGTGCAGCATTTGCCCATTATTCTTTTCAAAATTCATCAAGCTCTGTCAAATTGGTTGTTGATCATTGCTAGACAACCATTCTTAGCTCTTGCTGTAGATTTTCAAGTCCATTTAAGTCAAAACTGTAACTTGGCCACTCAGGAACATTCACTGTCTTCTTGGTAAGCAACTCCAGTGTAGATGTGGCCTTGTGTTTTAGGTTATTGTCCTGCTGAAAGGTGAATTTATCTCCCATTGTCTGGTGGAAGGCAGACTGAACCAGGTGTGCTTAGCTGTGCTTAGCTCCATTCCATTTCTTTTTTTATCCTGAAAAACTCTCCAGTTCTTAACGATTACAAGCATATCCATAACATGATGCAGTCACCACTATGCTTGAAAATATGAAGAGTGGTATGAGAGTAATGTGTTGTATTGGAAACATAACACTTTGTATTCAGGACAAAAAGTTAATTTCTTTGCCACATTTTTTGCAGTATTACTTTCATGCATTGATGCAAACATAATGCATGTTTTGGAATATTTGTATTTTGTACAAGCTTCCTTCTTTTCACTCTGTCAATAAGGTTACAATATATGAGGACCTCCCATTCACTGAACACAATGTGCCCCACAGTAATATACATAAATATGAAATTGGGAGTGCAAGATTATTCTCACGTAAATAGATTTCTGCGCCAAGCTCCATGTCCAATCGAGAACCGAGGTACCCAAACCACTTTGCTAAATGTAATTTATTTCATGCTGTATCAGGTCTTTTTCTGCCTTTCTGTGGCATGATGAGAATCTGTGTATATTTTCTAGATTATGAAACTTCTCACTTTCCACCAATAATACATTTAGACAGACCCATTTTAAGGGGCTCTAAAAGGCATATAGTCAGTAAAGTAATATGGGCCATGTAATGGGATTATTACACCGTTAGCGGCCATAGGTGGAAGGAAATTATGAGCAGATGAAAGATGATCACTTAAAGGTGTTAGCAAAGTGGTTCCTCCGCTCTAAATTGAAAAATGTGATTTGTTTGGAGAGCTCTATATCATTCAGTGGACTTTGCCTAGCTTGACCACAGCTATCAAGAAATATTATGAAAATGAGATAGGTCACAACTTTCCTAACTTTTCTTACAGCCAAATGATAATGCAATTGGGCTGTACAAAGACACCTCATACATCAGATTAATTATATTTAAATGTTTCCTTGTTTTGTAGCACACCTCTGAACCAGGAGCATATGATATGCACGCATATTATGCAAGCAGTAATTGTAAAGTAATAACATACCTCCCAGAGACCCCGCTCCTCCGCTCTCTCCACTGGCTTCCAGTTGAAGCTCGCATCCGCTACAAGATCATGGTGCTTGCCTACGGAGCTGTGAGGGGAACGGCACCTCAGTACCTCCAGGCTCTGATCAGGCCCTACACCCAAACAAGGGCACTGCGTTCATCCACCTCTGGCCTGCTCGCCTCCCTACCACTGAGGAAGTACAGTTCCCGCTCAGCCCAGTCAAAACTGTTCGCTGCTCTGGCCCCGCAATGGTGGAACAAACTCCCTCACGACGCCAGGACAGCGGAGTCAATCACCACCTTCCGGAGACACCTGAAACCCCACCTCTTTAAGGAATACCTAGGATAGGATAAAGTAATCCTTCTCACCCCCCCCCCCTTAAAAGATTTAGATGCACTATTGTAAAGTGGCTGTTCCACCGGATGTCATAAGGTGAATGCACCAATTTGTAAGTCGCTCTGGATAAGAGCGTCTGCTAAATGACTTAAATGTAAATGTAAATGGAATAAAACTTTGAAGTAAGTCGCTTTAGCTACGGCAGTTTTTGCGTTACGATACATTTTGAAATCCGCCCATGACAGACATGTGAGAGTTATAGTGTCACTATACAACCATCTGGTTTATACTTAGTGGGACTATAATTTGTTTTTCAACAGGACAATGACCCAATGTGTAAGGGCTATTTGACCAAGAAGGAGAGTAATGGAGTGCTGCATCAGATGACCTGGCCTCCACAATCACCCGACCTCAACCCAATTGAGATGGTTTGGGATGAGTTGGACCACAGATTGAAGGAAAAGCAGCCAACAAGTGCTCAGCATGTGTGGGAACTCCTTCAAGACTGTTGGAAAAGCATTCCAGGTGAAGCTTGTTGAGAGAATGCCAAGAATGTGCAAAGCTGTCATCAAGGCAAATGGTGGCTACTTTGAAGAATCTCAAATATAAAATATATTTTGGTTTGTTTAACACTTTTTTGGTTACTACATGATTCCATATGTGTTATTTCATAGTTTTGATATCTTCACTATTATTCCACAATGAAGATATTGATTTATACCTTGTGGGATTTCTGCCCTTAAGTAAAACAGTTTTTCCCCCCAATGTAAATCAAAGCTCTGAAGCTTCAAAAGCCTGCAGAGTTATTTAATCCTAATGCTGATCTAGTAGATTACAGCCCTCGTTTGTTTCATTTAAACAAATTCCTTGTGTAATAAAACGTGTTGTGTGTCCTGTGTTGGAGGAAGCACACCGATTTGTAGCCTCAGATGGGGGATGTTTTATATAGACCTAGCGCCATATTGTAGATCTAAGGATTGGGTACATCAAAGCAGAGAATCTCCACTGTGTGGAACAAAATAGATGCACTGGGGGTTTTCGCTCAAGTTAGCAAGGATGTACAATATCCCTTAGAGCAGTCATCAGATCTGCTATAATGTTCACATAGTTGTTTTAGTGAGCTCACTTTGCAATGCCGTCACCGTGAGTAATATTGCTCTCTGGGTTGGAATCAAGTTAGATTAGGAATTGTGGCAGCCTAATCCAATTGAATGATTACTGATCCCAGACCAGACTGTCTCGCTGATGGATCAAGTTCATGTTAAATTGAAAGGTTAAAGTGCACTGCCAGGGAGTCCATCACCTTCAACGTACTGTCAATTGGCAGTTCCTTGCTTAGTAGAATAAGTAGCTGACACGTCTGTGCATTAAACTGTCTTAAGAATCAGGAAGGACATATGAACACTACATGAGTGAATGGATTACAGTGACTATTCTTCAAATCCAATTATTTTGGATATGGATGGGTGTGTCTGAGTCAGTCAATGAAACTGTTGAAGGAATAGACAAGACATCTCTGAAAGTGATGGTTGTACATGGAAACGCTGTGAAAGGATCCTCATTATTAAAGGAAAAACAATATGTTCACTTCAGTGCAGAGGGAACACTGCTCCCCACTGGCCATTTGCACACACAGCATCCATTTATAAAATGTTCCTGTTTCCAACATTCTCCATCTCTGCCTAACAATGTACAGGAGGCGGAATACAGTACAACGTGGCATAATGGTAAGGGGATGCAGAGGGCTGATGGAATAAGAAAAACACTGATGACTATAACTGGGTAATCCATCCATGGATAGAGTCAGGTTTCTCTGACGTATTTCGGTACAGTATGATACTCTGCTGTGGGATTCCTCTCCACAGTCCTATCACGTGCTCCTGACAGATGTCTCAGACACACATTAGGAGGTATTTAGAAAAGTCTCTCGATTGAGGCATGCTACCCCAGGAGTGTATACCAGATGTGGCAATAGAAGACTAGAGGCATGTTGGAGTACTACTGTACACTTTGGAAAATAGAGGTGAATGACAGATTTGAAGTTGCTGAGAGATGAGTCAAACCTGTTTAGTGAGAGATGCTTCATACCCGTTTAGTGAGGTTCAATGAATTCACAAATGCCTTTGTTTAAGAGCTTAATCAAACATGAAAGTCCAAAGAGATGTCTGGAGAGCGGAGCTTGATCATTGTACAGTATTCAGTTAGTAAATAATAGATTCATTAAGATATGATTACATTTCCTGAATAGACAAAACTCATCAGCAATTCCTATGACATTTCCAGGGAACAGTGTTTGTGGGGTACCATGAACCCATCAAAACACAGGGTTAATACAATTGGTCAGGTATACATGGATGGGGAATAACTGATTAATCAGTTCCATGTAATCTGATTATAGAAAGCTAACTGTAATTAACTACATTAACAGCGAAAATATCGCAGTCAGATTTCAGATACTTTTGAAAAACTAGATGATTACTTCTTGGATCACATCTAAATTAAAAAAGGATACACAATGACAATGTTTTCTGAAAGTCATTCAATTCAGCATTGAAAAAAGGTACAATTTAAAGTTTGTTCCACCTGATTGATTCTGACCACAAGTCAGTGATTATCATTTTTGTCTTCTCTAATGCCTCTTAATGGGAAGGTCAACCAAAAGTAACTGCAAGTAATCAGATTACGTTACTGAGATTAGGTAATCCATAAATTCCATTACTGATAAAAAAATATGGGCAGGTAACTAGTAACAGTAACGGATTACATTTAGAAAGTAACCTACTCAACCCTGTAACTATAGTAGCTTTTCTCATGGAGAGTGAAGGTTGTCTTTGACCTTTATCGCTTTCAGGGAAAACCTCTAAGTGATAATTCTTTATTTTAGCCAATTGCTAACACAGCTCCTTGCTCCCTAGCTGTCATGATGTCAACAGACAGTGTGCTTTGCCACTAACTGAACTCGATCCTATTTAGCATGGCTGCCTGATGAAATGCTGACATACTCTCTCTCTCTCTCTGTCCAATGTCCTGCAGTGTCAGGTACTGTATAAGATGTCTCGGGGTTAACATTGTTTGTAGTCACAGAAGTGTGGTATCTTCATATATGATGTGTCTACCTCAAAGAGCAGGTTTAGAGAGTAGTACTACTGAGAGCCACATTCAATTATAGTACTATCAGCCTGGATTCGTCTCCAAACCCGTATTCATTCAAGAATGACTCATGCACCAGTCCATGACCTTCACTCTCCTCAAAAAAATGTATATTACATCAGTGGTGTTATTTAAGCAATAAAGCATGAGAAACCGGGGATGACAGCAGACGACTGTATGTGCCTTTCGTTTGTTTTACCATTTATTTGGATATATCCGTTATAATGATCCTAATACTGGACAAGTTCATTTTATATGGCACAGCGGAAATCACAACAACAACAACAACAATTTACATTGTTGCACACTTTGGAGAGGCAGCCAGCAAGGTTTAGACAAACCTCAAATGTTGCAAATTAAATGCTAGGCTAGAAAAAATGTCTAGATGTTTTTTTCCAGGGAAAATTGTCTGGCTGGGCTGTGGGACAGTGGATGTGCATTAATAATCCAAATGGAACTGCTAACAGGCATTACCCGGGGATTGTGGTGAACAGCCCTCTTATCAACCAATCCAATTTGGTGTCAAATGAAAGCTAAGACATAAGGCATTAAGACATTAAGGCATAAATACAGTACCAGCCAAAAGTTTGGGCACACCTACTCATTCCAGGGTTTTTTCTTTATTTTTACTATTTTCTACATTGTAGAATAATAGTGAAGACATCAAATCTATGACATAACACATTGTATCATATAGTAATGTAGAAAGTGTTAAAACAAACAAAATATGTTATATTTGATATTCTTCGAAGTAGACACCTTTTGCCTTGATGACAGCTTTGCACACTCTTGGCATTCTATCAACCAGCTTCAGAATTCAAGGCACACTTAACCAGCATTGGTACAACAGCATTGTACAGCGACACGCCATCCCACCTGGTTTGCGCTTAGTGGGACTATCATTTGTTTTTCAACAGGACAATGACCCAACACACCTCCAGGCTGTGTAAGGGCTATTTCACCATGAAGGAGTGGGATGGAGTGCTGCATCAGATGACCTGGCCTCCACAATCACACGACCTCAACCCAACTGAGATGGTTTGGGATGAGTTGGACCACAGAGTGAAGGAAAAGCAGCCAACAAGTGCTCAGCCTGTGGGAAGGTGAAACTGGTTGAGAGAATAGTCTTGATGTCTTCACTATTATTTTATGATGTATAAAATAGTAAAAATAAATAAAAACCCTGGAATGAGTCGCTGTGTCCAAACTTTGACTGGTATTGTACATTGTACATACATTTGAAGAAAGACTGCCACTTATGTACTGTGGTTGGTTTGTATTACCTTATAAGTTAAGTTGAAGTATAATGGCTGGTGAGGGTCTACTTGGGGGAGTCCACTGAGTGGGTCCGCTGAGGGACTGAAATGGGATGAGTGGAGGCCCCGCACACCTCATAAAAGCATCTGATGCCCTCCCAGTCACCCCATCCCAATCCCCCGGATATAATCCCTCTCCATTCTCACCAATAATGACCGTTAAATCCTAGTTATGACAAACGAGGAATAATAATAATGTGGCATCCTTTCCTATCTGTCCAGAACTCTTTTTCATTTTATAACAGATTTAGAAGTCATAAAAAAATAAAAAAGGGCCTCCCGAGTGGTGCAGTGGTCTAAGGCACTGCATCGCAGTGGCACTAGAGATTCTGGGTTCGAGTCCAGGCTCTGTCGCAGCCGGCCGGGACCGGGAGACCCATGGGGCAGCCCACAATTGGCCCAGCGTCGTCCGGGCTAGAGGAGGGCTTGGCCGGCAGTGATGTTCCTGCCCCATCACACACACACACACACACACACACACACACACACACACACACACACACACACACACACACACACACACACACACACACACACACACACACACACACACACACACACACACACACACACAACAGTTATTGACTGACAATCCCTTCAGAAAGTATTCAGACCCCTTGACATTTTCTACATTACAGCCTTATTCTAAAATATTTCCCTCATCAATTTACACACAATACCCCATAATGACAAAGCAAAACAAGTTTTTAGACATTTTTGAAAATGTATTAAAAATAATTCAGACCCTTTACTCAGTACTTTGTTGAAGCACCTTTGGCAGTGAATACAGCATCGGGTCTTAGATATGATGCTACATGCTTGGCACAATAGGAGTTTCTCCTATTCTTCTCTGCAGATCCTCTCAAGCTATGTCAGGTTGGATGGGGACGTTGCTGCACAGGTATTTTCAGGTCTCTAGGGAGATGTTCGATCGGCTTCAAGTCCGGGCTCTGTCTGGGCCACTCAAGAACATTCAGAGACTTCTCCCGAAGCCACTCCTGCGTTGTCTTGGCTGTGTGCTTAGTGTCGTTGTCCTGTTGGAAGGTGAACCTTCGCCTCAGTCTGAGGTCCTGAGCTCTCTGGAGCGGGTTTTCATCAAGGATCTCTCTGTACTTTGCTCTGTTAATTTTTGCCTCAATCCTTACTCAAACCTGACAACTCTGACTACCTGCCACTGAAAAAGATCCCCACAGCATGATGCTGCCACCACCATGCTTCACCGTAGGGATGGTGCCAGGTTTGCTCCAGGCATGACGCTTGGCATTCAGGCCTAAAATTTAAATCCTGGTTTCATCAGAACAGAGCGGGCTGTCATGGCCTTCTACTGAGGAGTGGCTTCCGTCTGACCATTCTACCATAAAGGCCCGATTGGTGGAGTGCTGCAGAGATGGTTGTCCTTCTGGAATGTTCTCTCCATAGATGAACTCTAGAGCTCTGTCAGTGACCATCAGTGACATAATCCTGTCTTGGAACTCTACAGACAATTCCTTCATCCTTGTTTGGTTTTTGCTCTGACATGTACTCTCAACTGTGGGAGCTTATATAGACAAGTCACACACCTGTCCTTTCCTTCAATTACATTTATCACAGGTGGACGTCAATCAAGTTGTAGAAACATCTCAAGGATAATCAATGGAAATATGGTATTTATGTAAATGTGGTATTTATGTTTTGTTGATTTATACATTTGCAACTATTTCTAAAAACCTGTTTTTGCTTTGTCATTATGGGGTATTGTGTGTAGATTGCTGAGGAATTTGTTTTATTTAATACATTTTAGGATAAGGCTGTAACATAACCAAATGTGGAGAAAGTCAAGGGGTCTGAATACTTTCCGAAGGCACTGTGTGTACTATATTTCTTATTTTCTATGGTATTGTCAGTGTCCATGTATATCATTGCCATCCGATAATTATATTATTACTTCCTAGAGGGGAACAATTACTTGGGGACAATAGAGAATAGATTGTTTCGGTGGGAGGGAAAATGAATGTTGTCTAAACTTACTATAAGATGGTTTTGGGCATCACTGTATGTAACCACGTTTGCTTATCTGTTTTCTCCGCTTGTGCCTCTTCTCAGGGCACTGAGCTCTCTTTCAACTGTAAAGGTTTTCTGCAGCCAGTTCAGGGCTTCATCGGCGCCTGTGAACTCCATTCTTTGTGTTCCCTTCCATACCCACAGTACTGCTGGGAATCGGAGTTGATTCCTTTTTCCTCTAATGACTTTCTGATTGGAATAAATTGCTTGCAGGTTTTTTCTCAACCTAACAGACAGGTCCTGGATGAATCAAATGGACTTGGCATGGACCGTGGTCTCCTTTCCCCCCTGTGCCCTTAGAATGTTGACTTTGGTGTGACAGTTCACAGCTTAAAGATTACCATGCCAAGCTGACTGCACTTCCTACGGCTTCCAACACATGTCAACAGTCTTTAGAACTTTGTTTCAGGCTTCTACTGTGAATGGGGAGCGAATAAGAGCTGTTTGAATCAGGGGTCTGGCTGAAAGCCATTAGTTTAGTCACGCGCGCGGCCGTAAGCGCAAGCTCCATTCCTTTTCATTTCTAAAGACAAAGGAATTGTCTGGTTGGAATATTATTGAAGATTTATGATAAAAACATCCTAAAGATTGATTCTATTCATCGTTTGACATATTTCTACAAACTGTAATATAACTTTTTTTACTTTTCGTCTAGACTTTGTGGTCACACCTTGTGCATTTGATTACTGGACTAGACGTGTGAACAAGGAGGTATTTGGACATAAATGATGGACTTTATCAAACAAAACGAACATTTGTTGTCTAACATGGAGACCTGGGATTGCCATCAGATGAAGATCATCAAAGGTAAGTGATTAATTTTAACTCTATACGCAGACAGCGTATAACCATGCCAACCCAGGACCTCCACATCATAAAGGGAAAATAAATACAAATAACAGTTTCAATTGATTGGACATGATTTGGAAAAGCACACACCTGTCTATACAAAGTCCCACAATTGACAGTGCATGTCAGAGCAGAAACCAAGCAATGTGGTCAAAGGAATTGTAGGTAGAGCTCTGAGAAAGGAGAACAGTACAACAACAAAAATGTCTGCAGCATTGAAGACCCCCAAGAACACAGTGGCCTCCATCATTCTTAAATGAAAATGATTGGAGCCACAAAGACACTTCCTAGAGCTGGCTGCCCGGACAATCTGAGCAATTGGGGGAGAAGGGACTTGGTCAGAAGGACAACCTTCTCTGCAGCACTCCACCAATCAGGCCTTTGTGGTAGAGTGGCCAGATGAAAGCAACTCTTCAGTAAAAGGCACATGACTACCTCCTTGGAGTTTGCCAAAAGGCACCTAAAGACTCAGATCACAAGAAACAAGATTCTCTGGTCTGATGAAACCAAGGCTGAACTCTTTGGCCTGAATGCCAAGCATCACATCTGGAGGAAACCTGGCACCAACCCTACGGTGAAGCATGGTGGTGGCAGCAACATGCTGTGGGGATGTTTGTCAGCGACAGGGACTGTGAGTCTAGTTAGGATCGAGGGAAAGATGGACGGAGAAAAGTACAGGGAGATCCTTGATGAAAACCTGCACCAGAGTGCTCAGGAACTCAGACTGAGGCGACGGTTCACCTTCCAACAGGACAAGGACCCTAAGCACACACCCAGGACAAAGCAGGAGTGGCTTCGGGACAAGTCTCTGAATGTCATTGAGTGGCCTAGCAAGAGCTGAACCTGATCAAACATTATGGAGAGACCTGAAAATAGCTGTGCAGCAACGCTCCCCATCCAACCTGCCAGAGCTTGAGAGGATCTGCAGAGATGAATGGGAGAAACTCCCCAAATACAGATGTGTCAAGCTTGTGGCGTCATACCCAAGAAGACTCAAGGCTGTAATCGCTGCCAAAGGTGTTTCAACATAGTACTAAATAAAGGGTCTGAATGGTTATGTAAATGTGATATTTCCGTTTTTATTTTTAATACATTTGCTAAAATTTCTAATAAACAGTTTTTTATTTGTCATTATGTATATTGTGTAGATTGATGAGGGGAAAAAAACAATTTAATACATTTTAGAATAAGGCTGTAATGTAACAATGTAGAAAAAGTCAAGGGTTCTGATTACTTTCCGAATGCACCTTCCTAATATTGAGTTGCACCCCCTTTTGCCCTCAGACCACCCTCAACCCTCAATTCATTGGGGCATGGACTCTACAAGGTGTTGAAAGCGTTCAACAGGGATGCTGGGTCATGTTGACTTCAATGCTTCCCACAGTTGTGTCAAGTTGTTGGTGGACAATTCTTGATACACGCAGGAAAGTGTTGAGTGTGAAAAACCCAGCAGTTTTGCAACTCAAGACACCTGGCACCTACGAACATACCCGTTCAGTGTATATGCCATTTAATATCATTGATTTTACAGTCATGCTTGCGTACATTTTATGTATGGGTGGTCGCCGGAATTGAACGCACTACCCTGGCTTTACAAGCACCATGCTCTACCAACTGAGGTACAAGACTTCAAACTAAATGTTATAGCAACCAAAATACCATAAATTGCACATATAGAACAGGGATTATTTTGCGGTAAAGGAATCAGTTAGTCACTGACAGTCACTCATTTAGCCCAGAATTGCAGCAAACTTGCCTTTAAACTGCAACATGCTCCATTAATTTGTACCTTTTGAGAAAAGGATACAGACAAATACTTACAAATCGGAAAATTGACAAGGCTAAGGGAACCCTCGCAGATGGGCACTTACTCTGGTATATTCCAATCAATCTTAGGGCAATGGCCATTCATACTCTACTAAATATCAATGTGACTGTTAATGTGGATATATTCAATTAAACAACCATTTTGTACCCTTCTCTGCTACTGAGTATTTTCCTAGTATTTTTCTCACTTCCACTATGTCAGGTTGTTATTACTGCTGCTCTATATACCCTATAGTTTGAAACGTAATAAAATATTTTAACTTAAAATACAGTAATTTTACTGTAATAATAACCAGCAATATATATTTTTTTAAATTGGTAAGCATGAAAGGTTAAAGTGAAATTAGTCAATCTCCACTCAAAAATAAAATATCATGCCTGCCCCTCTCCTGCTTGAAGTTAACAAATGCAATATACCCTCTAAACCAGTGATGGGCAACTTTGATGGACATGCTAACCTCTCACCATTAATTAATAGCAGGGGAGGCTAGCATGTCTTGGGGTATGATGTTGGACTTTCTGTAACTTTCTCAATCATCATTATTGACGATTCTTTCAGGATTGTCCGTAACCATGGTAGAAGTGTTTAGAAACATATTCTATTTTTTTTTTACAATAAAAGTGAATGAAAAAGTGACTGAATTACACAATATATTATTTGCTATTCATTTTTATTGGGCACAAAATAATCTGAAACAACCAAAATGAACTGTAAACAAGTTTGTAGTCACAGGCCTGATGTAGTCAACTCATGCTTGGAATATGGGACACACAAGAGTATACTATAATGTGCATCATACAGTGAACTTTGTGGGTTGAGGCGGGTGCCTTTGGCTTTGACATAGGAATAGTGACACCAAACTGTACTGAAATATATAAAGAAAAAGCACGGGCCTAATCTATCACCAATTTCCCACAATAATTCTAATTCTAATTCTAATTCAAATTTAATGATGCATATCATTCATTGGAATATGAAATGCAAACTAAGGATCTCAGACCTCCGTTTTCAATCTCAAATGCATTCTTCATTTCCAATTAAACATCCAACCCACCTCATAACCATTCAAACACTTAATTATAAAGACTTGTGTAATTGCAAATGCTCCATTATTAAATTAAATAGATATTTTGCTCCATGAAGTAATCCAACATTCTGTACGCTGCCATATGGTGTATTTCAAATCTTCTCTCATTGATTGTTTCGGTCAATGAGAATACCTTGCAACTAGACATGGAGGTTTAGAAGACGTGTTGTCTTCCTAGTCGGGAATTGAGGAAGTATTGCCAAGTAAAGGTTGGTGAAAAATTCTCTGTGCTATGCTTTACACTACTGTGTAATGGCTGTGTGGAAGAATTCACATATCACACCGTTTCAAAGTGTAGCGTACTCTTGAATTCAAAACCAGAGTTTATTTTTAAAATTTAACTAGGCAAGTCAGTTAAGAACAAATACTTATTTACAATAACAGTCTACTGGGGAACAGTGGGTTAACTGCCTTGTTCAGGGGCAGAACGACATATTTTACCTTGTCAGCTCAGGGATTCGCTTCAGCAACCTTTGGGTTACTGGCCCAACGCTCTAACCACGGGGAAGCCTAGTGGTTATGGGAGCTCATGGGAGTTCATGAGAGGCTGAACTGACAGCTCCTATTAATGTAAGACCGATGGGCTACAGCTGTGTCATCCTTCAATATGGAGTAATATCCACCGAAACCAATGCTGTCTTCATCTGGCCCAAGCTAGTGCCCCGACAAAAAGCTAATTGAAATGCATAGACTACGGAAACGTGACATTGTAATGCATTCTGGATGAGATGCGAGCGCAATCAGTATCGCATTAATGCACAGCGTGTACTCAAGATGGACTGGGTCCATAAGGTAGATACTGTTCTTCTTTCCCTTTTCCAGGCCAACAAATTGTTCTGAGCGTTGTTCTGAGCGTACCGCTGGCGCCACATGCAGATATAGCACAAAGTCGGAGTTCTTTGTCTGATATGGATGGTTAATTACAGAGGAAAATAATTTGAATCCAATGTCTGGGCTTTGTAGCACATTTGAATAGGTGTTTAATGATTTCTGTTTTTGTTGTTGTTGCTATTTTCATACTTGCTTCTGAGAATTTTTATGTTTGAATCAATGACTATGGAGTACATGAGGCCAGAGCTATGCCATTATTGCATTCCATTCAAAAGCTGCTTCAAATAGAGCGAGACACAAGATGCTGGCTCAAAGCATTTCTGACAGTGAAGTAGGAATGTCTAATTGGTTCATTCAGAGCTGAAAGCAAAACAGAATACAGCATTATTGGTGGAGAAAGTTTCAAGGTACTGTATGTTTTATAAATGTCACTGATATGGATGTAGACCTATCTGATATTTAAGACATCCCTGACCAAGAATGTGTCCATAACTAAATGTTACTATAGAAACACATTCACAGACTTAGCCTTGGTCGCTATCATGCCATAGCCTTGGTTGCTCTCATGCCATAGCCTTGGCTCCAGGTCAACTACAAGTCTCTGCTAGGTAAAGCCCTGCCTTATCTCAGCTCACTGGTCACCATAGCAGCACCCACCCGTAGCACACACTCCAGCAGGTATATCTCACTGGTCACCCCCAAAGCCAATTCCTCCATTGGTCGTCTTTCCTTCCAGTTCTCTGCTGCCCATGACTGGAACAAATTGCAAAACTCTCTGAAGCTGGAGACTCACATCTCCCTCACTAGCTTTAAGCACCAGCTGTCAGAGCAGTTTACAGATCACTGCACCTGTACTTAGCCTATCTGTAAATAGCCCATCCAATCTACCTCATCCCCATACTGTATTTATTTATTTTTTCTTGCTACTTTGCACCCCGGTATCTCTTCTTGCACATTCATCTTCTGCACAATCTACCATTCCAGTGTTTAATTGCTATATTGTAATTACTTCACCACCATGGCCTATTTATTGCCTAACCACCCTTATCCTACCTCATTTGCACATACTGTATATAGACATTTCTACTGTATTATTGATTGTATGTTTGTTTATTCCAAGTGTAACTCTGTGTTGTTGTATGTGTCGAACTGCTTTGCTTTATCTTGGCCAGGTCGCAGTTGCAAATGAGAACTTGTTCTCAACTAGCCTACCTGGTTCAATAAAGGTGAAATAAATAAATTAAATAAAAAAGTGGCTCAGAAAATCGACCATGGCCGAATCTCAAACCGAACACTTTGAGCACTCGATCACTCAATATGCATGTTCACGAATCAATCGAGTCAATCTCAATCGCTAGTTGTCAAGACATCGAGGGTTCCATTGCACCCTTCAGATGTCTCTTTATTGAGTGGGCATCCTGTGCCGACTCGGTGCAACTTCTTCCCATGAATCTTATCATGTTACCTAGCAACAACAGTCACCACTACATCGTCAGAATAAATCAAGATATCAAGAAATCTGTCATTCATTTTGAAGTTTAATTTCAAGGAAGTCACGCAATTTCGCAACAGGCTAAGGAGTTTTGTGTATTTCTGAAATAGTATTTAAGTGTTCCTAATGTTTTGTGCATTCAGTATATATATTATGTTTATGAATTAAATGTTGTTGGCTTGAAGAATTTGACATTAAAGTATTTAGGCTTAGCCTACAAACGTCATTGGACAAGGTGAACAGTCTGTTCTACCGTTAAACTGAGCTTCGGATCGAATCGCATAGAACAAAATACTTAAAATAGCTTATCTATTTAATACTGTGAAGTGGGTGCAATTAAATTTGAGAAAGGGGAAACAAATGGTAGCCAATCCTAACTTGTTGTAGGCCTATAGGGTATTTCGCGAGTAGCATAGGAAACAATCACAGTCAAAAAAGGTGAGGAATTTATTCTGCAATGACAATGGAAGTATCTGCCAGTATCCTTTTGATTTCAGATTATCATCGAGTGTGCCATCATAGAGTGCTTAAATCAAATCAAATCAAATCAAATGTATTTATATAGCCCTTCGTACATCAGCTGATATCTTAAAGTGCTGTACAGAAACCCAGCCTAAAACCCCAAACTTAAATGTATATGGAATTAGGGGCAGGTATCATTCCTTGGCTCTGTGAAGTAAATTTAAATGTAGCAAGGCGTATGGTCATCCTCAATCTCTCTCAGGACGAAGTAGAAAACTGAAACAGCATATTGTGAAAAGTATTTGAGGAGTACAGTTGAGGCACACCCATGTGTCATGCATAACGCTGCTCAATAATGAAAAGGTTGTTTAAACTCCCTGCCACTGAGAGATGTTAAAAGTTATGTGCACAATAGATTACATTTGCACAATAGACCCCATGGAGACCAATCAATCATGTGCCCATTTGTATTAGCTGGCCTTCCACTATATAGTTATGTCTGCCCATCAGTATGTCGAGCATGTGCGGATGGAAAAATCTTTATCAGTATTTGGCACACACCACACATCAGGAGACAATTACTAAGGATGCTTGTACAGGTTTCCAGGATGAATAGCATATAAATGAAGATGTGGCTGTGTGTACGTCTAGACTGGATGGGGCTGTCCCATCAGCCCAAATTAATCTGTATAGCCAGACCTTTGAGAGAAGAGTTAATATTTTGCCAGTCTGAAAATACTATCATCCTGGTTGCATTGAAGAGCTTGAATTAAAGAATTTTACTCACCCCTGAGGATAGAGCAGAATATGCCTAATTTCAGAAATAATTAATATCAGAACTTTTTGACAATATGGTTTAATTTGTCCAGAGCTTCCTCTCTCCATAGTGATCATATTGCAATTGAGAATACCACTCATTGTGGTATCAAATTATCTTTCCACCCTCTGGGAGATGTAACTGTTCTTTAGATAATGTGTGTCTTATTACTTACTTGTCAGCAAATTAAACATTATTTTGTAACCCTCTTTCAGTGGTAGACTGACGGCGACTCTCTACATTAGTATAGCCAGGAAGGGCCCTGCATTCACTGCAAGATACTGAGGAATGAATGAAAGAGGAAGGGGAAAACAAATTCAGGTGAGGAATCCTCTGTCTTTTGTTGATAAGAAGATATCAATGGATTCAATAAACTGGTGTTGGGCAGAGAGGGTTATGAGATTTAACCAATAATACTCCATCTACACCAAAAGGCTTCACTTCCCCCATCTGTTATGGATCTGTTGGTGAGATGGAGTGGGTGTGAGAGGAAGGCAGAGGATTGGATTGTGGCACTGCTTCCAGTGCGAGTGAGAATGAGCTGAGGATTTGACTCTCCATTTTCTGTTTTCAGTTGGTTGGCAATTCCAAATCCAATAAGTGTCTCTGATCCTTAATCGACATGGTTCCCATTGATCAATGCTAGCAGTGGAAAAAAAAGCTTTGATAATTTGGCAATGTGTTCAAGGTCAATCAATAGTTTTATTCAGTGGAACATTAGCCTACCTCTCCTCCATTGAATTGTTGTAGTCATTGAAGTTTGGTTACAACCAGGGGAGAACAACTCTCATTGAAGCCACAGAAGTTGCCTCAGAAGTTCAAGGCCGACCGCGGTACTCCAGGCATTGTTAGCCGAAAACTAAAACAGGATCACCCATTATAGTGAATGGGAAAATGCCAATCCTTGTGGTTAATCTTTGTGTAAAAGAATGTTACGTTAGGGCACATAAAGTTTGACATTTCAAAGTGGAAATAACAAGCGTTCAAGGTCTTTTATAAATTGATTTCTTTCTGTGCTGGAAAATTCTCAGCAACAAATGAGTGATCAAATTAAGATCCTACATCTATAGGAGTCAATCTGATATTACATACAAAAATCATAAATCAATAAGAATTCATGTGTGTCTCAATGTAAAAATCGATTGTCGTAAGAATATCCGCTGTGTGAAGATGATATTATATAATTCATTTTGAAGGATGGTAAAAAAAATATTTGTCATGTCACATGGAAGGTAGATGATGAAGAATTGTATTGGTTATGGTTGGTAACGTTAGCCTACTGTGATTCCATGTCTCTGTAGAGTTTATTTTTCTATCAAGTTTTTGATAAACATTTTCATCAGGCATATGAACCGAGAGAAGGTGGTTGCTGTTTTGGACAAAATGAATTACCATGTCTGTACAGTATGGCAGAAATAATTAATTTGTTATCAGTACTACCAAATAGTTATCAGATTTATATCAAGACATGGACCTACAATTATACAATACTTGAACAGCCAATTCTTACAAAATGGTACCTCAAAGAAATGAACTTTGCATCCATATCATATTCATTATAGCATTAAGTGTCTCATTAGACATTCATAGTTCATTTGCCATTCACATAGTGTGTCCGAGTATTACGCAGCAGATACTTAAAGCTTGTCTGTGTAATCTCTGAAATGTTAAATACCTACTAATGAATGAATTATATCGCTTGAATTTGAAAGTATAGGAAAGCATGAAGTTGGTTTTCTGCCATGTCAAAATCTGAACAAATCTAAATGTTTTAAGGGATTAGAAACATATATTGTTGTGTCAATTCTTTTGATTACCAGATAATCGGAAACTTATGGTATAAGTCTTTGATCTAACGTTAGCAACCTAGTAGTTGTAGTAGTTCCATGTAGATTGTGTGCTGACATAAGTACATTCTTCAAACATTGGGTGTTTGTTTACAGTTACCTCAACTGTTTTAGATAAACTATTTGCTTTCTAGGATAAGGATTTATAATGATTTATGACCTCCTTATAAGTTCCTAAAAGTATTCTGTTTAATTTGACTGCTTCACGTCAAAGTACATGAACCTATGGTGTAAGGAAAATAAGAACCAGGCATTTATCTATCGGAATTTGAAGCAATCGTACAATGTACATTTGGTGAAGGTTAAATGAGTATAATGCTTTACAGGTATTACAGGTGGTCGTAAGACTAGTATCGTGAATATTGTTCATGCCAGTACTGAGTATTTTCTCCAAGTATAGGCTCAACAAGAGCCTTCATGTCTAACTATCTGATTATAATGTAAATGTGACACCATCTAGTGCAGCTATTCCCAAACTGGGGTGCGCATGTTCAGCGAAAAAACAACCATGTCAAATGCAGGTAGCCTAGTGAAATAATTTACATCCAATCACATTAACCATTACTCTCTCATTGGGATTCCACTAACGGTCCATATGCAGCCAAACGTAGCTGCTGCTCATTCCGTGTGATCAGAAATTGATAAATGTGTTTTTTTAAAGCAAGGCCCGCGTCCATAGAGACACATACCAGCTCTACTGGTAGTACTGCTACTACCAGCAGTACTACACCTGCACCTGCTAGTATCAGTAATTCTACATTTGTTGTTAGCCCAGCGAGGATGGACACTGACAGTTGTGAATTTGATGCAACCGAAGGAGCTACTGCCACCTTACCCGGGAAGCACCGAACAGACAGGGATGTTGGACCATCAAAGAGGTGCAAATGTGATGAGAACTACATTGATTTGGGGATCACTTATATTGGGAGTAGAGCCTTTCCTCAGCCACAGTGTGTTATACATCTCACAACTCAATGAAACCTTCACTCTTGAGCAGACATTTAGAAACGAAACATGCTAATTTGAAAAAGAGCCACAGAACTTTTTTTGAGCGAGAATTAAGACGACTTTCGAGTAGTAAGACATGTATAAAAGCAACAGATACCAATAATAAGAATGGGCTAGAAGCATCTTATATGGTGAGCTACCGAGTGGTTCAGACAGGCTATTGTGGAGGATTGAATTATTCCTGCTGCCATGGATATGGCCAGAACAATGCTGGGGAAAAGGCCCCAAAAAGTTTTCAGACAATGCCTTCAACAAACAACACTGTTTCACGATGCATCATTGACATAGCAGGAGATGTTTTGAAAAAATACTGCTTTGCATACAAGCCAGTGAATTCTATGAGTTACAGTTGGATGAGTCAACAGAAGTGGCGGGCCTGGTACAGCTCCTGGTATATGTCCGTTACGTTTATGGAGAGTCAATTAAGGAAGACATCCTCTTCTGCAAACCACTGGAAACCAGGACAACAGGCGAGCTTTGTGACATCAAATGGACTTTGGTGGTCAAGATGTGTTGGTATCTGTACTGATGGCACAAAAGCCATGACAGGGAGACATAGTGGAGTGGTAACGAGCGTGCAAGCAGTTGCTCCCGACACCACTTGAGTACACTGCAGCATCCACTGAGAGGCTCTTGCTGCCAAGGGAATGCCTGACAACTTGAAATATGTTTTGGGCACTACAGTGAAAATGGTTAACTTTGTGAAAGCAAGGCTCCTGAACTCTCGTGGATTCTCTGCATTTTGCAACGACCATGTAACGCTTTTACAACATACAGAAGTGCGCTGGTTATCACGGGGCAAAGTATTGACACGTTTTTTAGAATTGAGAGACGAGCTTAAAGTTTTCTTTACTGACCATCATTTTCAATTGTTTGCCCACTTGCATGATGATGAGTTTCTCACACGACTGGCCTATCTAGGTGATGTTTTTTCTCGCCTGAATGTACTGAATCTAGCATTACAGGGATTCTCTGCAACTATATTCAATGTGCAGGACAAAATTGAGGCTATAATTAAGAAGTTGGAGCTCTTCTCAGTCTGCATTAACAAGGACAACACACAGGTCTTTCCATCATTGTATGATTTTTTGTGTGCAAATTAACTCAAGTTTACAATGTCAAATGTGATGTAGCAAAGCACCTGGGTGAGTTGGGTGCGCAAAACTTACCCGAAATGGACGACACAAACAACTCGATTTGTTATCCCTTTCATGCCCTGCCTCCAGTCCACTTTCCGATATCTGAACAATAGAGCCTCTTCGAAATTGCAACAAGTGGTTCTGTGAAAATTGAATTTAATCAGAAGCCACTGCCAGATTTCTGGTTAGGGCTGCGCTCAGAGTATCCTGCCTTGACAAATCGCGCTGTTAAGACACTGATTCCCTTTGCAACCACGTACCTATGTGAGAGTGAATTCTCGGCCCTCACTAGCAAGAACATTAAATACAGGCACAGACTGTGTGTGGAAAATTATTTAAGACAGGGACTCTCTACAATCCAATCCAACATTGCACAGTTATGTACATCCTTTCAAGCACACCCTTGTCATTAACCTGTGGTTAGTTATTCACCATTTTGATGAACAAATAAGGTTTTATATGTAAGATGCTAAATAAAGAGCAAAATTATTGATTATTATTATATCATTATTTGTGCCCTGGTCCTATAAGAGCTCTTTGTCACTTCCCACGAGCCGGGTTGTGACAAAAACTCACACTCATTTTCTTATGTTTAATAAATGTATTGTATAGTGTGTGTGTGTGGCAGGCTTACAATTATGGCAAAAACAACACTTGAGAGTGCACTGACCCTGATGCTAGAGGGGATACGCAGCTGGAGGTTGAATGTTTGAAAGGGTACGAGACTTTAAACACTTTGGGAACCACTGATATAGTGGGAGAGACCTGTAACAGAACAGTTCAGAATGTAATATTGCTGATATTCTCATAGAACATTAGCATTATTGGGGTATATGCACAATCAATATTTAAAGGTCCACTCCTGCCAACACATAACTGCAATGCTGTGAGCTTGAACTATACTGTATAGGCTATGTTAGCTTTAGCATAACAAAATACTTTCTAATAAAAAAATATATTTAGGCTCAGAGGCTAAATTAAATATTTTCAAAGACCTTCACAATACAATCAACTGTTGAAAGCCATATTTGAACAACATTTGAGCAATAAAAATTACAATGAAAGGTTTACGACAACAAAACCCTTTTTTAGTTTGTATAAAAGTGAGTTTATTTACTCTTTGCATCAGAGTAAGACACACAACATCTTCCATTAGAGTGGATATTTATTCAACCTCGCAGCCAACTTACCCTCATGAGAGAAATGTATTACTATCTTTATTGGAGGCAACATAATTACATTATAGAGGGGGGTGATGTTATTTTCTGCTCCTCAGCCAGGAAGAGAGTAGATTCAGTCTTCCGATGGCTGTCAAATGCAAGGACCACACATTCTCTTTTTCAGCCCGCCTTCTCATTATTTCACCTCCTTCCCAGATTGCCTTGGTTTGACCTGATAAATAAGGACCTGTCACTTGGTAAGACGCTCACATGGGACGAGCCCTCAACTTCTCCCTGTGGCTCGCCTTGTCGCACATCTCAAGCCTGCGCCGTGTTTGAAAACTCTTTATCGCCGGGAGGCAGCGAGAGAAACCTCTGCTGCCTTACACCCCTGTTGGGATTCTGGTCATGTATCCCATTAGAGGAAGGGTCCTCTTTTGGAGACCTGTAAAACAGCACCTGCTGCACTTGGACAGGAGGACTGTGGTGCCGCCATAGCCGGAAGATATGGAGACGGGCAGCCTGTTAATAGCAACACCTGCTCTATACTCTTCACATTGTAGGCCTGACCTCCAAAGACCAAGCATGCTCTGGTTAGCAAGTCCTGTATGATGTAACACAAGTGCCTTAGCTGTGGAAATGGCAAGGTAAAATTACCTCCACTCGCCAAACGTGTCTGTAGATTTGATCTGGGAGAGTACCCAACTTCACCATGCATTGCATATGGCGAGATCTGTTAGAGTGCTGAATCAATCTTTTTCCGCCCCCTTCTCTTTTAAAAATCACAAAAAAGATTGGGAGTCTCCCATTCTTGTCTTTACTACGTGTCTGAGGGCAAGACAGTGAACTTCAATGAGCTTTACCTGTGAGACCGCATGACAGCAGGCCTCCAAAGAACCTTGCACTTGGAAACATGTTACCCATAGTGTGGGAGTGCTCAGACCGCAAGAACGGAGAATTGAACAAGGCACCAATCTCAAATGTTTTTGGAAAGGCTGAGCCAAATCCCACCTTTGGTGACTTAGTGTCCAAAAAAACATCACCATGTTCAGAGCCTTCATTGGACATGTATGAGTGATTACTATAATGACCCTTAGAAAAAGCCTTTAAATGGGATGCTGTTTTATTTTGACAAATTTCCTCTTTAAAAGGAGTCTGTAGATTTCCTCTGAAAATAGCCTACACACATAAGGTTTGGGGGAGTTCATTTGACCCCTCAGTAGTGCTGCCAGGTAACAAACATACATTAGCACAGACGTTATACATTAGCACAGATGAAAATGTCAGCGTGGCCCCATGGATAATTTAAATTACATTAATATTTCCACATTAAAGCACAGAGACTAAATACATTTGTATTTACATACCATCTCTGCCTTTAGATTTGGTCCTTGAATGCCAATAGCTAAGAAAGCCCACTAATCCTGTATCTGTGTGGTGTAACAACAGCGTGGCTGTCTGATTGTGAAACAGATGGATTAAGGCAGTCTGGAACACAACCATGCTCTGCATTGTTAGTGAGGATGTCAGGCAGATTGCTAGCTAATTGCAAATTAAAAGTAACATTCTATACTCACCCTCTTTTAGGTTACTACCTTAGATTTGCTCGGTTGTTTTCAAAAACCTCTATCATTAATTGTGACTCCTTTAGGATCGTCTTGTTTTAGAGGTTTGACACGTAGGCTTGTATTGTTGTCCACATCGGTGGAATAATAGATAGTCACACCTGCCTGTCACTGCCTCCATTTGGTAACAAGTGGTATTTTAATGATTCAGTGGATATCTGGAAATACTGTGGTTTTGTAGACGATGCTGAGTCAATATTTGACCGTAAAATGTTTTTTCTTCAATTCCCAGGATGGCTTTATTGACATTGGATGGCAAAAGTGGCAGTGCTGGAAAGGAATAGATTGTTTTAACCGATGCAATTTCAACTACATTTTCTCATATAGTCCACAATAGTCTGACAGGAAGGTAGGAAATGCATCTAAGCACTGAATGAAATAGATTTTGCATATTGCTGTGCATGCAGAGATCACAGGAGAATGGTGTTGTCTTCAGGAGGAAACTACTTGTGATTTACACGGGGATGATGATGCAGATATTTCTGCAGAAAGCCATGACTTCTATATTCATGTGGGCTACAGAGAGTCATGCAACTTGTATAACACATATCTCCAGGACACAATAAGAGTTCTGCATCAAAGATAGTGGTACATTAAAATAATATGAATCAAGATATTTGTTTAATGAATCATGTATTTACCTCTGTAGGGCTACACAAAAGTAGAAATATGTGCAAGAATATATCCAAAGGCACATTAGCACAATCTAATTAAATGTATATTTCTAACACTTGGAACAGGCCTATCCTTGGAATTGATGTGACTAGCATGCCTTGGACATAATCATGAGATGATTGTGCATTCTATTTGAAGGTTTGTGTTTTCTTCTCAGCAGTGATTTCTTAGAAGTTCATAGTTAAGGTGGACTGGACATGGGTTAACTTATAAGAAACAAATATCCTGTATACTGCCATAACAGCACAAATGTTATAGGCTACTATACTATCCTACAGGTACTGTACATTTTGCAATATTTCAGTTGTAATGAATGGAAAGTTACTTTCCATCAACTTTGCTTTTTCATATTTCATTTTGGCCAGCCATGACCAACAAGTTATTAGAATGTAATCATCTTGCCTGGGACATTATGAGGACAATTAACAGGGATAAAATACCAGCGGATGTACGGATATACTCTGAGATTAGTGCAATTTTGATGTGCTTCACCTGCATTGACTCCGCATTTGTCAGCAACAAAGTCATTATAGAACAATTTCATGGAAGCAGAAATTTGCTCTATATGGGGAGGCATGCTCAAAATAGATTCCATTAGAAAACAATGTTGGTAAGGCTTGAACCACCTGCAGAGGGTTGCATGATAAAAAAAATGTGTGATAGGCCAATCAAATCTGCACGCAGCAAAATGATCTGAGGAAAAGTTCACCATGACACTAGAGAAATATCTCCGACTTACTCCAAGGAATAATGGCAGTTTGAAGAATGAAAATCAATTAATTGATGCTACACAATGTGATAGGATTCAATGTCCCCATTACTAGTGACAAAGTGTGTTGCGTGTAACATTTATCCTGTCATAAATCCGGAGGGGGGAGTTTACAGAGTTGTCAGGCACAAAGGTTCACTGGAAATGGTGGGAATTTGGCTCAATAATCTACATTTGAGGTTCTCACAGGCCACATGTATTTGTGTATGTCTACACATTTGCCATTATCTGTATAAGATTGGGATAGGAAAGGCCATGTGCAGGAGGAACATAAACACAATTCTATCAACTGATCAACAAATCACAACCTGGGACAAACTGTGTAAATAATGGTTAATTAATATCATTGTACTGATCCTTACTTACCAACAATTTCAAAGCCAGATGTATTAAACCTGAACAAAAATATGAATGCAACATGTAAAGTGCTGGTCCCATGTTTCATGAGCTGAAATACAATACATTTTCCATTCGCACAAAAGGCTTGTTTGTCTGAAATGTTGTGCACAAATTTGTCAAGATAATCTATCCACCTGACAGGTGTGGCATATTAAGAAGCTCATTAAACAGCATGATCATAAGACAGGTGCACCTTGTGCAGTGGACAATAAAAGGCCACTATAACATGTGCAGTTTTGTCACACAACACAATGACAAAGATGTCTAAAGTTTTGAGGGAGCATGCAATTGGCATGCAGACTACAGGAATGTCCATCAGAGCTGTTGCAAGAGAATTGAATGTTAATTTCTCTACCATAAATTGCCTCCAACGTCGCTTTAGAGAATTTGGCAGTACGTCCAACCGGCCTCACAACCGTTGGGCCTAATATATTTATTTTATTTAAATTGACTGATTTACTTATATGAACTGTAACTCAACAAAATCTTTAAAATTGTTGCATGCTGCATCTATGTTTTTGTTTACACATTTAAAAAAACATACAAAATCCCCAGGACCCCACAAACAATATTTTAAACTTCATACACTGCACTTAATTCCTATTCCTTTCGCTTACTTCTTTGTTTAATTACATGTAAACGTAAATATAATCATTGCGAAGGCTCATGTTCTTACCCCTAACCTCAGACCACCCCTGCCTTCCTCACTTGTCCCCACTATGCTTTCTTATTCCTGTTCCTGTTTTCTTATTCCTGTTGGTGAAGGCATGGTGGAGCCATCTCATGTTTTTCCTTTCCATGTTGTGTGTGACTGACAAAGTGAGTACCTTTCATTATTGAAGAATATGTATAAATGTTAATATTAAGATACTTTTAGTTTGATGTTAAAGTTTATATGCTGCTGCTGCCATATGCCTAAGTAAAATGTACTGTCAGTCCAGCATGTAAGACACAGTTGAAGTGGAAGTTTACATAAACTTAGGTTGGAGTCATTAAAACTTGTTTTTCAACCACTCCACAAATGTATTGTTAACAAAGTATAGTTTTTGCAAGTTGGTTAAGACATCTACTTTGTGCATGACACAAGTCATTTTTCCAACAATTGTTTACAGACAGATTATTTCACTTATAATTCACTGTATCACAATTCCAGTGGATCAGAAGTTCAAATACACTAAATTGACTATGCCTTTAAACAGCTTGGAATAAAATTATGTCATGGCTTTAGAATATTCTGATAGGCGATTGACATCATTTGAGTCAATTGGAAGTGTACCTGTGGATGTATTTCAAGGCCTACCTTCAAACTCACTGCCTCTTTGCTTGAAATCATGGGAAAATAACATCAGCCTGTTTCATCCTTGGGAGCAATTTCCAAACACCTGAAGGTACCATGTTCATCTGTACAAACCATAGTAAGCAAGTATAAACACCATGGGACCACGAAACCGTCATACCGCTCTGGAAGGAGACGCGTTCTGTCTCCTAGAGATGAACATACTTTGGTGCGAAAAGTGCAAATCAATCCCAGAACAACAGCAAAGGACCTTGATAAGATGCTGAAGAAAACAGTTACAAAAGTATCTATATCCACAGTTAAACATGTCCTGCATCAACATAACATGAAAGGCCGCTTAGCAATGAAGAAGCAACTGCTCCAAAACCGCCATAAAAAAAGCCAGACTGTGTTTTGTAGCTGCACAAGGGGACAAAGATCATACTTTTTGTAAAAGTGTCCTCTGGTCTGATGAAACAAATATAGAACTGTTTGGCCATAATGCCCATCGTTGTATTTGGAGGAAAAAGGGGGAGGCTTGCAAGCCAAAGAACACCATCCCAACTGTGAAGCACGGGAGTGACAACATAATGTTGTGGGGGTGCTTTGCTGCAGGAGGGACTGGTGCACTTCACAAAATAGATGGTATCATGAGGAAGGAAAATTATGTGGATATATTGAAGCAACATCTCAAGACATCAGTCAGGAAGTCAGCGCTTGGTCGCAAATGGGTCATCCAAATGGACAATGACCCCAAGCATACTTCCAAAGTTGTGGCAAAATGGCTTAAGGACAACAAAGTCAATGTATTGGAGTGGCCATCACAAAGCCCTGACCTCAAATTTGTGGTCAGAACTGAAAAAGCGCGTGCGAGCAAGGAGGGCTCCAAACCTAACTCAGTTACACCAGCTCTTTCAGGAAGAATGGGCCAAAACTCACCCACCTTATTGTGGAAAGCTTGTGGAAGGCTACCTGAAACATTTGACCCAAGTTAAATACTTGAAAGGCAATGCTACCAAATAATAATTGAGTGTATATAAACTTCTGACTCACTGGGAATGTGATAACATTCCACATTCTTAAAATTAAGTGGTGATCCTAAACACAGGGAATTTGTATGTCAACTTTTTACTAGGATTAAATGTCATGAATTGTGAAAACTGAGTTTAAATGTGTTTGGCTACGGTATATGTAAACTTCAGACTTCAACTGTATATCCTCAGTTTGTTTAGTAAGATGCATTTCAGTTAATTCTACTTTTAGCACTTCCCGTTAATGCTTGTTTGTTAACATGTGTTTGTATCTCACTCTTGTATGTGCCTCATAAACCACAGCAGTTCCTTATCCAGCAACTTTTCCCCATGTGTCCAGTATATGGATTCTTGCTCCATCTGCATGTTGATAGATGCCCCATGGTGACATTCTGAACTCTGAACCAGTCATGTAAAGTACTTTTATTTTTTTTATTTAACTTGGCAAGTCAGTTAAGAACAGATTCTTATTTATCAAATCAAATCAAAGTGTATTTGTCACGTGCGCTGAATACAACAGGTGTAGTAGACCTTACAGTGAAATGATTACTTACAGGCTCTAACCAATAGTGCAAAATAGGTATTAGGTGAACAATAGGTAGGTAAAGAAATAAAACAACAGTAAAAAGTCAGGCTATATACAGTAGGGAGGCTATAAAAGTAGAGAGGCTACATACAGACACCGGTTAGTCAGGCTGATTGAGGTAGTATGTACATGTCGATATGGTTAAAGTGACTAGGCACATATGATAAACAGAGAGTAGCAGCAGCGTAAAAAGAGGGGTGGGGGGGGGGCACACAATGCAAATAGTCCGGCTGGCATTTGATTACCTGTTCAGTAGTCTTATGGCTTGGGGGTAAAAACTGTTGAGAAGCCTTTTTGTCCTAAACTTGGCACCCAGGTACCGCTTGCCATGTGGTAGTAGAGAGAACAAACAGTCTATGACAGGGGTGGCTGGGGTCTTTGACAATTTTGGGCCTTCCTCTGACACCGCCTAGTGTAGAGTTCCTGGATGGAAGGCAGCTTATCTCTAGTGATGTACTGGGCCATACGCACTACCCTCTGTAGTGCCTTGCGGACAGAGGCCGAACAATTGCCATACCAGGCAGTGATGCAACCAGTCAGGATGATCTCGATGTTGCATCTGTAGAACCTTTTGAGGATGTCAGGACCCATGCCAAATCTGTTTAGTTTCCTGAGGGGGAATAGGCTTTGTCGTGCCCTCTTCACGACTGTCTTGGTGTGTTTGAAAAATTCAAGTTTGTTGTTGATGTGGACACCAAGGAACTTGAAGCTCTGAACCTGCTCCACCACAGCCCCATCGATGAGAATAGGGGCGTGCTCAGTCCTCCTTTTCCGGTAGTCCACAGTAATCTCCTTAGTCTTGGTTAGGTTGTTATTCTGGCACCCCCCGGACATGTCTCTGACTTCCTCCCTATAGGCTGTCTCATCGTTGTCGGTGATCAGGCCTACCACGGTTGTGTCGTCTGAAAACTTGTGATGGTGTTGGAGTCATGACTGGCCATGCAGTCGTGGGTGAACAGGGGTGTGGGTCGTGGGTGAATGCAGTCGTGGGTGAACAGGGAGTACAGGAGGGGACTTAGCACGCACCCCTGGTGAGCTCCAGTGTTGAGGATCAGTGTGGCAGATGTGTTGCTACCTACCCTCACCACCTGGGGGCGGCCCGTCAGGATGTCCAGGATCCAGTTGCAGAGGGAGGTGTTTAATCTCAGGATCCTTAGCTTAGTAATGACCTTTGAGGGTACTATGGTGTTGAACGCTGAGCTGTAGTCAATGAATAGCATTCTCACATAAGTGTTCCTTTTGTCCAGGTGGGAATGGGCAGTGTGGAGTGCAATAGAGATTGCATCATCTGTGGATCTGTTTGGGCGGTATGCAAATTGGAGTGGGTCTAGGGTTTCTGGGATGATGGTGTTGATATGAGCCATTATCAACCTTTCAAAGCATTTCATGGCTACGGACGTGAGTGCTACGGGTCTGTAGTCATTTACGCAGGTTGCCTTTGTGTTCTTGGGCACAGGGACTATGGTGGTCTGCATGTTCCAGTCTGTGATAGCAAAACAGTCCTGTAGTTTAGCATCTGCTTCATCTGTCCACTTTTTTATTGACCGAGTAACTGGTGCTTCCTGCTTTAATTTTTGCTTGTAAGAAGGAATCAGGAGGATAGAGTTGTGGTTGGATTTACCAAATGGAGGGCTTTGTGTGTGGAGTACAGGTGATCTATAATTGTTTTCCCTCTGTTTGCACATTTAACATGTTGAAGGAAATATGGTAGAACTGATTTAAGTTTCACTGCATTAAAGTCTTCGGCCACTAGGAACGCCACCTCTGGCTGAGTGGTTTCCTGTTTGCTTATTTCCTTATACAGCTGACTGAGTGTGGTCTTAGTGCCAGCATCTGTCTGTGGTGGGAAATAAACAGCCATGAAAAGTATAGCTGAAAACTTTCTAGGCAAGTAGTGTGGCCTGCAAAATATCACAATATACTCTACTTCAGTAACTCTACTCAATTGCCTCGCCTGGTTTACTAACTACTTCTCTGATAGAGTTCAGTTGTCAAATCGGAGGGCCCGTTGTCTGGACCTCTGACAGTCTCTATGGGTGTGCCACAGGGTTCAATTCTCGGGCCGACTCTTTTTTCTGTATACATCAATGATGTTGCTCTTGCTGCTGGTTATTTTCTGATCCACCTCTACGCAGACAACACCATTCTGTATACTTCTGGCCCCTCCTTGGACACTGTGTTAACTAACCTCCAGACGACCTTCAATGCCATACAACTCTCCTTCCGTGGTCTCCAACTGCTCTTAAACGCAAGTAAAACTAAATGTATGCTTTTCAATCGATCGCTGCCCGCACCTGCTCGCCCGTCCAGCATCACTACTCTGGACGGCTCAGACTACGTGGACAACTACAAATACCTGGGTGTCTGGTTAGACTGTAAACTCTCCTTCCACACTCACATTAAGCATCTCCAATCCAAAATTAAATCTAGAATCGGCTTCCTATATCGCAACAAAGCATTCTTCACTCATGCTGCCAAACATATTCGTAAAACTGACCATCCTACCGATCCTCGACTTCGGTGATGTCATCTATAAAATAGCCTCCAACACTCTACTCAACAAACTGCATGCAGTCTATCACAGTGCCATCTGTTTTGTCACCAAAGCCCCATACACTACCCACCATTGCGACCTGTACGCTCTCATTGGTTGGCCCTCGCTTCATACTCGTTGATAAAACCCACAAGTCTCTGCTAGGTAAAGCCCCGCCTTACCTCAGCTCACTGGTCACCACAGCAGCACCCACTCATAGCACGCGCTCCAGCAGGTATATCTCACTGGTCACCCCCAAAGCCAATTCCTCCATTGGTCGTCTTTCCTTCCAGTTCTCTGCTGCCCATGACTGGAACAAATTGCAAAACTCTCTGAAGCTGGAGACTCACATCTCCCTCACTAGCTTTAAGCACCAGCTGTCAGAGCAGTTTACAGATCACTGCACCTGTACTTAGCCTATCTTTAAACAGCCCATCTATCTACCTACCTCATCCCATACTGCTATTTATTTATTTATTTTGCTCCTTTGCACCACAGTATCTCTACCTGCACATTCATCTTCTGCACATTCTACCATTCCAGTGTTTAATTGCTATATTGTAATTACTTTGCCACCATGGCCTATTTATTTCCGTAACTTACCTAATTTGCACTCACTGTAAAAATACTTTTTGTTTTCTTTTGTTCTACTGTATTGACTGCATGTTTTGTTTATTCCATGTGTAACTCTGTGTTGTTGTATGTGTCGAATTGCTACGCTTTATCTTGGCCAGGTCGCAGTTGCAAATGAGAACTTGTTCTCAACTAGCCTATCTGGTTAAATAAAGGTGAAATAAAAAATATAAAAAATAATAATCTTGATTATTGTCCAGTCATGTGGTCTAGTGCTGCAAGGAAATACCTAGTTAAGCTGCAGCTGGCCTAGAACAGAGCGGCATGTCTTGCTCTTCATTGTTATCAGAGGGCCAATATAATACTATGCATGCCCGTCTCTCTTGGCTAAGAGTTGAGGATAGACTGACTGCATTCATGTGTTGAAAATCCCAAATTGTTTGTATAGTCAACTTACACACAGCTCTGACACACAAACTTAACCCACCAGGCATGCCACCAGGAACTCTGTTCCATCTCATATTGCTCAAATAAACAGCAAACCTGGTTAACAAAACCAGATAAAGCAACACCTCACGGCACAACGCCTCTGCCCTATTTGACCAATATAGTTTGTGTGTATGCACTGATATACAGGCAACGTCTGACTTTAAAAAAAAATGTTTGTAGTTCTGTCCTTAAGCTGTTCTTGTCTATTACTTCGTTCTGTATTATGTCATGTTTCATGTTTTGTGTGGACCCCAGGAGGAGTAGTTGCTGCTTTTGCAACAGCTAATGGGGATCCTATTAAAATACCAATACCAAATACCAGTCACATGCAGGAGTCAGTCACATGCTGTAACCAACATCAATAAATGAATAATGTACATCGTACTTATATGACTTGTTTGTGTAGCAGTATATAAGAACTGAGAGGAAACACCCTTTTCAGATTTTTCATAAAGCTTGGATTGAGTTTGTCAACCTATCTGGCCTTGATAATAAATATTGATTCATTTACATTGAGTTTAAGTCCTTAGTGGTGAATTTCCACGACAATTTTGGCGTCACGAACCACAGTGTTTGATCTTCTTGACGTGATCCATCAGTGAAGATCTGAAAAGGAACACAGGTGGCGCATTCTTGGGATTGCATGAAGGGAAATTCCCGTCACACTAAAAGAGGACGAGGACCCGCCTGTAACAGACTTTCACTGTGGGACACGTATGGGAGGAAACACAACATTTAGGAAACCTAGAAGGACAACTCAGCTGATTTCAGTAGGTCAATTTAAATGAATGTATAAAAATAAATAATTTAAACAATTAAACTGAACATAAAATGAGGAAAGGTAACATAGTCCTCAGAGAAGGCTATATCTAGTCTTAGGAAAAGGTTAAAGTGAGAGCAGAAAAAGCCCCACTGAAAATTGTCTCTGGGCATTTATGAAAAGTATCTATGTGGTCTGGGAACCACTGGTAATAGCATAAGGTGCATGAGGTGCTATTCTATATGTATAGGAAGTGGCAAGATTATAGAATCTATAGAGACTATAGCATTTATGCCTATATAGACTGTAGAGACCATAGAGACAGAGACGTTAGATAATCAGCGACTATATATACTATAGAAACTATAGGGGAACTGTTGAAGATACATATGTATGCATAGGAGGTGATGACAAGAGAATATTTGAAGATGCATGAGGAGTAATAAGGGAGATTACTGAGTGTGTTTGGGAATAGTGAATGTAGATGTGAGTATTGACAAATTAACTGAACAGGGGTTTAGCCCCGCTATGAGAGTTGTGTGAATGTGAGATGATGTGTTAAGCTGGAAGTTTTTTCTATGAGTTCAACAAGGGATTTAGTATGGGACAGGGAAATAGTAAGAGTAGGATGGAGGATCCATGCTAGGAATCAAAAGGGCCATGTAGTGTAATGGCTAAAACATTTGGTAAGTGGATACTGAACAAAACAGAAGATTTGACAAGATGAGCACAGAAAAACTGGAGTCTGAGAGGTTAACTTGAACAGAAAGAAGGACAAACGAAAAAGAAGAAGCCTGGCTCACCTTTCTCCAAGGGGGAACCCTTTCATGGGTGCAATTCCCTCTGAAGAATGTTTGACTTTTCTCCTGAACGTGGAGTGGGAGAGGGCAAATGGAGACATCGATTCCAATATTCATCTGCCTGCCCAGTAAATTTATTAGGAAGAGATTTGATGTGTAAAATGAATTTATCTGTTGCCTGTACTGAAGAAGGATTGTCATTGGGATTAAAAGAAAATGGAATCTTCCCGTGCCCGATGAACTGTTACTATGCTTGGCACCTGAATGATCAACATGTTGAGGGAGCCGTTGCATGCCAACAAGGAAATGTCTAAACACCTACATTGCACGGCTGCTGTTCCCTCATGCAAAGAGGAACCTGTATACCACCAGAGATGGTCAAAACAAAAATAGAAAGTTGAGATGACCATGAATGGGATACAGTGGCTTGTGAAGGTATTCACTCTCTTCGGCATTTTTCCTATTTTTTGTCTTACAACCTGGAATTAAAATAGATTTTGTTGGGGGGGGGGGTTGTATCATTTGATTTACACATCATGCCTACCACTTTGAAGATGCAATAAATGTTTATTGTGAAACAAGCAATAATTAAAACAAAAAAACTGAACTTGAGCATGCATAACTATTCACTCCCCCCAAAGTCAATACTTTGTAGAGCCACCTTTTGCAGCAATTACAGCTGCAAGTCTCTTGGGATATGTCTCTATAAGCTTGGCACATCTAGCCACTGGGATTTTTACCCATTCTTCAAGGCAAAACTGTTCCAGCTCTGTCAAGTTGGATGGGTTCCGCTGGTGTACATCAATCTTTAAGTCAAATCACAGATTCTCAATTTAAATGAGGTCTGGGCTTTGACTAGGCCATTCCAAGACATTTAAATGTTTCCCCGTAAACCACTCAAGTGTTGCTTCAGCAGTATGCTTTGGATCATTGTCCTGCTGGAAAGTGAACCTCCGTCCCAGTCTCAAATCTCTGGAAGACTGAAACAGTTTTCCCTCAATAATTTCCCTGTATTTAGCGCCATCCATCATTCCTTCAATTCTGACCAGTTTAACAGTCCCTGCCGATGAAAAACATCCCCACAGCATGGTGGTGGCAGCATCATTGATGGTGTTCTCGGGGTGATGGGAGGTGTTGGGTTTGCGCCAGACAGTTTTTTCCTTGATGGCCAAAAAGCCAAAAAGCTCAATTTTAGTCTCATTTCACCAGATTACATTCTTCAATATGTTTGGGGAGTATCCCACATGCCTTTTGGCGAACACCAAACGGGCAGGATTTTCGTTTTTGGTTAAAAACCGTAGCCATTTGAAACTGCCTATTTCTCAGGCCCAGAAACTAGAATATGCATATAATTGTCAGATTAGGATAGAAAGCACTCTAACGTTTCCAAAACTGTCAAAATATTGTCTGTGACTAACAGAACTGATATTGCAGGCGAAAACCTGAGGAAAATCAAACCAGGAAGTTGCTTCTATTTTGAAAGCTCCATGTTCCATAGCCTGCTTTCGCTCCATTTAACCTTTTGTGACTAGGGGGCAGTATTTTCATTTTTGGAGAAAAAGAACGTTCCCATATTTTGTCAGGACAAGATGCTAGAATATGCATATAATTGACACCTTAGGATAGAAAACACTCTAAAATTTCCAAAACTGTAAAAATATTGTATGTGAGTATAACCGAACTGATGTTGTAGGCGAAAGCCTGAGAAAAATCCAATCCGGAAGTGCCTCAATGTGTCCCTATTGAGCAGTGAATGGGCTATCAACCAGATTATTCTTTCTCCGTATTCCCGAAAGTGTCTACAGCATTGTGACGTAGTTTTACGCATTTATGTTGAAGAATACCCGTAGGTGGCTACATTGCGCAAGTGGTCACCTGATGCTCCCGGAGAGATTCTTGCGTAAAATACAAAGGTAGCCATTACTCCAATCGGTCCTACTGAAAAACGAATTGTCCCGATGGATATATTATCGAATAGATATTTGAAAAACACCTTGAGGATTGATTATAAACAACGTTTGCCATGTTTCTGTCGATATTATGGGGCTAATTTAGAATATTTTTTGCCATTTTCGTGACTGCAATTTCCGGGCGATTTCTCAGCCAAACGTGAAGAACAAACAGAGCTATTTCGCCAACAAAAATAATATTTTTGGAGAAAAGGAACATTTGCTATCTAACTGGGAGTCTCGTGAGTGAAAACATCCGAAGCTCATCAAAGGTAAACGATTTAATTTGATTGCTTTTCTGATTTCCGTGACCAAGTTACCTGCTGCTAGCTGGACAAAATGCTATGCTAGGCTATCGATAAACTTACACAAATGCTTGTCTTGCTTTGGCTGTAAAGCATATTTGGAAAATCTGAGATGACAGAGTGATTAACAAAAGGCTCAGCTGTGTCTCAATATATTTCACTTGTGATTTTCATGAATAGGAATATTTTCTAGTAATATTTATGTCTGTTGCGTTATTCTAATTAGTGTCAGATGATGACAACGGTCCTGTTCACGGGATGGGGTGTCACTAGAGGTTAAAGGGATATCAACCAGATTCATTTTCCTATGGCTTCCTCGAGGTTTCAACAGTCTTTAGACATAGTTTCAGGCTTTTATTTAGAAACATGAGAAGGGAAAGATAACTTCGCGTCAGTGGATAGCTGGGTGTTCGCAGAGTTTTGCTTGCGCAACAGAGTGGGGCAGCCATGGTCTCTCCCTCTCCAATTGAAAAAGTGACAGTCCCGGTTGATATATTATCGATTATATATTTTAAAAACAACCTGAGGATTGATTATAAAAACGTTTGACATGTTTCTGTGGACATTACGGATACTATTTGGAATTTTTGTCTGCGATGTCGTGACCACTAGAGCCTGTGGATTTCTGAACATAACGCGCCAAACAAATGGAGGTATTTTGGATATAAAAATAACTTTATGGAACAAAAGGAATATATATTGTGTAACTGGGAGTCTCGTGAGTGCAAACATCCGAAAATCAAAGGTAAGCGATTTAATCTATTGCTTTTCTGACTTTCGTGACCAATCTACTTGGCTGCTAGGTGTTTGTCATATTTTGTCTACTGAGAGAGATATTTTTACGTAAAAGCGTGGTATGCTTTCGCTGAAAAGCTGTATTGAAATCTGACATGCCAGGTGGATTGACAACAAGCTAAGCTGTGTTTTGCTATATTGCACTTGTGATTTCATGAAAATTAACCTCATAGTCCGCCCCACCCCGCATGCAGTCGCATTACTACAGCCTCAAGCTCATTACCATAACGCAACGTTAGCGATTTCTAAAAATCGCAAATGAAATGAAATAAATATGCCTGCTCTCAAGCTATCCTTTTCTTAACAATCATGTCGTCTCAGATTTTCAAAATATAATTTAGAACCAGAGAAAATCAATAATTTGTGTAAGAGTGGTGATAGCTAGCTTAGCATTTAGCATTAGCATTTAGCACGCAACATATTCACAAAAACCAGCAAAGGGATCAAATAAAATAATTTACCTTTGAAGAACTTCAGATGTTTCAATGAGGAGACTCTCAGTTACATAGCAGATGTCCAGTTTTTCCTGAAAGATTCTTGTGTAGGACACAACGTTCCGTTTTGTTACTATGCATTTGGCTACCGAAACTAACCGAAAATTCAGTCACCTACACGTCGAACTTTTTTCCGAATTAACTCCATAATATCGACTGAAACATGGAAAACGTTGTTTGAATCAATCCTCAAGGTGTTTTGTCATATATCTCTTCATTGAAATGCCGTCCCTGGAAGCCTGCATTCTTCTCTGATTCGGATGGAAAAATACTGGTAGCTGACTTTTGCGCACCAATTTCCACGCAGACACCGTGCGGGACACTTGGCAATTGTAGTCTCTTATGGTCAATCTTCCAATGATATGCCTACAAATACGTCACAATGCTGCAGACACCTTGGGGAAACAAGAGAAAGTGTCCGTTCATTCCTGTCTCATTCACAGCCATACAAGCATAGTCGAGCATCTTTTCGTGACAAAATATTGCGCTTAAAACGGGCACGTCTTTTTATCCAAAAATGAAATACTGCCCCTATAGGACTAACAGGTTCAATATGTTTAGTAATTTAATTTGTGTTGATGAAAATGACCCCGCTAACGGGATGGGTGGGTCAAGAAGTTAAGCAATGGCTTTTTCTGGCCACTCTTCCATATAGCCCAGCTCTGTGGAGTGTACGGCTTAAAGTGGTCCTATGGACAGATACTCCCATCTCCGCTGTGGAGCTTTGCAGGTCCTTCAGCATTATCTTTGGTCTCTTTGTTGCCTCTCTGATTAATGCCCTCCTTGCCTGGTCCGTGAGTTTTGGTGAGAGGCCCGCATGGTAGAGCACCCCTGGTGCCTAACACTTACATTTTATCCCAGGTGCCTCCAGATAGTTGTTGTTGATTTAGCTAATGCTTTCTTTCTCTTCACTTCTCTTGTTGCTCCTGGAGGGAGTATTTTGGTTCAGTATGTTAACGATTTGTTGATATGCTCACAATCAGAGGAGATATGTCACAAGGACACTTGGGCATTGTAGATTTTTGGGGGGCAGAAAAATATAATGAAGTTTCCCCCAGCAAGATGCAATTATGAGTTCCATTAAATATTTGGATAATGACATTACTTCTAAGGGTCGCGCCCTCTCCAGTGATAGATTATAGTCAATTAATTTGTTCTACCCCTGCAGGATTGTATATATGGAAGAAAGATGGAGGCGAGTGAAGTTGAGATCAGTAGTGGCTGCTACTGAGGCTGTTTTGGCATGTTCTGATATTGTGGCAATGTCTCCTCTAATGTGCCCCATTCTGTTCACGCAATTATTGCACAGGCAAGAATGGCTCATTTGACGCCTGCGAGACTGCTAGACTACCAGAACGTTCTATTGACAATGTCCCATGTTACTCTGAAACGATGTATAATTCTTAAAACCATTTAACTCTTCTCCCTACAGCAGATGCCTGTGAAGACCATGACTGTGATTTAGCTAGTGAAGCAGATTGTAGACCTAGGATGGACCTGAGAGACACCCCGTTAGACAATCCAGACCAAGTTCTTTGTAGAAGGGTCTGCTCAGAGAACTGAAAAAGAGTCTCACACTTATTTACACAGGCAGCAGAATTATTTTGCCTGACTAGAGTTTGTATTTTGGAAAAGGACAGCTCTGTTAACATTTACACTGACTGTAGATATGCATTTGGTATAGTGCATGATTTTGGAACATTGTGGAAAGAATAGAATGTTTTTGACCTCGTCTTGAAAACAGATTGCAGACAGTAATCTCGTTTCATCTGTTACAGGCTGTGTCAGGGACATACTTCCTTTGAAGATAACATTTCTAAATTGGCTGCTTCATCTTCTGTCCCCCACACCCTTCTACAGATGGCAGCAGTTCCTGCTTCCAGTAGCCATTTCTCTGTTAATGACTTTGCAGGCAACGGCTGATGCATCAGAGAAGGACGCCTCGGGTGCATGGCTGGACGAGTGGAGCAGACCAGCCATGCCCTGTTGTATCTTCCAATTCCTTGCCAAATGATGGTCAAGACCATGTGTCAAAAGGAGGGATGGTAAATAAATATTGGTGTACAGTAGGTTTTACTGTGTTTGCAAAACATGTGGTGGGGTTGTACAATGTTTGATTTGCAATCATTTATTAAACTAATTGGTGAAATAAGCCTGACATGGGTAAAGGTGTTTCCACTGGCACTGATGAGTATGAGAGGCTGATCCCACACAGTTACTTATCTCTCTCCACATGAGGTGCTGACAGACTAGGTTTCTCCTTTTCCCCATAACAGGTTGTCCCTGCACGGAATGGAGGAAGACATGGTTGAGTATTGTGGCAACCTTAACAGTGTTCTAAAGACTAATTTTCCTCGAATGAAGGCGTCTTTGCCGAACTTGGCAGGTGGAGCTCAGCAGTATTTGAACCCAGGTGATTTCGTGGTGGTCAAAGACTTCTGGAGAAACCTGACAGAGGGTGAGATGAATCCTGAGTCAAAGGGACCAACGTAGGCCCTGAGAAGTCACCTAGAAGTAGATGTTCATCAGAGAAAGAGAGCCCTGCTGGGCCCCCATATCCAAGAAGACTGATGGAATGGCCATTACCAAGTTTTCTGATGAGTATGACTGTTTAAATGGTTTGGGATATAAAGCCTCTTGGGGCATTTTCTATGCTTTTGTAACAGCTTCCAATTAAAAATATCATTGCCACGTTAAATCAGAGGCTTCGTCAATAATTAAATTAAATGAACCAGCCACAATAGGGACGCCCCTCAGAGGAAACGACATCTTTAATACAGCAATACCCTCAGATAAAAGTAGATATTGTTAGGGTAGACTAAAATGAAAACAATGCCTTCCAATAAGGAAAAGGTTACCATGTTTGTATTGTTTATTTTTTTACCTAACAATAGGGGTAAAAGCAGAACATCTGAGAGTGATTCATATGCATTAGCAGTAGTGATTGAGAGGGTTTTTCCTATTGGGAAGAGCAGAGGGCTCCTAGTTGAAGGAAACCAATATGGATACTAGTGAAAGTAAACAAAGATTCATGGTACTCATGATCTATCAGTTGATGTCAAATGTAATGAGTGTTGACAGTATGTGAATGGTAATATTAGTGGCTTTCAGATAAAACTCAATCAATAAACTCAATATCTTAGTAATTTGTAAACGTTTCAATACAAGTTCACATGACAAACAGAGGGATTGAGCCTTGGGACTGATTATATTAGATGCTGCCATCTGGTGATTGGTTTAAAGATAAGCTTCCTGTGGACCAATAGATAAGCCGCCAGGGAAAGTCAGTGTTACTCACTGAACTCAAAACAGGCTGTACAGTGGAAAAAGTTGGGACAGTGGTATGAATAATTGAATAAGATACGTTTTTGACAATTTCCAATTATTATAACTCAATTTGAGGTCAGGGCTTTGCGATAGCCGCTCCAATATCTTGACTTTGTTGTCCTTAATCCATTTTGCCACAACTTTGTAAGTGTGCTTGGGGTCATTGTCCATTTGGAAGACCAATTTGCGACCAAGCTTTGACTTCCTGGCTGATGTCTTGAGATGTTGCTTCAATATATCCACATAATTTTCCTACCTCATGATGCCATCTATTTTGTGAAGTGCATCAGTCAAATCAAAATCAAATCAAAGTTTATTTGTCACGTGCGCTGAATACAACAGGTGTAGTAGACCTTACAGTGAAATGCTTACTTACAGGCTCTAACCAATGGTGTGGGGAAAAAAAGGTATGTGTGTGTTTGTGTGAGGGTAAGTTAAGAAATAAATCAACAGTAAAAAGACATTTGAAAAAATAGTAGCAAGGCTATATACAGACACCTGTTAGTCAGGCTTATTGAGGTAGTATGCACATGTAGATATGGTTAAAGTGACTATGCATATATGATGAACAGAGAGAGTAGCAGAAGTGTAAAAAGAGGAGTTGGGGGTGGTGGGTCCCAATGCAGACAGCCCAGTGAGCCAATGTGTGGGAGCACTGGTTGGTCAGGCAATTTAGGTAGTATGTACACGGATGTATAGTTAAAGTGACTATGCATATAAGATAAACAGAGAGTAGCAGCAGCATAAAAGAGCCTATTCCCCCTAGTTTCCTGAGGGGGAATAGGCTTTGTCGTGCCCTCTTCACGACTGCCTTGGTGTGTTTGGAACAATCTAGTTTGTTGTTGATGTGGACACCAAGGAATTTGAAGCTCTCAACCTGCTCCACTACAGCGCCATCGATGAGAATGGGGACGTGCTCAGTGCTCCATTTCCTGTAGTCCACAATAATCTCCTTATTCTTGGTCACATTGAGGGATAGATTGTTATAATCTGGAACCACCCAGCCAGGTCTCTGACCTCCTCCCTATAGGCTGTCTCGTCGTTGTCGGTGATCAGGCCTACCACTGTTGTGTCGTCAGCAAACTTAATGATGGTTTTGGAGTCCCTCCTGCAACAAAGCACCCTCACAACATGATGCTGCCACCCCTGTGCTTCACGATTGGGATGGTGTTCTTCGGCTTTCAAGCCTCCCCCTTTTTCCTCCAAACATAACGATGGTCATTATGGCCAAACAGTTCTATTTTTGTTTCATCAAACCAGAGGACATTTTTCCAAAAAACACGATCTTTGTCCCCATGTGCAGTTGCAAACCATATTCTGGCTTTTTTTATGGCGTTTTTGGAGCAGTGGCTTCTTCATTGCTGAGCGGCCTTTCAGGTTATGTCGATATAGGACTTGTTTCACTGTGGCTATAGATACTGTTGTACCTGTTTCCTCCAGCATCTTCACAAGGTCCTTTCCTGTTGTTCTGGTATTGATCCACCCTTTTCACACCAAAGTACTTTCATCTCTAGGAGACAGAACGCATCTCCTTCCTGAGCGGTATGATGGCTCCGTGGTCCCATGGTGTTTATACTTGCGTACTATTATTTGTACAGATGAACGTGGTATCTTTAGGTGTTTGGAAATTACTCCCAATGATGAACCAGACTTGCGGAGGTCTACAATTTTTCTGAGGTCTTAGCTGATTTCTTTTGATTTTCGTGATGTCAAGCAAAGAGGCACTGAATTTGAAGGTAGACTTGAAATACATCCACAGGTACACCTCCAATTGACTCAAATGTTGTAATTTAGCCTAACAGAAGCTTCTAAATTGAAGACATCATTTTCTGGAATTGTCCAAGCTGTTTAAATGCACAGTCAACGTAGTGTATGTAAACTTCTGACCCACTGGAGTTGTGATACAGTGAATCATAAGCTAAATAATCTGTCTGTAAACAATTGTTGGAAAAATTACTTGTGTCATGCACAAAGTAGATGTCCTTACCGACTTGCCAAAACTATAGTTTGTTAACAGGGCATTTGTGGGGTGGTTGAAAAACGAGTTTTAATGACTCCAACCTAAGTGTATGTAAACTTCTGACTTCAACTGTATATGTATGAGTGAAGGCTGAGCTTCATAGGCAAGATGCAATAAATGTTATAAGAAGCAGTATATACATATGAGATGATTCATGTAAGTTATGAAAACATTATTAAAGTGGCATTGTTTAAAGTGACTAGTGAGGTTCTATGTAGGCAACAGCGTCTCTGAGTTAGTGATTGCTGTTTAGCAGTCTCATGTCCTTGAAGCTGATTGAAGCTGTTTTTCAGTCCCTCGGTCCCAGCTTTGATGCACCTGTACTGACCTTGCCTTCTCGATGGTAACGGATTGAAAAGCAGTGGCTCAGATGGTTGTTGTCCTTGATGATCATTTTGGCCTTCCTGTGACATTGGGTGCTGTAGGTGTCCTGGAGGGCAGGTAGTTTGACCCCGGTGATGCGTTGTGACCGCACCACCATCTAGAGAACCTTGCTGTTGAGGTCGATGCAGTTGCCGTACCAGGCGGCGATACAGCCCGACAGGATGTTCTCAATTGTGCATCTGTTAAAGTTTGTCAGGGTTTTAGGTGACAAGCAAACATTTTTCAGCCTCAAGAGGTTGAAGAGGCACTGTTGTTCGTTCTTCACCCCACTGTCTGTGTGGTTGGACCATTTCAGTTTGTATGTGATGTGTACACAGAGGAACTTAAAACGTTCCATCTTCTCCACTACATTCCCTTCGATGCAGCTAGGGGGTGTTCCCTCTGCTGTTTCCTGAAGTCCACGATAATCTCATTTGTTTTGTTGATGTTGAGTGAGTGTTTGTTTGTTTTCCTGACACCACACTCCGAGTGCCCTCACCTCCTCCCTGTAGGCTGTCTTGTCTTTGATGGTAATCAAGCCCACTACTGTTGTGTCATCTGCAAACTTGATGATTGAGTTATCTTTGCCTTCCAGACAGAGTTGCAAAGAAAAAGCCATATCTCAATATCTGAAGCTGCCAGTTGAGGACTTGTGAGGTGTCTGTTTCTCAAACTAGACACTCTAATATACTTGTCCTCTTGCTCAGTTGTGCACCGAGGCCTCCCACTCCTCTTTCTATTCTGGCAAGTGTCCTTTTGCACTGTTCTGTGAAGGGAATAGTACACAACGTTGTAAGAGATCTTCAGTTTCTTGGCAATTTCTTGCATGGAATAGCCTTAATTTCTCAGAACAAGAATTGACTGACGTGTTTCAGAAGAAAGTTCTTTGTTTGTGGCCATTTTGAGTCTGTAATCGAACCCACAAATGCTGATGCTCCAGATACTCAACTAGTCTAAAGAATGCCAGTTTTACTGCTTCTTTAATCAAAACAACGGTTTTCAGCTGTGCTAACATACTTGCAAAATGGTTTTCTAATGATCAATTAGCCTTTTAAAATTATAAAGTTGGATTAGCTAGCACAAAGTGATGGTTGCTGATACAGGGCCTCTGTAAGCCTATGTAGATATTCCATACAAAATCTGCCGTTTCCAGCTACAATAGTCATTTACAACATTAACATTGTCTACACTGTATTTCTGATCAATTCTGTTACTTTAATGGACAAAAAATGTTGCTTTTCTTTCAACGATAAGGACATTTCTAAGTGACCCCAAACTTTTCAATGGTAGTGTATGTTACAAATTGCAGGATAAATCAATGTTAATGTTTACATACAGTAGCTGGCCATATATGGATGTTAGAAAAGTCACTTTATGCGTTGGTTATGTAGGCTTCTTCTAACCCATCGCTTTCTACTTATATAACAATATGATTCCAATCAAATCAAAGTTTATTTGTCACGTGTGCTGAATACAACAGGTAGACCTTACAGTGAAATGCTTACTTACAGGCTCTAACCAATAGTGCAAAAATATATTAGGTGAACAATAGGTAGGTAAAGAAATAAAACAACAGTAAAAAGACAGGCTATATACAGTAGTGAGGCTATAAAAGAAGTAAGGCAATATACTACCCTATTAGTCAGGATTATTGAGGTAGTATGTACATGTAGGTATGGTTAAAGTGACTATGCATATATGATGAACAGAGAGTAGCAGTAGCGTTTGTTTACATATGTTTGTTTATATTTACAATGCTTACAAAACATTGAACTAAGCTCATGAGGCATTTCAAAGTTATATTCTTCGAGAATCAATGGATATACAGTACCAGTCAAAAATGTGGACATACTTACTCATTCAAGGAGTTTTCTTTCTTTCTTTTGATATTTTCTACATTGTAGAATAATAGTGAAGACATCAAAACTATGAAAAAACACATATGCTGTAGAATCATGTAGTAACCCAAAAAGTGTTTAGCAAATCAAACTATTCTTCAAAGTACCCACCCTTTGCCTTGATGACAGCTTTGCTCACTCTTGGCATTCTCTCAACCAGCTTCATGAGGAATGCTTTTCCAACAGTCTTGAAGGAGTTCCCACATATGCTGAGCACTTGTTGGCTGCTTTTCCTTCACTCTGAGGTCCAACTCATCCCAAACCATCTCAATTGGGTTGTGGAGGCCAGGTCATCTGATGCAGCACTCCATCACTCTCCTTCTTGGTCAAATAGCCCTTACACAGCCTGGAGGTGTGTTTTGGGTCATTGTCCTGTTGAAAAACAAATGATAGTCCCACTTAGCGCAAACCAGATGGGATGGCGTATCACTGTAGAATGCTGTGGTAGCCATGCTGGTTAAGTGTGCCTTGAATTCTAAATAAATGACAGACAGTGTCACCAGAAAAGCACCCCCACACCATCACATCTCCTCCTCCATGCTTCATGGTGGGAACCACACATTTGGAGATCATCCATTAACCTACTCTGGGTCTCACAAAGACACGGTGGTTGGAACCAAAAATCTTGTGGTCAGACTCACTCAGGTGGAACAAACTTAAACTTTAGCCTTTTTTTCATTGCTGATTTGAATGTCATTGAGAAAAGTGTCCAGGATTTTTTTGGCCAACATCCTTTCTGAATTTAAAAGTATCTAGTTTTTCAAAAGTATCTGTAATCTGATTGCTGGTAACATTACATAACCGTTTTTTTTGTAATCCCTGACATGTAACAGATTACATGTAATCTGTTACTCCCAAACTCTGTCGGCTAGTGTGCAGTGGCTGTATCAGGTATTATCACCTCATTTGCTCATTTGTTAGTTTATCCCTTGAGAAGAATAACTTTCAACAACAAGTTCAGTTACAAATTATCATCATCTGGTGAGTGGAACTGTGTTTTTTATTGCATCACTCTTGCTGTTGCGGGCCATCTCTTTGAAAATAGCATATGTGTTAACCATTATTGCATTTTGTGGAACTGACAAAATTTTGGTAACATGAAATCTTATTCAAATCTGTTGGCATTGTCAGTGGAGGCTACCGAGGGGAGGACGGCTCATAAAATAGAATAGCATGAAATGGAGTCAATGGAATGGTTTCAACCACATAGAAACCTAGAAAGCCTTTGATGTGTTTGATACCATTCCATTGACTCCATTCCAGACATTATTATGAGCCGTCCTCCCCTCAGTAGCCTCTACGGGTTCATATACACCCCCATGAAGTCTGACAAGGGATCACTTAGATATGGTAATTTTTACGTTTTCCTAAATGCTTAGAATTTTTGGGAATTTACGTATTCTAAGGCATTTATGAACATTATATAGCAATATAGAGTGGGAAAGAAGCCATGCATTTGGAAAATTAATAGGCACTGCAGTAAATAAAACCAAATAAAAACAGCAGTCTTGTCCAGGACTGGAGTCTACACAGACCAGTGCGCTATAGCCAGTCAGAGCTACAGTAGACCTTTATACAAACAAGCCATTTGCCACAAGGGCCTGCCATAATTCACTTTGAAATGGAATTAGTGTTTACAGGCAGTTGCAACAGCACAAATATAGATAATTTGAATGCATTCGCCAAAAGCCAAAAAATAAACTTGAATGGATTATTGCAAATATGTAAACACCACGGGAGTCCTCTTACATTTGGGAAATGTACAGTCTTATTGATCAAACAACCATAAAAAGGTAGGCTCTCTCTCCCTTAGCTATGCACATCAACAACAACACGAGTCAAAAGATGGAGCCGACCGACATGGCAGCTCTGCTTCTAGCGCCTAAGGAACTTTGCAATATTTTTTTTGGTGTGTGTTATTTCTTACACTATTAGCCCAGAACGTTTTTTGTATTATTACATACAGCCGGAAATAACTTTTTTCAGAGCAGCCGTAACCCCCCCCCCCCCGGGCACATCATCCACCACTTCCGAGTATATTACTCGCAAATGTTCAGTCTCTGGACAATAAAGTAGACGAACTCAGGAAGAGGATCTCCTTCCAGAGAGACATCAGGTACTGTAAATACTATCCCGGTCCATACAGCCAGCTGGGTTTTCAGTACATCGCGCAGACAGGAATAAAGAACTTTCTGTCAATACCATGATGGCCCTCAAGGAACAACACTGGACTTTATGCAAACTGGAAACCACATTTCCCGTGGCTGCATTTATTGTAGCTGGGGATTTTAACAAGGCAAATGAGGAAAAACTACCGAAGTTCTAAACACATTGACTGTAGTACTCGCGCTGGGAAAACACTCGACCACTAATTTTCTCTCTTCCGGGATGCATACAAGGCCCTCCCCCGCCCTCCCTTCGGCAAATCAGATACTGACTCCATTTTGCTCCTCCCTTCCTATAGGCTGAAACTCAAACAGGAAGTACCCTTGCTAAGGTCTATTCAATGCTGGTCTGACCAATCGAAATCCATGCTTCAAGATTGTTTTGATCGCGCGGACTGGGATATGTTCCGGGTAGCCTCGGATAATAACATTTATGTATATATGGACACGGTGACTAAGTTCATCAGGAAGTGTATAGAGGATGTTGTTCCCAGTGTGACTATTAAAACCTCCCCAAACCAAAAACCGTGGCAAGATGGCAGCATTCATGCGATACTGAAAGAAAGCGCAACTCACCATATTTAACCATGGCAAGGTGACTGGGAATATGATTGAAAACAAACAGTGTAGTTATTCCCTCCATAAGGCAATCAAACATGCAAAACGTCAGTACAAAGACAAAGTGGAGTCGCATTCAACAGCTCAGACACGAGACGTATGTCCCAGACGGCATCCCTAGCTGCGTCCTCAAAGCATGTGCAGACCAGCTGGCTGGGGTGTTTACAGACACATTCAATCTCTCCCTATCCCAGTCTGCTGTCCCCATTTGCTTCAAGATGTCCACCATTGTTCCTGTACCCAAGAAAGCAAAGGTAACATAACTAACACTCACTTCTGTCATCGTGAAGAGTTTTGAGAGGCAAGTTAAGGACCATATCATCTCTACCTTACCTGACACCTTAGACCCACTTGAATTTTCTTACCGCCACAATAGATCCACAGGTGATGCAATTGCCACTGCACTGCACACTGCCCTATCCCAGATGGATAAAAGTAATACCTATGTAAGAATGCTGTTCAGCCTTCTACACCATAGTACCCTCCAAGATCATCATCAAGCTTGAGGTCCTGTGTCTGAACCACGCCCTGCGCAACTGGGTCATGGACTTCCTAACGGGCCACCCCAGTTGGTGAAGGTAGGAAACAACATCTCCACTTCACTGATCCTCAACACAGGGGCCCTACAAGGGTGTGTACTCAGCCCCCTCCTGTTTTCCCTGTCTAATCAAATTAAATTGTATTGGTCAAACACACGTGTTCAATAGATGTTTTGCGGGTGTAGCAAAATACTTGTGGTAATACCTAAAAATAAAAAATAAAAATTCCTAAGAGCTAGAAGTACGGCATCCCTCTCTGTTGGCGCCAATTTCCAGGATGACTGTGTGGCTATACACGCCTCCAACTCAATCATCAAGTTTCGAGATGACACAAGGAGGTGTGGGCCCTGGTGGAGTGGTGCCAGGAAATAACCTCTCCCTCAACCTCAACAAAACAAAGGAGCTGATCGTGAACTTCAGGATAAAGCAGAGGGAACACTCAACCATACACATTGACGGGACCGCAGTAGAGAAGGTGGTAATCTTGAAGTTCCTCGGCGTAAACATCACTGACGATCTGAAATGGTCCACCCACACAGAAAGTGCGGTGAAGAAATTTGGCTTGGCCCCTAAGACCCTCACACGCCTTTACAGATGCACAACTGAGAGCATCCTGTCAGGCTGTATCTCCGCCTGGTACGGCAACTGCACCGCCCTCAACAGCAAGGTTCTCTAGAGTGTGGTGCGGTCTGCACAACACATCATCGGGGGCACACTGCCTGGCCTCCAGAACACCAACCACCCGAGCTACAGTCATTTCACTCTGCTATCATCCATAAGGCGAGGTCAGTACAGGTGCATCAAAGCTGAGACCGATAGACTGAAAAACAGCTTCTATCAAGGCCATCAAACTGTTAAAACAGCATCACTAGCTGGCTATAACCCAGTGACTCAACCCTGCACCTTACAGGCTGCTGCCCTATATACATAGACATGGAATCACATGTCACTTTAATAAGTGTACATACTGCTTTACTCATTTTATATGTACAATTGAAGTCGGAAATGTACATACACTTCTTGTACACAAAGTACACACATTTCTTGTTTTCAAACTATAGTTTTTGCAAGTCAGTTAGGATATCTACTTTGTGCATGACACAAGTAATTTTCCCTACAATTGTTTACAGACAGATTATTTCCCTTATAACTCACAATTCCAGTGGGCCAGAAGTTTACATACACTAAGTTGACTGTGCCTTTAAACTGAGGTGTACCTGTGGATGTATTTCAATGCCTACCTTCAAACTCAGTGCCTCCTTGCTTGACATCATGGGACAATCAAAAGAAATCATCCAAGACCTCCATTGTAGACCTCCACATGTCTGGTTCATCCTTGGGAGCAATTTCCAAATGCCTGAAGGTACCACGTTCATCTGTATAAACAATAGTACGCAAGTATAAACACCATGGGACCACGCAGCCATCATACCGCTCAGGAAGGAGGCGCGTTCTGTCTCCTAGAGATGAACGTACTTTGGTGTGAAAATGGCAAATCAATCCCAGAACAACAGCAAAGGACATTGATATGATGCTGGAGGAAACTGGTACAAAAGTATCTATATCCACAGTAAAACAAGTCCTATATCGAATTAACCTGAAAGGCCACTCAGCAATGAAGAAGCCACTGCTCTAAAACTGCCATAAAAAAAGCCAGTCTATTGCTTGCAACTACACTTGGGGACAAAGATCGTACTTTTTGGAGAAATGTCCTCTGGTCTGATGAAACAAAAACAGAACTGTTTGGCCATAATGATCGTCGATATGTTTGTAGGAAAAAGGGGAGGCTTGCATTCGAAGAACACCATGCCAACCGTGAAGCACGGGGGTGGCAGCATCATGTTGTGGTGTTGCTTTTCTGTAGGAGTGACTCATGCACTTCACAAAATAGATGGCATCATGAGATGGAAAATTATGTGTATATATTGAAGCAACATCTCAAGACATCAGTCAGGAAGTCAAAGCTTGGTCGCAAATTGGTCTTCCAAATGGACAACGACCCCAAGCATACTTCCAAGTTGTGGCAAAATGGCTTAAGGACAACAAAGTCAAGGTATTGGAGTGGCCATCACAAAGCCTTGACCTCAATCCTGTAGAAAATTTGTGGGCAGAACTGAAAAAGCATGTGCGAGCAAAGAGGCTGACAAACATGACTCAGTTACACCAGCTCTGTCAGGAGGAATGGGCCAAAATTCACCCAACTTATTGTGGGAAGCTTGTGGAAGGCTACCTGAAACGTTTGACCCAAGTTAAACAATTTAAAGACAATGCTACCAAATACTAATTGAGAATATGTAAACATCTGACCCACTGGGAATGTAATGGAAGAAATAAAAACTGAAATAAATCATTCTCTCTACTCTTTTTCTGACATTTCACATTCTTAAAATAAGGTGGTGAATCTAACTGACCTAAGACTGGGAATTTCTAATAGGATTGCATGTCAGGAATCGTGAAAAACTGAGTTTAAATGTATTTGGCTAAGGTGTATGTAAACTTACGACTTCAACTGTATATACTGTATTCTATTCTACTGTATTTTAGTGAATGCCACTCCGAACACCAACAATAACATCTAAATATGTGTATGTGACCAATAAAAATGTATTTGATTTGATCAACAACTAATGCTAGCCATAGCAAGATGAGATAAAATCTAATGAAAGAATATTAGATAATCCCTCTCAAACTTTTTCCGATAGTTGGCCGTCAAACTTGCACTGATAAATGATGTGAATTGTAGCCTACTGTGGCTTGCCTACCAATGCATGCTTGTCCCGACCAAGCACCCAAGCTAACTGGCTAAAATTGGCTAGCTTGCTACTCTGACCACTTTACTTGCCGTAGCAGAGCTGGTTCTTGACTAACTATTACTTTTTTGGCCTACATTTACTGACAACGGTCATATTCAGCAGGTGTTGCATGTTTGTAAAATGATCAGTTGTTCTGCGCTCTGGCACACTCGAATGCTCTGAAATCGGAGAAGATCGCAAGAGTCAATTTGCGAATGCAAAAGATATGCTAACTGTATAACAGTTGTTCAAGTTCTTGCTAGCTAACCAAATGACACCTGCATCTCCAGCTGTGTATAACCACCAAAAAACAATATGAGTGGTATAGTCAGTCGCTCACTAACTCCTCCAATGGCATGACATGACATCATCCTAGCAACTAGCTATCACGTTAGGCTCTGTGTTTTTTACTTGTTACATAAATAGATACAGTAGCCTATTAGCCACGTTATGACTGACATGTGATCATTGCCCTTGCTAGTTTGATTATATTGACATTCACAGCCTTAGTTAGGTACGTCAATTTTTGTCCAGATTATTGAGTCATTGAGACTGAATCAGTGCATCCCGAATGGAGGCAGCAAACAACGTACCAGATCAGCTATGATTTACAAACTGATAGCAATATTTTTTGGACTATCAAAAAATGTATTGGTGCTTTACAGTATATGAATCATGCATTGAACTGCATCCATCTATTCTGCCAACAATGCTTTAGTGTACATCATGGAAGTTTGAGTGAAATATAACCTGTTTTTAAAACCTTTTTTAAAGTTGTTTTTGTAGCATAAATTGGGAATTTTATATTTTGGACTGATATTATGATTGTCTGTTTGTTTCATATCTGCAAAGTAGTTCAAACGCTATCAGTTCCATCAGTACAAATGTATTCAACACAGAGACAAGACGGATTAAGTGATATGACATGCTATTCTATAAAATCATTTCTCTGTAATTAATATTACCTGATTTAAGATAATCAGGTTAATGTAATTAACTAGAAAGTCAGGGCACCACAAAATAATGTTTATAGAGCTGTTATCTTCCAAATAAACTCTTAAAGACCTAGTAATCTTATACATCAGTAGCAGTGTAAGGGTTTTCCTGTGGTGAAGGAGAAGCGGACCGAAACGCAGCGTGGTTATATTGATTCATGTTTAATAAAAACAGAATAAACACGAACACTACAAAACAATAAACGTGGAAAACCAAAAACAGCCCTGTCTGGTGCAAAACACAGAGACAGGAACAAACACCCACAAACACACAGTGAAACCCAGGATACCGAAGTATGATTCTCAATCAGAGACAACTAATGACACCTGCCTCTGATTGAGAACCATACTAGGCCGAAACATAGAAATACCCCAAAACATAGAAAAACAAACAGACTGCCCACCCAACTCACGCCCTGACCATACTAAATAAATACAAAACAAAGGAAATAAAGGTCAGAACGTGACAAGCAGTCAATATTTAATCAGTTTCATTATTTCAGTCTCATCTGAAAGTTGTAAATTCTTGGTTATCTTCTTGAACCCTGGCTAACAAGTTAAATCAGCAATACAATATTTGGTTTAATTCTTTATTTACTAAATACCTAAATAATCACAACAGCCGCCTCCAAATTTCCATGGAAATTTGGAGGCGGCTCATGTTCTCACCGTTAACCTTAGACCACCCCTCCCTTGCTCCCTGACAGTTGTGACTGCTTCACGTGATGTTTTGTTGTCTCTACCTTCTTGCCTTTGTGCCGTTGTCTGTGCCCAATAATGATTGTACCATGTTTTGTGCTGCTACCATGTTGTGCTTCTACCATGTTGTTGTCATGTCGTGTTGCCACCAGGCTGTGTTAGCATGGCAGCAACACATAATAATATAATATATGCCATTTAGCAGACGCTTTTATCCAAAGCGATTTACAGTCATGTGTGCATACATTCTACGTATGGGTGGTCCCGGGGATCGAACCCACTACCCTGGCGTTACAAGCGCCATGCTCTACCAACTGAGCTACAGAAGGACCACAGAAGGACAACCATCTCTGCAGCACTCCACCAATCAGGCCTTACGTCTGGAGGAAACCTGGCACCATCCCTACGGTGAAGCATGGTGGTGGCAGCGTCATGCTGTGGGGATGTTTTTCAGCGGCAGGGAACTGAGAGACTAGTCAGGATCGAGGGGAAAGATGAACGGAGCAAAGTACAGAGATATCCTTGATGAAAACCTGCTTCAGAGAACTCAGAACCTCAGACTGGGGGGGAAGGTTCACACAGCCAAGCATTTTTCAGTGCCAAGAAACCTGCAGTTATTAAAAAATATATATATATATTTTATTTAACCAGGCAAGTCAGTTAAGAACAAATTCTTATTTACAATGGCTGCCTGCCTTGGTCAAACCCCAGAATGACGCTGGGCCAATTGTGTCTCCACCCTATGAGACTCCCAATCCCGGTCGGGTTGTGATACAGCCTAGAAATTTAAACAGGATCTGTAGTGACATCTCTAGCACTGAGTTAGGATCTTTGAAGAACCCTTGTTTTAAAAAAACTAACTGATATTTATAGGGGTTTAATGTGATATGAATAGTAGTACAGAATAGTCTATGATAATCTCAATAAATTGTTCAACGGTGACGTTATATTAAACATGAAGACTCCACATATATTTTTTAGGGCGACATCAAATCAAAGTTTACTAAGGCTACTTACAACATGACATGTTGTTGTCTTAGGTTTCTCTTTATGTAATGTTGTGGTGTCTCTTTTGTCATGCTGTGTGTTTTGCCCTATATTTTTTATTTTAATCCCAGCCCCCGTCCCCATAGGAAGCCTTTTGCCTTTTGCTAGGCCGTCATTGTAACTACGAATTTGTTTTTAACTGACTTGCCTAGTTAAATAGGTTAAATATAATAACAAAATACAAATGCCACTCAACTCTCCAGTCCCAACAATGTACAGATGTAGAATCTTAATTTGATCACTATTTTGCTGCTGAGAATTTTCCTGAAAAGCAGGAAATGCAAACTTAGCGTGTATAATAGTTTTAAAAAGACTTCTACAGTTTGTAATTTACACTTTGAAATTTCAGAATTTCATCCGTTATGGATGTTAAATGAAATGGACACGTTTTTTGGGGACGCTGGACAATTTCACGAGATTCAGGATTGTAGGCATTTGCACTCCTTGTCTAATATAAGCAGCAACCCCCCCCAGGTCTTCCTTATTCCTGTTGCTGAATTCATGGGGTGGCCATCCTGTTTGCTTTTTTGACAAAGTGACTGACCTTTCATTATTGAAGAATATGTATAAATGTTCATATTAAAGATCCTTTTTAGTTTGATGTTAAAGTTCATATGCTGCCATAATCCTTGATACTATTTCCCGTCAGTCCATCTTGTAAGATATATCCTCAGTTTGTTGGTAAAATGCATTTCAGTTTATGCACTTGTCAGTCATGCTTGTATGTTAACATGTGTTTGTATCTTCTCTTGTATTTCCCTAGTAAACCACAACAATTGTTGATCCTACAACCTTTCCCCATGTTCTCCTGTGTCTCGGTGTGTAATAAAAACCCAGCATTTGTATTCCTGCTCCATCGCCTCATTTCATCTGCATATTGATAGATGCGCCATGGTGGCATTCTGAACTCTGAAACAATGATTACAAAAGCTCTTTATATAATCCACGTTTTCTTTAATGATGCTCCCTCAGCGTGCCTGGGAATCTAAATAATTTTCCTGTCTGGATATGATTGTCCTCAAACAAATGTAACACAAATGAACAGACCACTTCTGCATTCGTGATTAAATTCTTCATCACGTGATGCATTGACAAAATCAGAAAAATTGTCATGCTAAATGAAAGTGATTGAAATGTATCTTAACATGGTCCATGGTGGATTAAGTCCATGTCAAACCCTAGAAGTTAATGGCAGGCTGTTTAGAATGGCATTAATGAGGACTACAGTAGGTATCCTAAACAGGCCCAAGCAGGAAAGAGAGGTGAATTGTAGCCTTGCTATGTAGCCACTGGTAGACATAATATACTGTATCCTTGTAGTACTGGTGTATTTAGGTTATCAGGCACCACCAGAAAACATGAAATGCTGTGATATGCAACTCTAGAATTCCTTTGACTGTTGGTGTTGAATAGCTATCCTAACCATTGCTTCTCTGGGATTAATTGTCGTGGACGACGGTGCCAAGCTGGTGGAGAGAAGACAATGCATTCAATCTTTACCAGACATTGTTAAATCGTTCATTATGCTTTCTCTGGGCTTTGCTATTATCAAGTCCTTGTTTCAGGAATAAAGCCTGCCTACTAAGCCTGTGCCAGAGGCAATGTGTCTCAAATCATGCCAAATGTCTGTTTGAAATAAGTAGGCTACAGAAGTATGTCCTTCACAAGTTGTTGCAAATATATTGACTCAAACATGTCTCAATATCATGAATTAATTTGCATGTTGTTGTACCAGAATGAGTCACATTTTACCATAGTGCATCATTTGCAAATATATTTTACACAAGCTATGTAAGCTATGTTAAATCACAACAAATTCAAGCAGGATCCAATACTGCTTTTGAGGCCAAAGTAAGATAAATATTAACCACTGTTTAGTGACGTCAACCCGCTAAGGTAAATTACACCTGAAAATAATATTTTTCTTCAGTTCCTCAATGTAAAGATTCAATCTACAGTATGCCCAAATTTGAATATTACCATTATAATCTAGAATTCCTCTAAAAAGATGACTTGCATATCAGAGAATGGAAATACTGTACAGTGTGGGTCTGTATGGATGGAGATGGCCCATGAAAGGCATGAGAAATGCTGCCAATTTACTAGATCCCAACAAACCCTTTCAAGCTTGAGTACCAAGGCGATGAAACTGCACCATCCTGATAGGATAGCCTGCATTGTGTGCAAGTTACACATGCCATTTCATGGTTTACTGACATTTATAGAGATGGGTTGTCTTTTATTGGGATAGTAGCATCATTCCCAGACTTCAGGTGCATAAGCAATTTGTATGGAAATACATTTTGTGTTGTAAAAAACTTAAACTTACTAGGGAGCATAATGGTGAGATAAGTACCAAACTGTGAAAACAAAGAATTCTCAGGAATAATTGCCATCTCTGATACTACCAAATCTATACACAAGGCCTCTCCAATTTTTGCAACTGTACTGTTATTAAAAAGCTCTGCTTTCACTCAGACCAAGAAGACGATCTATCTGTAGGAAGGTCCACAGTCAAACAATATAGACGATGTGAAAGCTACAAATGTCCTCAATTGAAGCACACTCTATACAGCAGGAGGCCGATGAACAGATTATTTTTGTTGAAGAAAATACCGTAGTAAATGTTATATATTTTTTAAAGGATTCTTATATTTCACATGATCAATAAAATGAAGATGATTGACTTACAGTATATTATAAGGAAATATGCTTTTTTTATCTCTTTTTAAAACCTTTAAACCATTTAAAAATGTATTTTAGAATGAACCAACATTTACAATAAATCAGATTAAGGACCAATATAAGTTTAAATCTAGCTTTTCTAGAAGATCTTGTAAGTAATGAACATGTATTAAGTTATGTAGGACACATTTGTTTGCATTGGCCAAACGATTAATGCAAATTATAATATTTAAATTGTATCATATTTCTTTATCATTGAGTAAGCTACACTTATTAAAATAAAAATACAAATAAGCCACTCTCACTCACTAGATCTACACTAACTCCAGTTCATCACTATTACAGTCAGTGTCTTTGCAGAGCTGTGTTTTTTGTCTGCACAAAGCACCCATTTTACCCACTAAAGCTGTAACAGTGTAATAAAGACTGAATTACTTTGTTGCACAGTCAAATACAGAAGTAGAAAGTCATGAAAATGTATGATACATATAGATGTGCATAACTATTTTGCAAACAATTATGAGGCTGTGAGATCAACTAGGTCTAAATATAAAAACAGTGAGTAAGACAAAAGTTTAGCTCTGAAAGAGCAGCGATGTCTTTCCAGAACCTAAAAACAGCATGAATAGCTAAAATCGAAAGTACAGAAATAGCATGTCAAGACAGTGTTTAGCCATGCCTGGTTGATTTTCTATATATGCAAATTGTGAAAATAATTACACTGTACATACTAGGTAGTGTGAAACTAATTTCGATACATGCCCTTGTTCAGTTTCAAACTTTGTCACTCTCAATTTCCCTGTAATCTGTTGCTCCCACATATTGCCAAACCCAGCATCACACACATAATTGAGTCAAAATATTATTTTCAGGAGGGCAATTGCACAATGTGGTACTATTTTTGGCAGTACCTCTGTGCTAAGATGCATCAGTGCCCTGCAATCACCATGGGTTCTATTGTACATAAAAGCAGATCTTCACAGAAAATGTGTCAAGCTATATTTATAGAGATGGTAACAGGTTGCATGAGTATCAGTATACTTGTATTTGAAGAGGAAGTTTGAAGGGAAGATGGCTTAAATCTGTGTCCTTTATTTTTTTCCTTGGATGCCTGGCAAGCGCCCATCCGAAACGGAGCAGTGGGTTTCAAGCATTGGAATAATATGCTCATCTGGTACAGGGGATGCAGGATCAACCAGAAGGCTTGAGTAATTGGCCCAGTCTTCCATGGACCTCAAAATACATGTTTTCCCTTCCTTTGTTCGTCCACATGCTGAAGCAAAGCTGTTTCAAAACAGGAAAGGTGACAACAGGGCCATCGATAAAAAGGAGGCACACAGGCTATATTAAAATCTTTCCTCAAACTTCATTATAGGTACACTAAAACAAGTCATAATATCTCCACATAATGAGAGGAGCCTCCCATTGGCTTTGGCTATACTTGATTATTTGGGCAACAATGTACAGATATAGGATCTTAATTTGATCACTATTTTGCTGCTGAGAATTTCCCGAAAAGCAGGAAATGCAAACTTAGCGTGTATAATAGTTTTAAAAATGCTTCTAAAGTTTGTAAATTACACTTTGAAAGTTCAGAATTAGAACCGTTATGGATGTTAAATGAAATGGACAAGTTTTTGGGGGATACTGGACAATATCAGGATTTCAGGAATTCAGGCGTTTAGTAGGCGTTTGACACAATTTCCTACTTCACTTCCTACTTTCCTACAGGTTATTTTTTTCTCTTTATATACAGTGCCTTCAGAAAGTATTCATACCCCTTAACTCTATTCCGTTACTTTTTAGCCCCCCTCCCAAAAAATTAAGAGTGGATTTCAGTGATGTGTCATGTTGGATTTGCCTGAAACATAGCGCTTTGTTTTCAGGACAAAGTTAATTTCTTTGCCACTTTTCTTTTGCAGTTTTACTTTTGTGCCTTATTGCAAACAGGATGCATGTTTGAGAATAGATTTTACACTGTACAAGCTTAATTCTTTTCACTCTGTCATTAAGGTTAGTATTTTGTAGTAACTACAGTGTTGTTGATCCATCCTCAGTTTTCTCCTATCACAGCTATTAAAAAACTCTGGAACTGTTTGAAAGTCACCACTGGCCTAATGGTGAAATCCCTAGGCAGTTTCCTTCCTCTCTGGCAACTGAGTTAGGAAGGACGCCTGTATCTTTGTGGTGACTGGGTGTATTGATACACCATCCAAAATGTAATTGTCTGAGAAATTATAGGAAATAAATGTAGCTTGGGCTAAGACTAGACTGCCTGATTCTAAATATGATTGGCAGTCCTTCAGACATTTCAGAAATAGATGTCTATCCCTGGTTTAAAATCAACATATTCTTGAATTGTTTATAGGAGAGTGGTGGTAATCCAGCCAATTTCTGGAAAGTGGACAAATCTTTTTAACAAAACTCCGCCCCTTGTTGCCTCAGTATGTTTTGACAGCCTCTGGTCCCATAATAAAAAAAAAAGATAAAAAAAAAATGTTTTTAATAACCTTTTTGCTTCAGCTGGCCATCTACTTGAAAGGGTCATCTGTCACGAATTTGGAGATGGATTGGACCAAGGTGCAGCGTTGTAGGCGTACATTTTACTTTTATTTAAATGACACCGAAAAAACAACAAAATACAAAAAACGAACGTAAAGCTACATGCAGTGCAGAAAGCAACTACACACAAACAAGATCCCACAAACTAAAGGTGGAAAAAAGGCTGCCTAAGTATGATCCCCAATCAGAGACAACGATAGACAGCTAGCTGCCTCTGATTGGGAACCACACTCAGCCAAAAACAAAGAAATAGAAAACATAGAATGCCCACCCAAATCATCGCCGGAGGCCCTGGGTTGGGAACCCTCGCCAGAGGCTCGGGACTGCAGACCACCGCTGGAGACTCCGAACTGCGGAACGTCGTTGCAGGCTCAGGACTGGGGACCGTCGCTGGAGCCTCCGTGCCCTGGATCATCACTGGAGGCTTCGTGCCATGGATTATCACTGGAGGCTCCAGGCCGTGGATTATCACTGGAGGCTTCGTGTCATGGATCATCACTACAGGCTCCGGGCCATGGATCATCACTGGAGGCTTCGTGCCATGGATTATCACTGGAGGCTCCAGGCCATGGATTATCACTGGAGGCTTCGTGCCATGGATCATCACGAGAGGCTTCGTATGTGGAGCCGGATCCGGTCTCACCAGACTGAGGAGACGTACTGGAAGCCTGGTGCGTGGAGCTGCCACAGGGTTTACCAGGCTGGGGAGACATATTGGAGCTCTGGTACGTGGAACCGGAACAGGTCTCACCGGACTGGGGAGATGCACTGGAAGCCTGGTGCGTGGAGCAGGCACCAGATACACTGGGCCGTGGAGTCCACTGGAGGTCTCGAGCGTAGAGCTGGCACAACCAGTCCTGGCTGGATGCCCACTTCCGCCCAGCAAATGTGGGGCGCTGACACAGAGCGCACCGGCCTGTGAATGCTCACTGGAGACACAGTGCGCATCACCACATAACACGGTGCCTGACCGGCCACATGCTCCCCACGGTATGCACGGGGAGTTGGCTCAGGTCTAAAACCTGACTCCACCAATCTACCCGTGTGCCCTCTCCAAAAAAACGTTTTGGAGCTGCCTCTCGGGCTTCCGTGACCGGGTCTTGTCCCCTGCCATAATCTCCTCCCCGGTCCAGCTCGTCCTCCAAGTTGGCGCATGCTGCTTGGTCTTTTTGTGGTGGGTAATACTGTCACGCTCACTGTCTTCAAACTCCCTGTCATAGATGAGCCAAGGTGCAGCGTGCATGTAATTCCACATTTTTTTAATAAAGTGAAACCTTCACAAATAACAGGTAAACAGAAACCGAACATGTGGCGCACACAAACACACACAGAAAATAAATAATTACCCACAACATTAGGTGGGAAAAAGGCTGCCTAAGTATGATTCCCAATCAGAGATGACGATAGACACCTGCCTCTGATTGGGAACCCCACTCGGCCAAAATCAAAGAAATAGAAAACATAGAATGCCCACCCAAATCACACCCTGACCTAACCAAATAGAGAAATAAAACGTCTCTAAGGTCAGGGTGTGACATCAGGATAATAATTGTAATCCACATCGTATCACCATCATAGTCGCATCTTAGTTGCATCATACTTACGTTTAACATAATTTTCATAGAAAAACCGATCCCAGCATATCCATAGCAATTGACGTTTCACATGATTATGAAAGGGACCTTGCATTAATTTAGAGACGGTTTCACTACAGCACAAATGTATCCCGTACTATGTTATTATTCCCCAACATCCCTGTTCTGATATCTTCCCATTGCTTGTTGTAAACATAGATAAACATGTAGACAAAGACATACCAAAGATAGTCAAACAAAAATCATTAAGCTATAGAAAAGTTAACAATAGAGAGAGAGAGAAGAGAGAGTGAGGTGTGTGTGTGTGTGTGTGTGTGTGTGTGTGTGTGTGTGTGTGTGTGTGTGTGTGTGTGTGTGTGTGTGTGTGTGTGTGTGTGTGTGTGTGTGTGTGTGTGTGTGTGTGTGTGTGTGTGTGTGTGTGTGTGTGTGTGTGTGTGTGTGTGTGTGTGTGTGTGTGTGTGTGTGTGTGTGTACAGTATGCGTCCGTATGTGTAAGCGAGAGTGTAGTTGAGTGAATGTGTGCGCATATCAACTTCATAGTCTTTCGATGTTTTTACAGTCCCCATTATTTTAACCTGACATCCCTGTAGAATTTAGTACAGCCATGGTGTTATGGAGCTGTCTCGGAAGAGCTGTCCGTCTATAAAGAGTTTGTCCACAATGAGAAAGGCACGCTTACTCCTCTTGCTCTGTTGCCTTTGTACAGGATTCAGCCTCTTCGTTTATCTCGTGAGGAAATTGGTCAGTAAGACCGAATCTGGTCCCTTTAAGCTCCCTTCCCTTGCTTTTGATCAACTCATTTTGTTGGTAGTCTTCAAGTTTTGCATTGATAGGTCGGGGAATCTTTGTCTTGTTGCCTGAATTCTTATTGACTCAAGACAATTCAGCTTTTCAATTGTAATACTTTTCTAAACATTTCTAAAAAACATAATTCCACTTTGACATTATGGGGTATTGTGTATATTGTGTGTTTTAGTTTGAATGTGCAGACTGGCACTAAGAACAGTGGGAACGTTTCCCTAGTCAGCGCCATTATTAGTACAATGCCCCTTAAAGAGTTGCTCTGTGTTACCCAGTGTGGTGGTGTGGGGCTCCACCCCCCTTTCCTCCTCCTCCCTTCCCCTTGGGCTAGGTCTGTCTCCTGTGTGCGGCTCTGCGGCCCATCCCGTGCCAGCTGCCCTCATGCCTTGAACCTCATACGCTTTCAGTGGATACAGCTGGCAATCCCATTGTGCGCCACTCGGGAGCCATGACCAATATTACCAATATATATTGTCCTGCTAATAACAAGGTTAATAATATATCTGTGAGAATATCCTAGGAGTTTTTATTTAATTCTAAATTAATAATAATAATAATAGCTTTGTTTAAAAAATAACCATATTTTGGAGATTATTTTGTTTTCAAATAGTGTAAAATGAGCGAGAAAAAAGCCATTCTTGAATATGGGGTGAGACATTGTTACTAATTTGTAAATAAAGCCAGTTTGTTATTTATAATTTTGTATTTATGTTTTTAGAAGGAGAGACACCAAAAACCTACAGTCATCTCATGGGTCACCCAGTCAAGGGCAACACAGGTATTGAACCAGCATTTATAACAACACAGCTTGCACCTCTATGCAGTGTCTTAGGCCATTGTGCCACACAGGCATTGTACAACGTGACCAGTCGGGAGTGGCTACACTACCACATTAAGAGCAAAATAATCCTAACAAAATAAAATAATAAAAACCTTACTGTAACAACAATTTTAGGGTGGCAGAGTAGCCTAGTGGTTAGATTGTTGGACTAGTAACAGTAAGGTTGCAAGTTCCAACCCCTGAGCTGACAAGGTACAAATTGGTCATTCTGCCCCTGAACAGGCAGTTAACCCATTGTTCCTAGGCAGTCATTGAAAATAAGAATTTGTTCTTAACTGACTTGCCTGGTTAAATAAAGGTAAAAAAAAGTTATGGAATTATCAGTTTCTATTTAGGTTTATGTCACCCATTCATTGTCAGTTAGAGACACAGTTGGACCCAAAAGCATAATCAGTGCTCTAACTCCCCCTTTCGCTGGTCTGGAACAATGAAGTGGTGACGCAGGGAACCATACTAAACCACAAATGACCTCTAAGCACCGCAGCATAATCACAAGTCTTTTAGTGGAGCAACTACTGTATGCAGAGCCACTTTAATAACTCTACCTACATGTACATAATTACCACAATTACCTCGACACCAGTGTCCCCGCACATTGACACATTGACTCTGTACCGGTACCCCCTGTATATAGCCCCGCTATCGTAATTATTGCTGCTCTTTAGTTATTTGTTATTCTTATCGCTTACTTTCTTTTAGGTATTTTCTTAAAACTGCATTGTTGGTTAAGGGCTTGTAAGTAAGCATTTCACTATAAGGTGTTGTATTCGGCGCATGTGAGAAATAAAATGTGATTTGCTGCATCACTATCAGCAGGGGTGTAGTGCAGCTGGTGTGCAGCAGAGCGACACTCCGCCTGGATCCTGAAGTATCCCTTTAATAGCCTATGTCACTCTGGGTTGTTGGAGCTCACAGTTGTATGGTGAACTTGTGCTTCATCTATGTTTATGTGTGAATGAATATGGCTTTGATAATAGCCAGTGCCTACCCAGCCACTGACATCACCACACGTCACTGCTTGATAGATATTGTTATACTGTATATTACAGACAGTGTTACAAAAGAGAGACAATCTGACAGAGTCAGTCTGTCTAGGGAATTAATAAGATTAAGCAAACTTAAAAAAGGCAATCCAAACTATAGCCGCCTAAAGCAATTTAAAGCAGTCTATGAGTCAATATTTGAACTCGCCAGGCTTGTTAGCTTCACTTTGTAAACTTCAGACTTTTATCAAGCTAATCATCAGACCAAAGGACAAAACCTGCACTTTACCAGAAGTAAAAACATTCACACTTCAACCACTAATATAACTTCAAAGGAAAATCCTGACTGCATGTCACTAAGGCTTGACCTGGAAGGCCATCTCTTACATTTTCAAATCAAGGGACCAGTGGAGGCTCCTCAGAGGAGGAAGGGGAGGACCATCTTCCTCTGTGTCAGAAAAAATTAATTAGTTAAACATTTAAAGTTAACCTTTTTAGATACATCTATACTAAATATAATCACGTCACCAAATAATTGATTAAAACATACTATTTTGCAATGGTCTACAGTAGCCTCATTTCGCTACACTCTCATTAACAGCTGCTAACCATGTGTATGTGACAAATACAATTTGATTTGAACTTTTGTCCTCTGGGTACATGGGATTTAAATACAAAACCTAGAAGGCTCATGGTTCTCACCCCCTTTCATAGACTTACACAATAATTATGACAACTTCCGGAAGATGTCCTCCAACCCATCAGAGCTCTTGCAGCATGAACTGACATGTTTTCCACCAAACCAAAGGATCAGAGAATGACTCTAGTACTGAAAGCATAATACACAGCTAGCTAGCACTGCAGTGCATTAAATGTGGTGAGTACAGTGCCTTGAAAAAGTATTCATCCACTTTGGTGGTTTTACTATTTTGATGCATTAATACCTTACATTTAAAATGATTTTTATTTGGATTTCATGTAATGGACATACACAATATAGTCCAAATTGGTGAAGTGAAATGAAAAAATTACTTGTTTAAAAACAATGATTGATAGGCAGCTTAAACTTCTTGAATTCAACCATTATTTCAACCATCATTTACTTTTGTGAACAGTCATCCACAACAACCACAATCCAGAAAGCGCAAATAGCTAAATGAGAGCAGCACTGTGATTCACATCAATGACCCATATCGCCGTAGACTACACCACTGCAGTCATACTTTGCTCCAAGATGGCATAGCAGTTCAGACGTCTTTTGTCCTCGTCTTGTCGTGTCCCGTATATATATATATTTACAACTTTTTTCACATACATTTTTTAATTTTCCATAAACTCATCTTTAAAACACTCTCTTGCAACCCGCCTCACCAATTTATATTTATAAAAAAGTATTATTTACCTCAAATCTGTAATCCTCCAAGAAGCTAGCCAGAAACTCCAAGAAGCTAGCCAGAAACTAGCCAGAAGCTAATCCAGAAGCAAATCAGAAGCTAATCAGAAGCTAGTTCAGAAGCTAGTTAGCTTCTTTACTGGCAAATCGTTAGTATTCAGCTAACCACGGTTTGTGGTCATCAGCTATCCTTTAGCTCGAAAATCTATCGCCAGTTTTGTACAGCGCAGCGCGGCTCGGAACGGAACATACCGGACCAATTTTTCTCTCCATGTCCCTGGATTTCAACCGCTAACTGGACATTCATACCTGGATCTCACAGCTAGCTAGCTGCTATCCGTGTGACTATCGGCTTTCGTCGATTCCGGAGCAAACATCAATTATTCCGGAGCTAGCCAGCTGAAGATTTCCATCAATCACTCCTGGGCTACAATCACCTATCCGGACCCATTTTACTGCCTACGCGGAGCCCCACCGGGCCTTCACAACTGGACTGGATAACCCGAAGGAGTTATCTGGCTGGCTCCTCCGTCGCGACGTTACCTGAACGCCCATCTGCGGCCTGCTAACCGTTAGCTGTCTTATCGGCTGCTATCTGAATAGACAATCGAACAATTTGTTTATGTATTTTTTTTTCTTTTTTTCTTGGGCCTCTATAACTATATCTATTGTTTTTTTGTTTTTTTTGTGTGATTTGGATTAATCCCCTCTACCACACGGAACCCCACTAATCTACTGACGGAACACAAGAGGTGGCTAATAACAGACCTCTAATCTATGCTAGCTTGCTACCGATGGCCTGGCTAGCTGTCTAAATCGCAGTGACCCCCAACCAACCTCTCCACTCACTGGACCCTTTTGATCACTCGACTAAGCATGCCTCTCCTTAATGTCAATATGCCTTGTCCATTGCTGTTCTGGTTAGTGTTTATTGGCTTATTTCACTGTAGAGCCTCTAGTCCTGCTCACTATACCTTATCCAACCTATTAGTTCCACCACCCACACATGCAATGACATCTCCTGGTTTCAATTATGTTTCTAGAGACAATATCTCTCTCTTCATCACTCAATACCGAGGTTTACATCCACTGTATTCACATCCTACCATACCTTTGTCTGTACATTATCCCTATTTAATCGCCCCCCAGAAACCTCCTTTTACTCTTTGTTCCAGACGTTCTAGATGACCAATTCTTATTGCTTTTAGCCGCACCCTTATTCTACTCATCCTCTGTTCCTCTGGCGATGTAGAGGTGAATCCAGGCCCTGCAGTGCCTAGCTCCATTCCTATTCCCCAGGAGCTCTCTTTTGACGACTTCTGTAACCGTAATAGCCTTGGTTTCATGCATGTTAACATTAGAAGCCTCCTCCCTAAGTTTGTTCTATTCACTGCTTTAGCACACTCTGCCAACCCGGATGTTCTAACTGTGTCTGAATCCTGGCTTAGGAAGACCACCAACAATTCTGAAATTTTAATTCCAAACTACAACATTTTCAGACAAGATAGAACTGCCAAAGGGGGCGGTGTTGCAATCTACTGCAAATGTAGCCTGCAGAGTTCTGTCCTACTATCCAGGTCTGTACCCAAACAATTTGAACTTAAAAATCCACCTCTCTAAAAACAAGTCTCACCGTTGCCGCCTGCTATAGACCACCCTCTGCCCCCAGCTGTGCTCTGGACACCATATGTGAACTGATTTCCCCGCATCTATCTTCAGAGCTAGTGCTGCAAGGCGACCTAAACTGGAACATGCTTAACACCCCAGCCATCCTACAATCTAAACTTGATGCCCTCAATCTCACACAAATTATCAATGAACCTACCAGGTACCTCCCCAAAGCATTAAACACGGGCACCCTCATAGATATCATCCTAACCAATTCACCCTCTAAATACACCTCTGCTGTCTTCAACCAAAATCTCAGCGATCACTGCCTCATTGCCTGCATCCGTAATGGGTCAGCGGTCAAACGACCTCCACTCGTCACTGTAAAACGCTCCCTGAAACACTTCAGCGAGCAGAGCAGGCCTTTCTAATCGACCTAGCTACAAACCATTATACACAGGCAGTTAGAAAAGCCAAGGCTAGCTTTTTCAAGCAGAAATTTGCTTCCTGCAACACTAACTCAAAAAGTTCTGGGACACTGTAAAGTCCATGGAGAATAAGAACACCTCCTCCCAGCTGCCCACTGCACTGAAGATAGGAAACACTGTCACCACTGATAAATCCACCATAATTGAGAATTTTAAAAAGCATTTTTCTACGGCTGGCCATGCTTTCCACCTGGCTACTCCTACCCCGGTCAACAGCACTGCACCCCCCACAGCAACTCGCCCAAGCCTTCCCCATTTCTCCTTCTCCAAAATCCGTTCAGCTGATGTTCTGAAAGAGCTGCAAAATCTGGACCCCTACAAATCAGCCGGGCTAGACAATTTGGACCCTTTCTATTACTAGCCTGTTTTACCTCTCTTTCGTGTCGTCTGAGATTCCCAAAGATTGGAAAGCAGCTGCGGTCATCCCCCTCTTCAAAGAGGGGGATGACCCAAACTGCTACAGACCTATATCTATCCTACCATGCCTTTCTAAGGTCTTCGAAAGCCAAGTCAACAAACAGATTACCGACCATTTCGAATCTCACCATACCTTCTCTGCTATGCAATCTGGCTGGTCATGGGTGCACCTCAGCCACGCTCAAGGTCCTAAACGATATCTTAACCGCCATCGATAAGAAACATTACTGTGCAGCCGTATTCATTGATCTGGCCAAGGCTTTCGACTCTGTCAATCACCACATCCTCATCGGCAGACTCGACAGCCTTGGTTTCTCAAATGATTGCCTCGCCTGGTTCACCAACAACTTCTCTGATAGAGTTCAGTGTGTCAAATCGGAGGGTCTGCTGTCCGGACCTCTGGCAGTCTCTATGGGGGTGCCACAGGGTTCAATTCTTGGACCGACTCTCTTCTCTGTATACATCAATGAGGTTCGCTCTTGCTGCTGGTGAGTCTCTGATCCACCTCTACGCTGACGACACCATTCTGTATACTTCTGGCCCTTCTTTGGACACTGTGTTAACAACCCTCCAGGCAAGCTTCAATGCCATACAACTCTCCTTCTGTGGCCTCCAATTGCTCTTCAATACAAGTAAAACTAAATGCATGCTTTTCAACCGATCGCTACCTGCACCTACCCGCCTGTCCAACATCACTACTCTGGACGGCTCTGACTTAGAATACGTGGACAACTACAAATACCTAGGTGTCTGGTTAGAATGTAAACTCTCCTTCCTGACCCATATCAAACATCTCCAATCCAAAGTTAAATCTAGAATTGGCTTCCTATTTCGCAACAAAGCATCCTTCACTCATGCTGCCAAACATACCCTTGTAAAACTGACCATCCTACCAATCCTCGACTTTGGCGATGTAATTTACAAAATAGCCTCCAATACCCTACTCAAAAAATTGGATGCAGTCTATCACAGTGCAATCTGTTTTGTCAGGCCTTTTTTTGCCTTTACCTCCCTTATCTCACCTCATTTGCTCACATCGTATATAGACTTGTTTATACTGTATTATTGACTGCATGTTTGTTTTACTCCATGTGTAACTAACTCTGTGTCGTTGTATGTGTCGAACTGCTTTGCTTTATCTTGGCCAGGTCGCAATTGTAAATGAGAACTTGTTCTCAACTTGCCTACCTGGTTAAATAAAGGTGAAATAAAATAAATAAAATAAATACTTACAGTTGTACCATTGGAAGACATAGCTTGGACTGTAGCCTACAAAAGCCTAGTCCTGCTTTTCCCGAGATCCATCAAACTCATTTGGTGTGTCATCATAGTGGTCTCTGACTCGTGATCAGACTCGCTCAGGTGGAACTTACTTAAATTTGCACCTTTTTTCAATGCTGATTTGAATGTCATTGAGGAAACAGAAGTGTCAATGTTTTTAAAAGTAATCCTCAAAGTAATCATCAGGATTTTCAAGTATCGGTAATCTGATTTCAATATTCTTGCTGGTAACGGATTACAGTTACTGTTTTTTGTAATCCCTTACGTGTAACAGATTACATTTAATCCGTTACTCCCAACCCTGATTCCACATCAAGTAACTCATGCAAGCAGTAAAATTAGATTTAGGAAAACAGATTAAAAATACACCTTATAGAACAGTGGGGACTGTGAAGAGACACAAACACAGGCACAGACACATGCATACACACGATAACATACGCACAGTACACACACGTACACGTGGATTTTGTGTTGTAGATATGTGCAATGCATGCAGTAAATGTTGGTTTGGTGTGAAATTTTTGGCCGATAACGTTACCAGTGGATGCAGTATAGTTAGCCTTGTCCCAGCCTTAATGGCCCATATGGCAGGTGCTTATTGTTTTACGAGGCAAGTTTATGTAGAAGAGAGCATGGGGTGTTTGAGGATAGTGTGTGTGGGGGTAGTGATGGATTCAGTCACGGATGTCTGGATAGAGGGAGTTCCAGAGCTTTAGAGTAACTCTTGAGAAGGCCCTGATGCCGAAGCTGGGGTTGGGGGGGGGGGGTTGACAGTGGAGTTCACAGAGGACAGGGGTGATGTGCTGCCAGGACTTAGTGGGGGTGAGGAGTCGGGCTGTAGAGTTTTGAAACATTTGAAGCGCATGGAGGGTCCTTGAGTTTTACTCCGGAGAGTAATGAGTTGCAATAGACCTGTCGGGAGGAGATGAATGCATGGACAGTTGATGACTCTCCTCTTTTCTTTGCATGTCAAATGGTCCAGCACCCTCGACAATTGCTTTCATTTTTTTATGGATAAGGCTTTTAATACAGGATAAAATCTTTCAATCTCACATGATTGTGCAAAAGACAAGGCCATATTTATACACAACATCCACAGCAGATAGTCAGTGTGCTGCTGTAGTTCAAACAGAGGTTTTAGGTTTGTGATACCACCTTCAGCCACATCATGTCCGATTCGTGTGTCACCGACTGGGTGCCCTTGATGTGCGTGCTCACAGGCGTCCAGCCTTGCCCATGTCTGCTGCAGCACTAGCCACAGCTATTTGGCAAGGTCATCCGACAGGCCCTGCACCTCGCAAAAATGAGGTTCATTTTGTGCGTGTTCTTGCTGTCCATGCGGTACTGTTCGTTCATGAGGTCATTCCATGAGCACTCCAGGTTCATCAGCCTGTGGTGGCCCTCCAGCAACTCGGCCTACTCTACCATTAACAGAGTGTCTGCCACCATCTCAGGCACGGCACAGGAAGGGGAGGAGGAATATTAAAACACAAATATATTGTAACCAAACAGCAGGGCTCTCTAACCCTGTTCCTGAGTGTGGTAGCTCTCCAGGAACATGATTGAAGAGCCCTGCTGTAGAGCTTCGTGTAAAATGCAATGCAAGCCAAAAATAATAGTTTCCAGTCAAGTGGTATCTTATGTTGTAACTGAGCATACCTGAACATATATTATTCCACGGCTGAGGCAAGCTGACTGTGTGGCATCCCAGCATATTTTACGTCCTTTAGGTTTCAATGGTGTTGAGGCTTTGCCTTCAGTCCTTGCTGATGTCTGCCAGGGAGTTCTGGATGTCCTTCACGTCCCCCGTGGCATTGTGAAGCTGACTGAGGCCTGTACACAGAGACACAGAGACAGACAGACAACAGAGAGAGACTTCCAGCAGTGGACATAACTATCTCGTTGATTGACTCTTTGAGCAGGCCGGTGTTCAGGTCCATGAGTAAGTGTCTGGAGGGCTCTGTTCCCTGTCTGCGCTCCCCACTGGGACACTCTGGATCTTAGCTTTGACATCTAAAGGGAGAAGTATAGGGCCAATGAATGAGCAATTCAAATCAACAGGATTTTTGATTTGTATTTAGAATTAAACATTTGTTGTACTTTGGAATCTCTCTCTCGCTGTGTCTCTCACCGTGAGATGTCAGTATGTCAATTCTCTCCATCTCCCTCATCTCTACACTGGTGAGAAGAGAGAAGTGGAAGTGAGCCATCCTGTACCCCACCTAACTGGGACTGAATCACTGCCTGGCAAGTGGGGGCAGACAATTGTAAATGGTTTAGAAAGGGCTTTATATGACTGCAGCCAATGTAAAAGCTAAAAACATTATCTTCTACTTTTCCTTCTACTAAAACATCAGATCTAACTGGGGGATCTTTAAATCATGGGATTTATGTCATTTGCGAAGTCTTAGCAGGTGAAATATTCCTTTACTGATGATTGTGCTCACAATGGCACCATACACACTCTTCTTCTTCTTGGCATTCGCACATGTGTTTGTGCATGCCGCCACCTACGGTGCGGGTGTGTATGCCCAATCACGTTACATGTGTGATACTTTTTACTTGTGTAAGGGGCAAAGGAAATAAATTGCACCACCAACTATGAGGGGTTGTGTCAACATGTATGCTAGCTTGTGGTTCGTAGGAAATGACCGATCAGATGAGAGAGTGTGTGTATGCCAAAAGGCTAGCAGGGGCAGATGAGAGACAGGCATTTGTTTTGTAATGTTCCATCAACGAGTTGTTTATTTATTAGCTATAATAAAAAACAACCTTTCTTAATGCAAAGTGGTAATCGGATGTCTTATTCAAACTCAGCTTGCAAGATTATCATGATGTTTGCCTTTACTTGTACCAATTTCCATCTCTGTACAAAGGCATGGTCTTCAAGCTATGGAATATGCCAAAAGATGTAATAATAATAATTGATTGGACCTACATGGTACTTTCTAGACTCTCAAAGCTCTTTACAGTGTACGGGGAAACTCTTAAACCCCTCACTAGTGTATACACCCTTATTTAAATATATTTTACCTTTATTTTACTAGGCAAGTCAGTTAAGAACAAATTCTTATTTTCAATGATGGCCTAGGAACAGTGGGTCAACTGCCTGTTCAGGGGCAGAAGGACAGATTTGTACCTTGTCAGCTCATGGATTTGAACTTGCAACCTTTTGGTTACTAGTCCAACACTCTAACCACTAGGCTACACTGCCACAACTAGAGAAATTGTGATTCCATAGCTAGGCCTGACAGTGAGGACTTGTGAAGAGCAGAATAAACAACATAATTTGCAATAAGTGCCATGGGATCTTTGGTGACCACAATTTCTATGCCCTCAAAGGCCCACCCATGCCTACACCCCTGCCCAGTCATGTGAAATCCATAGATTAGGGCCTAAAGAATGTATTCAAATTGCCTGATTTCCTTATATGAACTGTAACTAAGTAAAATCTTTGAAATTGTTACATGTTGCGTTTATATTTCTGTTCAGTACAATTTAGGCAGAGCTTTATGGCGCCGAGCTTTAGAGCACTCCATAAATGTGTTGTTGTTGACAGTATTGAAAATCATACTGTCAGTATTTCAAAAACACCCCAGTTTACAGTATACCGCCCAAGCCTATTTAATCCCACACCATTGACTAGAATAGTTAATGCTGCACTTCGAAGTCGTCACAGGGGATGTAGACTGAAGAACTACGAATGGTTGGAGCCCTACCCTAGCCTTTCAGAATGATGCCACAATAATCCAGAGTTATTCAAGGTAGGTCCAACATTTTTTTCTATTTGCTTGTGAAAGTGCTCCTAAAGCACGTCTTGTGCACGATCTCCACTGTCTAACAGCCAGTATGGAATTTGAGACATGCCCACCTGTCTTGCAATGAGGTAGAAATGGCTCTATAGGGACAGCTAATTACAACCCGGAAGAGGGAAGGGGTAGAAGGGCTGCCGAGGTTGGCTTAATTAGTATTCATACCCACTTCCCAGTGGTACTGTTGTCCTGACTAAGCCAGACAGAGATGTACACACTGGACCTGTAGCCACGCTGTGAATAGTGAGCAGCTGGGTCAACCAGTTTGCTCGATGTTGGTACACCTGTCATACCACAATATGTGCTCCTTGGGCGTTTCACAGACAATTTTAGGTTTGGGTTTGCTTCAAAGTTGAACTATAATGTATTTAATTTAATTTAATTTAACCTCACATCATACACCTAGATTCAGTGGCGGTGCGAGGGTAAAATCACTGGGGAAGTCAGTTACAATCTATGTATCGTGATAATTGCGTAGTTTGCTCTATAACCTGTTCGTTCATATGCCAAATGCTTGCTGGCTTCCCAAGCATTCAATGCCATGGCTGGCATTGGGGCACAGTTTTGCTTCCTATGATGCTTTCTCCTGTGAGATACAGTCGACCTCTCGCAAATTGAAGTAAAATTATGAAACACAGAAAGACAAATTATAAAATATTTTGGGGAAGCCTGGCTTTCTTTGGCACCCATGAATACACGCCACTGGCTAGATTATGTGACAGTCATTGGTGCAAATTTTTCCTACAAATAGGAGAACTGATGTTTATGGTCCCCTTCAGTGGCGGTCAGTACTATTTAAGATGAGGACCGATGATTTTCTTTTTTTCATGAGTATGGCCTTTCTGTTATAGCATATTTGATGACTGTCATTCATATTTCATTCACCCAGTTCAATGTAACAGCGATAGATTTAGGCTACTACATGATATCGCATTTTCCCTATACCCATCATGAGGTTGCTACAACCAAGCCTATGAATGAAAGTTTACAACGTCGGTGCACACAGGTCGAGAGAAACATTTGAGGTGACAGACAGTGACATATTGTAGGCCAATATTGTAAATACACTGCTCAAAAAAATAAAGGGAACACTAAAATAACACATCCTAGATCTGAATGAATGAAATATTCTTATTAAATACTTTTTTCTTTACATAGTTGAATGTGCTGACAACAAAATCACACAAAAATTATCAATGGAAATCAAATGTATCAACCCATGGAGGTCTGGATTTGCAGTCACACTCAAAATTAAAGTGGAAAACCACACTACAGGCTGAACCAACTTTGATGTAATGTCCTTAAAACAAGTCAAAATGAGGCTCAGTAGTGTGTGTGGCCTCCACCTGCCTGTATGACCTCCCTACAATGCCTGGGCATGCTCCTGATGAGGTGGCGGATGGTCTCCTGAGGGATCTCCTCCCAGACCTGGACTAAAGCATCCACCAACTCCTGGACAGTCTGTGGTGCAACGTGGCATTGGTGGATGGAGCGAGACATGATGTCCCAGATGTGCTCAATTGGATTCAGGTCTGGGGAACGTGGTGGCCACTCCATAGCATCAATGCCTTCCTCTTGCAGGAACTGCTGACACACTCCAGCCACATGAGGTCTAGCATTGTCTTGCATTAGGAGGTACCCAGGGCCAAGAGCACCAGCATATGGTCTCACAAGGGTTCTTAGGATCTCATCTAATGGCAGTCAGGCTACCTCTGGCGAGCACATGGAGGGCTGTGCGGCCCCCCAAAGAAATGCCACCCCACACCATGACTGAACCGCTGCCAAATCGGTCATGCTGGAGGATGTTGCAGGCAGCAGAACGTTCTCCACGGCGTCTCCAGACTGTCACGTCTGTCACATGTGCTCAGTGTGAACCTGCTTTCATCTGTGAAGAGCACAGGGTGCCAGTGGCGAATTTGCCAATCTTGGTGTTCTCTGTACGGTGTTGGGCTGTAAGCACAACCCCCACCTGTGGACGTCGGGCCCTCATACCACCCTCATGGAGTCTGTTTCTGACCGTTTGAGCAGACACATGCACATTTGTGGCCTGCTGGAGGTCATTTTGCAGGGCTCTGGCAGTGCTCGTCCTGCTCCTCCTTGCACAAAGGCGGAGGTAGCGGTCCTGCTGCTAGGCTAGTCATCCTGGATGAGCTGCACTACCTGAGCCACTTGTGTGGGTTGTAGACTCCGTCTCACGCTACCACTAGAATGAAAGCACCGCCAGCATTCAAAAGTGACCAAAAAAATCAGCCAGGAAGCATAGGAACTGAGAAGTGGTCTGTGGTTATCACCTGCAGAACCACTCTTTTATTGGGGGTGTCTTGCTAATTGCCTATAATTTCCACCTGTTGTCTATTCCATTTGCACAACAGCATGTGAAATTTATTGTCAATCAGTGTTGCTTCCTAAGTGGACAGTTTGATTTCACAGAAGTGTGATTGACTTGGAGTTACATTGTGTTGTTTAAGTGTTCCCTTTATTTTTTTGAGCAGTGTAAGAATTTGTTCTTTAATGACTTGCCTCGTTAAATAAAGGTTAAATAAAAAATAAAAATATTAAATACTGCCTTGCACACTCTTGCCTGCACACTCTAGCTGATATAGGGTGTAATCATTAGTACAGATGCAAATGAGAGTGTCTATTGGACAAATTCAGGAATGTTTATCGTTGTTTTGTTCCATTTAAGAAAAGTTTTTCAGTAGAATTGGCGGAAGGAATACACCCCTGATCACGCGTAAACACAGTTCACTTTCATAACAGCCATGTTGTATTCCTTCTCACATCTATGCATTCTCCTCCTCTCATCTTTTCCCTTTGTCACTTGTGAACGTCAATGCAAAACACATCAGCTATGTGACCCGGCAAAAAAGCTTTACAAACCATATCATAGCTACTACACACAGCGTACATCATTGTCACCATATTAGCTAAAGTAACGTTAGAGTCAACATAGCTAATATAACTAACGCGTTAGTAAACCTGTAACAATCATGCAGTAACGTTACAGTATACAGTCAGTAAGCAGTTTAGCACTTACACCGGAGGTCCCCAGTGGCAATACATTTGTAAAACCAAAAGCTTATCTGGCTTGGAAGAGTTCCAGTGTTGCGTTGGATAGTCCTAGCCATAGCCAGCTAGCTAACATAGCATCTATTTCTCTAGCTTTCTCTTGCTTCTCCTTCATTTGGGAAGAAATTAATTTGTTAAAAACTGTTCTACTACTGTCTTTCTCTCTCTTTGAGACAACAATAGAGGCTTGTGAAAGTATTCACCCCTTGGCATTTTTCCTATTTTGTTGCCTTACAACCTGGAATTAAAATATAATTTTTGGGGGGGTTGTATCACTTGATTTACACAACAGGCCTACCACTTTGAAGATTGAAAATATTTTTATTGGGAAACAAACAAGAAATAAGACAAAAAAACAAAACTTGAGTGTGCATAACTATTCACCCCCCCCCCAAAGTCAATACTTTGTAGAGCCACCTTTTGCAGCAATTACAGCTGCAAGTCTCATGGGTTATGTCTCTTTAAGCTTGGCACATCTAGCCACTGGGATTTTAGCCCATTCTTCAAGGCAAAACTGCTCCAGTTCCTTCAAGTTGGATGGGTTCCACTGGTGTACCACAATCTTTAAGTCATACCACAGATTCTCAATTGGATTGAGGTCTGGGCTTTGACTAGACCATTCCAAGACATTTAAATGTTTCCCCTTAAACCACTTGAGTATTGCTTCAGCAGTATGCTAGGGTCATTGTCCTGCTGGAAGGTGAACCTCCGTCCCAGTCTCAAATCTCTGGAAGACTGAAACAGGTTTCCCTCAAGAATTTCCCTGTATTTAGCGCCATCCATCATTCCTTCAATTCTGACCAGTTTCCCGGTCCCTGCCGATGTTGTTCTCGGGGTGATGAGAGGTGTTGGGTTTGCACCAGACAGAGTTTTCCTTGGCCATAAAGCTAAATTCTAGTCTCATCTGACCAGAGTACCTTCTTCCATGTGTTTGGGGAGTCTCCCACATGCCTTTTGGCGAACACCAAACGTGTTTGCTTATTTTTTTCTTTGAACTTCTTGCGGCGACCCATACCGGATCCGGTATCGTGACTACGGCTCAAGCTCATTACCATAATGCAAAATGCAAAAAAATATTCTTAGAAATATTTAACCTCCACACATTAACAAGTCCAATAAACACCTTGTTCATCTACACAGCAAGTCAGATTTCTAAAATGTTTTACGGCGAAAACATAGCACATATTTATATTAGATCACCACCGAAACAAAAGACAAGCGGCAGCCATTTTGTCCCTGAAAATATAAAATGTAAAAGTAGGATTAAAAAATAAATAATTCACTAACCTTTTGAAAATCTTCATCAGATGACAGTAATATTACATGTTACACAGTACATACTTTTTTTTTTCAATAATATGCCATTTATATCCATAAATCTCTGTTTACAATGACGACATTTCAAAAAATGCTACTCAAATGTCCGGAGAAATGATGATAGCTCCGACAGATAACGTCAGATAACAAGCAATAAACATGACTAAATATACATTTTCTACATATAGTGACAAAAATACACTTCTTAATGCAACCGCTGTATTAAATGTATTTTTAACGTTACAGAAATCGTTCACTGGGCTATACAATGAGACGGCGCTCAGATATTAGCAGTATGTCTCCTCTACGTTTGGAGTCCACAGAAACCCAAAATAACCACATAAATATTCCCTTACCTTTGATGTTCTTCGATCAGAAGACGTAGAAGGAGTCATACTTACCCAATACATCGTTTGGTTTCACGTTGTGTGTCTCTGTATTAGCATATGCTAACAGCTTCAGCTGAAATGCATCCAAAATGACTTCTGGTCCAGCACTCTTGCGCATCAAAACTTCCAATTTACATATTATATGTCCACTAAACTCTGTCAAACTATGTGCAAAATCGAGCTTTATGATGTTTTTAACATGTAGAACAAAGATCAGCGCGAACAGACAAACCGGCTTCAATTGCTGGACCATGGAAAAGAACGTTCCCCAAATCGGCCGCGCGCAATAGAGTGCATGTAATTTGAGAGTGACACGAGCATTTTCGCCCGCCAAACGACGATGGCTCGTGGGATTCTCAATGAATGCGCCATTCGAAAGCAGGCATCGCGCTGAACAAATACATATTGTTCCCAGATCGGTAGCTGCCTGGGAAGGGTGGGGGCGATGACGTCAAAGTTGACCCAACTTTTCTCTTCACAAGAGAGTTTGGGAGAAAGGCTGCCCTGAGAGTTCTGCTTTACATACAGACATAATTTAAACGGTTTTAGAAACTTTAGAGTGTTTTCTATTCAATAATAATTATTATATGCAATTTTGGGAAAAAATATTTTCAGTTTACTATGGGCACGCACTTTCTCCAAAGGGGCAGTATTCAGCCCTAGTCTTAACTGGTTAAGCCATGGCTTTTTTCTGGCCACTCTTCCATATAGCCCAGCTCTGTGGAGTGTACAGGTTAAAGTGGTCCTATGGACAGATAATCCAATCTCTGCTGTGGAGCTTTGCAGCTCCTTCAGTGTTATCTTTTGGGGCTCTGTTGCCTCTCTGATTAATGCCCTCCTTGCCTGGTTTGTGAGTTTTGGTGGGCGGCTCTCTCTTGGCAGGTTTGCTGTGGTGCCATATTCTTTCCATTTTTGTAATAATGGATTTAATGGGATTTTCAGGTATTTTGTTATAACCCAACCCTGATCTGAACTTCTCCACAACTTTGTCCCTGACCTATTTGGAAAGCTCCTTGGTCTTCATGGTGTCGCTTGCTTGGTCGTGCCCCTTGCTTAATGGTGTTGCAGACTCTAGGGCCTTTCAGAACGGGTGTTTTTATACTGAGATCAAGTGACAGATCATGTGACACTTAGATTGCACACAGGTGGACTTTATTTAACTAATTATGTGACTCAGGTAATTGGTTGCACCATATCTTATTTAGGGTCTTCATAGCAAAGGGGGTGAATACATACTGTATGCATGCACCACTTTTCAGGTTTTATTTAAAAATATATACATTAAAAATGGTGGACAGCTGGTGAAAAATGTGCTCTCGCATACTTTTGATAGACTTAAAGGACATTCTGTAGTGTCTATAAAGCATATGTATATCCATTGATTCTTGAAATGAATGCCTCATGAACTGTCACACTCCATGAGAACCCAAAATATAAGGTTGTTTTCTCCAATGTTTGTAAACATTGTAAATGTAACCAAACGTTGTATAGCCTCATAACATGGTTAAAACAATCATTTTGATATCATGGATGGTCAGTCCTTGCATCCATAGTTCTGCCTATTGACAGGTCTCTCTTGGAAACTAGATGTTATCTCAATGAGAAAAGCCTGTATAAATAAAAGGTAAAGTAAAAAATTGGATACATTTGGATATATTTTGTTATTGTTTCATCTGTGGATTTGCCCTTTAAACAGCTTCATATTAGCAAGATAAGTGTCACCAACGAAAAGGTAAATAAGCCTATAAGAAATGCAGCATATGGCATTAATTTTCACGTTTTTCAGTAGTGCTCAAAGCATGCCATTCCATGAGCGCAGCATACATTTTTCAAATCAGTGAGCACAATCAGTCCTCCATGACAACAAAATCATAAACAACAGAGTAGGGCTGGCTAATAAGTACTTAGTTGTGGGGTTATGCTCAGGTAAAACAATTTGTCTAATCTATATTTCCAAGTCCAATTCTTGAAGATCAAGGGGTATAACATTTATTGGGTTGACTGGAATTCTGATAGACTTTGGTTTTTAATGCAAATATATTATTTCATTTTATTATATGTAGCAGAAGGCGATGGGTTAGAAGAAGCCTACATGACCAACCCATAAAGTACAATTTAACATCCAATAATGGCCAGCTATGTAAACTTTAAAAGTGATTTATCCTGCAATAGATGTCGTTCAATTGGTAACATTAATTTTTGTCTTCTTCTAATGCCTCTTAAGGGGAAAGTAATCTAAAAGTAACGGAATGTAATCAGATTACATTACTGATTCAAATTTCGGGCAGGTCACTGTAACAGATTACACTTAAAGTCATCTACCAAAACCTCCATGTGGAATAGAGTTCCATGTAGTCATGGCACTATGTACTACTGTGCTCTTCCCATAGTCTGTTTTGTTTAGGTTAGTGTGTAGTCAAGGCTTTGTCATTAAAATAATATTGTGCCTATCTTTCAGATGTGCCAACGAGGCTTGGTGGGTGACAGGTAACCGTGTTTCCTCCAAGCTGTTCCAGGCCTGGAGTGGCAAGCTGGAACTTCCAGAGGCTTGTAGACCTGAAGCAGTGTGATGTGGTCCAGGTAATTATCACACTCACTCACTCACTCACTCACTCACTCACTCACTCACTCACTCACTCACTCACACACTTACTCACTCAGTTTTGTTGTATAATTGTTTCCACTTAAGAAAGTTCCTCTCTCTTTTAGATCTGACACCCTTATTAGCTCAACTCCAACTCTTTAGCTGACATCCACATAGCGGTTGTTTTGGTGGTGTCTGAGGTGGAACTGTGTTAGAGCTGCCAAATCCAAAATCTGCTCCTGGCATAAACTGACATTGCCATTGGCTGCATGGAGTCAAAAATCTCATGCAACCCTGTTTACAAGTTTAAAAACATGAATGTGAGATGTAATCTAAAACCTTGATTAGGCTGATATAAATCTTCATTATTTTGTTTAATAATTTTGAATTTAAATGTCATCATTCCTACGTATATAGCCTACACTTTCTCAAACTTGAAATGCGAGTAGGTTTGGTGTAGTTTTGTGACAATGATCAAGAGCAGCTGCTTACCGATTTGACAGTTCCAACGCAGTAACACCTCCGACATCGCCAAAACATCAGCTATGCGGGTGTCGGCTATCATCGGTTAATGCTTGATCTGATTGAATCTCGTGTAACGCTCTGGGTGTAGTGGGTGCAAAGTCAGGCGCAGGAAGCAGAGAGTTCAGGGGAGTGCTATTTAATGCACTAACGGCGCAACATAAGCCAGCCCACAAAACACAGGGTGCATACAAGCCAAATGCCCCAAACACGGGGATTTAAACTGTCCAGCAAAACCCCACGAAATGGGGAAACATGTAAACCTAATTCGTGCGCCACCCGAACAGGAAGGAGAGCCACCTTCGGTAGGTGTCGTGACATCTAGGCCTTACACTCATTCAGTTTAGTTGTATGATTATTGTCAGTTAAGAAAACGGTGCCTCTCTTTTAGATCTGCCACCCCCAGCAGTTCAGCTGCAGTCATAGTCCTCTGCTGTGGTATTTAATTTACCGGCTGCACCAGTTCCTACTACACTGGCCTTGAACATTCTGACTTATTACATACACATATTGTAACAGCATTCTTCCTCCTCTTCTGAGGAGGAGTAGCGAGAAGGATCGGAGGACCAATGCGCAGGGTGGTAAGTGTCCATAACGTTTATTTTAAGACATAAACTGAACGCACTATGAAATACAAAACAATAAACGTGAACATGAACGAAAACCGAAACAGTACCGTGTGGCAACAGACACTCACACTGAAACAAAAAACCCACAACTCAACAGTGAAACCCAGGCTACCTAAGTATGATTCTCAATCAGAGACAACTAACGACACCTGCCTCTGATTGAGAACCATACCAGGCTGAACTCAAAACCCCAACATAGAAAAACGCACATAGACTGCCCACCCCAACTCAAGCCCTGACCATACTAAATAAAGACAAAACAAAGGAAATAAAGGTCAGAACGTGACACATACACTCATCTGGAGCTGAAACAGGAAACAAACAGCCCTCACATTATGTACAGGGTTCCCAGGAGTGGCAGGCTAACTTGTTTATTGTCCTGCAAAACAAGTATTTTTTTTATGTAACATAGCCATACCCTGGCTACCCATCCACATCGCTCAGGCCAAACTGACGTTTGTTCTCCACAATGAATGTATGTAGCGATTCAAATTCAAGGTGAGTCATCAGGCAACCAAGGCCAAGTAATGGAGAGAGAGATGACCTGGAGGGAGTTCAAGACCTCAGTTTTTTATGAAACAGCAAAGCAGAGATGGGTGGCTAACAAGAAAAAATAAAACACATACACATTCGTATGTAAATATGTAAATATATTGTAATCACTTGTTTATTTGATATGTATGCTCCATTTTATTTCAGGATTGGATAAATTTCGGCCTACAGATTGTGTTATCCATTTCCCACAACGGACATGTGCAGTTGGGCTTACTCACAGTCAGTGGAGAGGGCATGGTTAGCAGAGATGGCTGACAAGGAAAAATAAAATACAATGTGCACACACACATTCTTTCTCTCTCTCCTACACACGCACACAATAGTCTGTGTGATGTTGTCTGAGTTATAAAACATGACTCTCATACAAGCCACCAATATAAATACATTGTAATAACTTGTTTATTTTATTGTTGTTATTATTAATGTTTTTTGCTCCATTTTATTTGAGGAAAATATCTGCCAAAAAGTACATTCACAGTTAAAGCAATGTCTTTGGTTTATTGGATATTTCTCCGAATACAATGTGTCACCAATAGGAAGTGGGCAGACCTGCAACCCTTGGAGTGTGTGCAGGTTATGTCATCTGGAGCTGAAAAATAGAGAGATGGGGAAGAAGAGCACAGTTTAAAGCTTTATCATTAATAACTGACACAATTCTATAATGAATACATATTCAAATAATAATACATAATAGAGTGACTAATAGTAACTGTATTGTGATTGTTTAGTCTTTTATTTACTCAACAAGTAGTGCCCCAAGGAGGGATCGATCCGTGTCTCAAAAGCAGCAGAAAAGGTCAAATAATGTCACCACATTTCCGTTACGGCTATACACGTCGGGCTCCCGCAGGCCGTCGAGTTGTTTATATTCTGAACTGTGACATGGCCTTTAATTTTTTCCATTTGCAGAACATACTCAGCTGTGAAGTAGTCCAACCTAATGGCTGTGATGTTTTCCCAGTTACAACTGTGATATGGGCATTCAAAAGTACCTTTAGTAGCCATTTGTTTACATGCTCATGTTACTGGTAGGATGTGAACCCCCAGTCTCCCGCTCCTTAAACATTATTCCGACCCCAAAACTATTTAGTCTTTGGCCAAGGGTGGTTTTAAGTAGCAGGCAGGGCTACTTCATCACTAGAGTGTTTTAACTCACCTCTGCTACACTTAAAATGTGGCCTAAATGACTGATGTGATTTCCTCTGTTCTCATTGCAGTATCCTGTGTGTTACTGTCAAACCTTTTGGATTTCAGGAGATCCAGGGTCAGAAGTATAGACAATAAATATAAAAGGCGATGACTTTTTGTAGATTAAAGCAGGGGCGACACTTTTAGAAGTTGGGGGGACAGGTCTCCCGAATGGCGCAGTGGTCTAAGGCACTGCATCGCAGAGCCACTAGAGATCCTGATTCAAGTCCAGGCTCTGTTGCAGCCGGCCGCAACCGGGAGACCCATGGGGCGGTGTACAATTGGCCCAGTGTTGTTCGGGTTAGGAGAGGGTTTGGCCGGCAGGGATGTCCTTGTCCCATTGCGCTCTAGCAACTCCTGTGGCGGGCCGGGCACATGCATGCTGACACGGTCGCCAGCAGCTAGGAATTGCCTAAATGGGTATCTCCCCTGACGTGGGCATGTTTTCAATACAGAATCCTTTAGTCGTACTGTATTCCATATATGGTCAACTGTGGCTCAGTTGGTAGAGCATGGCGCTTGTAACGCCAGGGTAGTGGGTTCGATTCCCGGGACCACCCATACGTAGAATGTATGCACACATGACTGTAAGTCGCTTTGGATAAAAGCGTCAGCTAAATGGCATATATTATTATTATTATTATTATTATTATATTATTATTATTATTATTATATTATTATTATTATTATTATTATTATTATTATTATTATTATTATATATGGCATCCAGACCTTATGAAATTTGCCCAGTATACCCTCAAACTTGTAATAAATCAAATCTAGTGATACATAACTTGAAGTTGTGGGAGGATAACCAACCTTCTAACGAATGGCAATGCATTTCTTAGCCGATATAAATGCTTGGTTACACACTTTCTCCAGATACCAGTCTCCAGTATCAACATTTTCAAGCAAACAAAAACAAGGAGAAGAGAGAATCTGTAGACATGTTGAGATAAAAGAACATACTCTTTCCCAGAATTCAGCCAGTGTTCACAAGAGCATAACATATGCAAATATGTCCCCTTTTGTATTTTATACCTCCAGCAGAGGAATGACATTTGAGAGCATGTAAATTCAGTTTCACTGGCATATAGTACGTTCTATGAATGGTCTTAAACTACAGTAAATTGTGTCTGAGGTTATATGAACATGACTGGGCATTCTAACATATATGTATCTGTATCCATTAATCATCAATAATGTCTCCCAAATCTTCCTCACATTTTTGTTTTACATGTTGTGTGTCATTGGGAAAAGCCTCCAACCCTTGATACAGTTTGTAAATCAACTTTGGAGGTTTGTCAGACTGCCTTAAAATAGCATATGGCATCTCTCTTTTCCAGAGAGAATAAATTGTTGTATCTTCAAAAATGTTGTATCTGCATCTTAGCTCCGTAACAGACTGGTCTTCCCTGGCTACCTGACCCTGCTGAGACCCCTGTCACCATCTGATCCTCCTAAGATGAGGCATGAAAAAGAATTACCATGGTGTACATTTATACATTATGTTATCCAAGAATAGAATCAATGGTTCAGTAATTGAAATTACCATTATTCCCAGATCCCAGACTGGAGCTTTAAACTTAAGTTGCTGTCCTGCAGCTACTGTAGGTCCACCCATAAATTCAAGAACTTGTATCATTCACTGATATTGTTAACATACATTTGAAGTTGGAAGGTTACATACACTTAGGTTGGAGTCATTCAAACTCGTTTTTCAACCACTCCGCAAATTTCTTGTTAACAAACTATTTTATTTTATTTCACCTTTATTTAACCAGGTAGGCTAGTTGAGAACAAGTTCTCATTTGCAACTGCGACCTGGCCAAGATAAAGCATAGCAGTGTGAACAGACAACACAGAGTTACACATGGAGTAAACAATTAACAAGTCAATAACACAGTAGAAAAAAAGGGGAGTCTATATACAATGTGTGCAAAAGGCATGAGGAGGTAGGCGAATAATTACAATATTGCAGATTAACACTGGAGTGATAAATGATCAGATGATCATGTACAGGTAGAGATATTGGTGTGCAAAAGAGCAAAAAGGTAAATAAATAAAAACTGTGGGGATGAGGTAGGTGAAAATGGGTGGGCTATTTACCAATAGATTATGTACAGCTGCAGCGATCGGTTAGCTGCTCAGATAGCTGATGTTTGAAGTTGGTGAGGGAGATAAAGGTCTCCAACTTCAGCGATTTTTGCAATTCGTTCCAGTCACAGGCAGCAGAGTACTGGAACGAAAGGTGGCCGAATGAGGTGTTGGCTTTAGGGATGATCAGTGAGATACACCTGCTGGAGCGCGTGCTACGGATGGGTGTTGCCATCGTGACCAGTGAACTGAGATAAGGCGGAGCTTTACCTCGCATGGCCTTGTAGATGACCTGGAGCCAGTGGGTCTGGCGACGAATATGTAGCGAGGGCCAGCCGACAAGAGCATACAAGTCGCAGTGGTGAGTAGTATAAGGTGCTTTAGTGACAAAACGGATGGCACTGTGATAAACTGCATCCAGTTTGCTGAGTAGAGTGTTGGAAGCGATTTTGTAGATGACATCGCCGAAGTCAAGGATCGGTAGGATAGTCAGTTTTACTAGGGTAAGCTTGGCAGCGTGAGTGAAGGAGGCTTTGTTGCGGAATAGAAAGCCGACTCTTGATTTAATTTTCGATTGGAGATGTTTGATATGGGTCTGGAAGGAGAGTTTGCAGTCTAGCCAGACACCTAGGTACTTAAAGGTGTCCACATATTCAAGGTCGGAACCATCCAGTGTGGTGATGCTAGTCGGGCATGCGGGTGCAGGCAGCGATCGGTTGAAAAGCATGCATTTGGTTTTACTAGCGTTTAAGAGCAGTTGGAGGCCACGGAAGGAGTGTTGTATGGCATTGAAGCTCGTTTGGAGGTTAGATAGCACAGTGTCCAATGACGGGCCGAAAGTATATAGAATGGTGTATAGTTTTGGCAAGTCGGTTAGGACATCTACTTTGTGCACGACACAAGTAATTTTTCCAACAATTGTTTACAGATAGATTATTTTGCTTATGATTCACTGTATCACAACTCCAGTGGGTCAGAAGTTTACATACACTACGTTGACTGTGCATTTAAACAGCTTGGACAATCCAGAAAAATATGTCTTGAATTTAGAAGCTTCTGTTAGGCTAAATGACATAATTTGAGTCAATTGGAGGTGTACCTGTGGATGCATTTCAAGGCCTACCTTCAAACTCAGTGCCTCTTTGCTTGAAATCATTGGAAAATCAAAAGAGTCAGGAAGTTTAAGCTTGGTCGCAAATTGGTCTTCCAAATGGACAATGACCCCAAGCATACTTCCAAAGTTGTGGCAAAATGGCTTAAGGACAACAAAGTCAAGGTATTGGAGTGGCCATCACAAAGCCCTGACCTCAATCCTACAGAACATTTGTAGGCAGAACAGAAAAAGTGTGTGTGAGCAAGGAGGCCTACAAACCTGACTCACTTACACCAGCTCTGTTAGGAATGGGCCAAAATTCACCCAAATTATTGTGGGTAGCTTGTGGAAGGCTTCCCGAAATGTTTGAACCAAGTTAAACAATTTAAAGGCAATGTTACCAAATAATCAATCAAATGTATTTATTAAGCCCTTCTTACATCGGCTGATGTCACAAAGTGCTATACAGAAACCCAGCCTAAAACCCCAAACAGCAAGCAATACAGGTGTAGAAGGCGGTGGCTCGGAAAAGCTCCCTAGAAAGGCCAGAACCCAGGATGAAACCTAGAGAGGTACCAGGCTATGAGGATTGGCCAGTCCACTTTTGGCTGTTCTGGGTGGAGATTATTACAGAACATGGCCAAGATGTTCAAATGTTCATAGATGACCAGCAGGGTCAAATAATAATAATCACAGTGGTTGTCGAGGGTGCAACAGGCCAGCACCTCAGGAGTAAATGTCATTTGGCTTTTCATAGTCGATCATTCAGAGTATCTCCACTGCTGTCTCTAGCGAGTTGAAAACAGCAGGTCTGGGACAGGTAGCACATCCGGTGAACAGGACAGGGTTCCATAGCCGCAGGCAGAACAGTTGAAACTGGAGCAGCAGCACGACCAGGTGGACTGGGGACAGCAAGGAGTCATCAGGCCAGGTAGTCCTGAGGCATGGTCCTAGGGTTCACGTCCTCAGAGAGAGAAAGAACAAAAGAAAGAGAGAGAGAAAGAAAGAGAGAAAAAAAAGAGTGAATTAGAGAGAGCATACTTAAATTCAAACAGGACACCTGATAAGACAGGAGAAATACTCCAGATATAACAGACTGACCCTAGCCCCCGACACATAAACTGCTGCAGCATAAATACTGGAGGCTGAGACAAGAGGGGTCGGGAGACATTACCCCCAGACAGGGCCAAACAGATAGGATATAACCAATTGAGTGTATGTAAACTTCTGACCCACTGGGAATGTGATGAAATAAATAAAAGCTTAAATAAATCATTCTCTCTACTATTATTCTGACATTTCACGTTCCTAAAATAGCCACCTCACATCACTATCTGACAGATGGATAGAGGCTAGGCCTGACCTGGCTGTGGTAGCTACTAGCTAGACTAGCTAATTAACTCAATCGAGAGGGGATGAAACATTAGCTAATGTTACATGTCAGTTACAATACTAGCTCAGCTCTGCGACTAAACACTAGTTTCGTTTTTTCTTTCTGTTAAGTTAAACAGCAGTTATGAACTTTCCCGTGCTGGTCCAGCCAGTCTTCCAGAAGTTTGCCTTCACACAGCCCGTCAGCCCACGTGGTCTGAAATCCAGCAGGCTGAACACCCCAAACAGCCTACCCGACCGCTCGGAGGAATCTGCATGGTCCTAAAGCACGCCTTTGCAGTTTTTTTGCAATGATAAAATTGGGGGGGACAAAAATACAATTTCAGAATGTGGGGGGGACATGACGCCCACGTCCCCAGTGAAAGTTGCACCACTGGATTAAAGGTTTGTAAAATAGTGATACAGTCTGCATTCTTTTAGTAAAATGGCTGACACAGCCCCCACTGGCCAAATCTGTGGGGGTTCCATATCTAAATCTTTTCAGGGTACCTAAATAGACCCCTGTGCCAAATGTGGTGTGTTCATCTGAAAATAGGACTTTTGAACTGTAAATTGTATTACCGCCTGTGGCAATTTGATGGGACTGCCATGCCCCCCAGGGGCCAAATCTGGGGTGACCTCCATATATACATCTTCTCAGGGTCCATAAACCTACCTCAGTTCCAAATTATACCTCTCTTCTGAATTGTAAAATAATGATGAACCTTTCTAGGGCAGGCGTTCCGCTAGCGGAACCCCTCGACAACATTCCCCTTGACAACATTCCCTCGACAACAATCCCCTCGACAACATTCCGAAATTCTAAAATATTTTTGGGAAATATGTAACTTTCACACATTAACAAGTCCAATACAGTAAATGAAAAATAAACGTCTTGTTAATCTACCCATCGCGTCCGGCTTTACAGCGAAAGCACAACATATGAATATGTTAGGTCAGAGCCAAGTCAAAAAAAACACACAGCCATTTTCCCAGCCAAATATAGGAGTCACAAAAAGCAGAAATATAGATAAAATGAATCACTAACCTTTGATGATCTTCATCAGATGACACTCATAGGACATCATGTTACACAATACATGTTTGTTTTGTTTTGATAATGTGCATATTTATATCCAAAAGCCTCAGTTTACATTGGCGCGTTACGTGCAGTAATTTTTTGATTCAAAAACATCTGGTGATTTTGCAGAAATACTCATAATAAACATTGATAAAAGATACAAGTATTATTCATAGAATTAAAGATAGACTTCTCCTTAATTTCAACCGCTGTCAGATTTAAAAAAAAACTTTACGGAAAAAGTATAATCTGAGTATGACCCTCAGAGCCCAATCCAGCCAAAGAAATATCCGCCATGTTGGAGTCAACAGAAGTTAGAAATATCATTATAAATATTAACTTACCTTTGATCTTCATCAGAATGCACTCCCAGGAATCCCAGTTCGACAATAAATGACTGATTTGTTCCATAAAGTCCATCATTTATGTCCAAATAGCCACTTGTTGTTAGCGTGTTCAGCCCAGTAATCCATCTTCATGAGGCACAAGCACTACGTCTAAAGTTCAGTTACAGGTCAGTTACAAGTCATAGAAACATTTCAAACAATGTATGGAATCAAGCTTTAGGATGTTTTTAACATAAATCATCAATAAGGTTCCAACCGGAGAATTCCATTTTCTGTAGAAAAGCACTGGAACGAGAGCTGTCGGGACCGCACGTCACGAGCCTGAGACACTCTGCAAGACACATGACTCATTCAGCTCCTATTTCCCCCTCCTTCACAGCAGAAGCATGAAACAAGTTTCTAAAGACGGTTGACATCTAGTGGAAGCCTTAGGAAGTGCAACTTGACCCCATAGAGACTGTATTCGGTAGGCCAAGCTTTGAAAAGCTACAAACCTCAGATTTCCCACTTCCTGTTTGGATTTTTTCTCAGGTTTTCTTCTGCCATATAATTCTGTTATACTCACAGACATCATTCAGACAGTTTTAGAAACTTCAGAGTGTTTTCTATCCAATACTAATAATAATATGCATATATTAGCATCTGGGACAGAGTAGGAGGCAGTTCACTCTGGGAACGCTATTCATCCAAAAGAGAAAATGCTGCCCCCTATCCCAAACAAGTTAAGAATGGCTGCCACATGCCCTAGGGTCTAAATCTGGGGTGGCTCTATATCTGAATCTATTCAGGTGGGCAGGTAGCATAATGGTTAAGAGCGCTGAGCCAGTAACCAAAAGTTTGCTGGTTTGAATCTCATGTTAGACTTGGTGAAAAATTTGTCTGTGCCCTTGAGCAAGGCACTTAACCCTAATTGCTCTGGATAAGAGTATCTGCATACATCTCTCTCTGTGTCAGATTTGGTGTTTTTAATCACAAAATGCACGGTTATTCCAGATTTGATGAGAAGATCCAGGGCCATGCACATACCTTTTGGGTGGCATGTGCTCCAAAAAATAATGGCACCCCAAAAACAGAATTTCCTGCACTGTGGTCAGACTGAGAAATTATTACATAAAAAGGGGGAAAGCAGCACAATCTTACAATCTGTTGAGTAAAGTATTTTGAAATTGAATAAATTCTGTACTTATTAACAATAACCAACACAATTCCAGTCAAATTATAAGATTGTAAGTACTGTAGCCTACCATTAATATATCCAACTCCAAATATTGCCTGTCATTACATCCATAAAGAAAATGCATTTTCAAAATGCAAGATATGCAACATATATAAACAGAGTTTTACACCTGCATTTGGAGCTGAAAGCCATTCAAATTAGCAGCCAATATCACAGAGGTATACATAGCTAAATCACACAACCATAAGGCCTACTTGTAGCAGAGGTTGCAGGATCGGATGGAACGCACATTGTCTGCACCACACCATCACGTTGGAGGACAGCCTGCCTGCCGAGTGCTTGTTGACAGCTGGGTTACCCTTTTCTTCTTCACAAATATCATAATAAATCCACCAGAATATGTTACATCTTCATCTCATAATATTGAAGACAGTGCAATGTTAAAGCTGCTTATCATTAGACATTATAGCCAGTAGGGTAGCTTAGTGGTTAGTGCATTGGGCTAGTAACCAGAAGGTTGCTAGCCCAATGTCGTTCTGCCTGTTCCTAGGCCGTCATTGAAAATAACAATTTGTTCTTAACTGACTTGCTTAGTTAAATAAAGGTAAAATATGAAATATGAAAATGATCAATGAAATCGTCAGGTAGCATATTTTTCTGGCAATCATGAGTCAGTAGTAAATTGTTAAACAGTATTTTATATGGATGATAAACATAGGCATAATCTGTTTATGCCAGGCAAAACTGGAGGAAATGAATCTAGTTCTATCTGGTCACTAATCTGGATATGTGTGCCAGCCTTTGCTCGCCGATGCTAGTCATTGACATTGACCAACAATCAAGATGTGCGGCACAACTTTTTGGTTCTAAAGCATAAATGAGAATTTAATGACTACTTGCTGGCTGTTCAGAAAAAAAAATGCGTAGCAAAAACAATTGTCTGTGAAATTGTACCACCACCGGAAAAGGCACTTTGGAGACTGGAAGGGCAAAGGGGAATGTGCTCTGCCCTATCTATGCATGTACCTGAGAAGATTCAATATTTGAAGGTTTGTTTTAAATAACAACTGCCATGAGAACTGTAACAACACAAAATCACATTCAGTTTGTGCATATACAGTACCAGTCAAAAGTTTGGACACACCTACTAGTTCAAACGTTTCTTTATTTTTTCAACACTGTAGAATAATAGTGAAGACATAAAAACTATGAAAGAACACGTATGGAATCATGTAGTAACCCAAAAAGTTTGAAGCAAATAAAACACTTTTTGATATTCTTCAAATAGCCACCCTTTGCCTTGATGACAGCTTTGCACCCTCTTGGAATTCTCTCAACCAGCTTCACCTGGAATGCTTTTCCAACAGTCTTGAAAGAGTTCCCACACATGATGAGCACATTCTTTTCCTTCACTCTGCGGTCCAACTCATCCCTAACCATCTCAATTGGGTTCAATTTCTAGAAACTAGGCAGAAATAAGACAAATAAGTCATTGTGAATAGGAACACATACATCCATTAAGAGGAATAATGTCCCACTGTTTAAAAATTCTGACGCAACTCTATATTGCAGAGGCTGGCTTAGCATGGCTATATTGTGCTTTCCTCATTGAAAGTATATTATAGCAATGAGCAATGGTAAATACCGTCAAACGGTAAATACTGCCAAAACATGAATAGATTGAACGAGAGAGAGGAATGCGTCCGTGTTTAAAAACTTTGCTCAATCTCTCTTCCACCCAGCTAGCATGTTTTGAATTTTCCTTAAACATGTTGTTTTTATGGAAACAGTAGAGACAGTAGGGTAGCCAACGGGGAAATTACTTGAATCTCCCCATTTCACTTGTCTGCATCACTTATTTGTCTCTTGCTGTTGCTAAGAAGCATCTTATCGAGCATTTCAGACATTTCAATTATTACCATTTTACTGCTTTTCAAAACAACATTGTTTCGTGGGCATCATTTTTTTTGGTGCTTTTTCTGTATTGGTGCAAGAATGACAATTGAAGTCTCATTCACCTTCACATCTTTATCCTCAGTTTGATACATCCATACACTCGTCGTGCAGTGTTGATTTACATTTACATTTAAGTCATTTAGCAGACGCTCTTATCCAGAGCGACTTACAAATTGGTGCATTCACCTTATGATACTGTTCTCTCTCACCTACCTTAAGTGGGTACTTTTAATTTCTTCATAGAGTTCTGGCGATGGATTGTTGTTCTACATGCTTACTTCAGAATACTGACAAATTCAGGGTTTAATGACTTCACAAAATAGATTTTCACACTAGTGAAGTGAACTCAACCAAGCTGTTCTAAGATGGCATGCTTTCACTTTCACCAACGTTGCCAGAACGTGCTGAAACAAACTTTTCCGCACCAGCATAGTTGGGTTTGTGTTGGCATGATAGTATAAAGATGGTAAATATATCTACAGCTAGGACCAAGTGTAATCTGTCACTGAGAGCATGCTGTAATACATTTGTAAAGTGTGAATTCCATGCTCCATTACATATGCAAGTACAATTCCCACTGGTATAACATATTTGATAAGGAACAGGAATAACACGTGTTTAATGCGTTTCGATACGAGTGAGTAGGCTGGGTTTGAGAATAAACCAAAGATTTGCAATACTACAACCTTAACAGTTCTGTATGTTATATGCTATTAAATGATTTATTTTGTTTGAATATGACTGTCAAATTTAATCAAATTGTCAAATACCCCCAATGCAACAGCACTCTCGACTCTAAATCATTGAATAGGGTTGGTATTCTCCTTAGTTTCTCCCAACTGTACCCTATTTTCTCTACAACTATAGCTGGATCTCTTGTCATGCGGTTTCTCCCCTGAATGCGTATTGACTACATTAGTAATTTGAATGATATATTTCTAAAAACTAGCTGGAGAACAGTGGTGAATATCATTACTTTATTTGACTCTGACAGCTGTGTCCCAGTTGACTTAGCATGCCTCCCCCTCCTGACTCACTTCCAGACAGTGAGATAAAACAAGGGGGGAGGGTGACACTCAACATGGCATTAGATTTGCTTCCGGCAGCCAGGTTTGACACATGCTTTCCAGTCCCCTGCCTCCTGTATTAATACACCCAATCGTGTTGGGAAGGTGTGTGCGCCTTGTCCAGGATCAGCCAAGTGCTGATAATACAGTTGCAGATTGATTTGGAGAAATGTCAGTGGCTGTCTCACATGCACACACAACTGAGCCAGGGCTGGGTGCTGGAATCCTCTAAAAATGCAGATAGGATGAATCACTCACCACGGGGCTCCATATAGTTTTTGGGCATGTGTTCAATGTTTGAAACCCCAACCCCGGGCATTTCCAGTTGGTATTCATACTGTCGGTCTGAAGCAGCAGGCTGGAGTGGATGAGAGATATTTGAGATTCTCCCTTGTATGATTAATTAGAAACAAGAGCAGAGGCACAATTCAATCAAACGTGCAGTATTTATGAAGTAAACATACCTTTTTTCTATGTGGAAAAACACAACTGATGAAAGGTTTTAGGACTCCAGTCACAGACAGGCAGATAGCTTCCTTATTTCAGAATCACATTTTTGTAAACAATAACACAGCACGAAGAGTGCAATATCAGGGTTGATGGAATCAGGCCCGAAGATCCTAAATTAGAGGTGAACCTGTGCCCAATGCATTCCTAGACTACTATCACTGCTAAGACAATACAACTGTCGACAAACAAATGACAATCTAGAAATATCTGGCAACCTATGTGCATGATGCAAATAGACCTACTATCCACATGAGACTCATACATGAACATGATTGACAGGGGAAGACATCCTTTCTTAGTTTAGTATATTATCTCTGGCACGCATTATTGTACTCAAGCAGAACATCATAGCACCTCCAGAATTGTGCATTCTCTGCTGCCTCCTAATCAAATAAGGTAACCTTTATGTTGTGAGTACATTAACTCCAGCGAGCACATGGGGACACAGCAGTTGACATGATGAGATGCTTAAATGTATATTTAATGCTCTCAAAATGGATGTAAATAGTCAATTCGCTTCATGGAAGGATTGCAATGAAGTATGTGTTGGAATGGGAGAATGTTTGGGTTTGAAAGCCAGTAGATTTGTCATAAGACGACTCTGCTTGTACATATGTTATTGGCACTCACAAAATTGCTATAATGGTGTCTCAAAATGTAGCTTGTGAAAACTGCTTATGGGTTTTCCAAACAAGTCATCCACAGTCCAATAATGTGCTACAAGAGGTCCTATGCTAACATCAGTCTCTAACCCGAAATATTGTATTTGAAAAGAATTCTACCATCTGAATACCTGAATATTTAGTTACTGCTCAATTCCAGATTTTACTTGCAGGGCTCAGTACAATACCTCAGGGATCTGGTATAAGAAGACCTCACTAATTACAGATGTTAGCTATATCTTACTTTATCCTTATTACTATTCCAACATGGTGCTGGACTCTTAATACTGTACCTTTGATGGTATTACACAACATGATTACAACATCCATTAACATCACATGCTACCCTTTGGTCTAATGACAGCAGCTTATAGCACAAATTATAATTCAAACGCTCCCTAAAACACTTCAGCGAGCAGGCCTTTCTAATCGACCTGGCCCGGGTATCCTGGAAGGATATTGACCTCATTCCGTCAGTAGAGGATGCCTGGTTATTCTTTAAAAGGGCTTTCCTCACCATCTTAAATAAGCATGCCCCATTCAAAAAACATAGAACCGGGAACAGATATAGCCCTGGGTTCACTCCAGACCTGACTGCCCTTGACCAGCACAAAAACATCAGGTGGCGTACTGCACTAGCATCGAATAGTCCCTGCGATATGCAACTTTTCAGGGAAGTTAGGAACCAATAGACACAGGCAGTTAGGAAAGCAAAGGCTAGCTTTTTCAAACAGAAATTTACATCCTGTCGCACAAACTCCAAAAAGTTATGGGACACTGTAAAGCCATTGGAGAATAAGAGCACCTCCTCCCAGCTGCCCACTGCACTGAGGCTAGGAAACACTGTCACCACAGATAAATCTGTGACAAATTGAGAATTTCAATAAGCATTTTTCTACGGCTTGCCATGCTTTCCACCTGGCTACCCCTAGCCCGATCAACAGCCCTGCGCCCCCCCACGGCAACTTGCCCAAGCCTCCCCATTTCTCCTTCACCCAAATGCAGACAGCTGATGTTCTGAAATAGCTGCAAAATATGGACCCCTACAAATCAGCTGGGCTAGACAATCTGGACCCTCTCTTTCTAAAATTATCTGCCGAAATTGTTGCAACCCTTATTACTAGCCTGTTCAACATCGCTTTCATATCGTCTGAGATCTCCAAAGATTGCAAAGTTGACGCGGTCATCCCCCTCTTCAAAGAGGGAGACACTCTAGAGCCAAATTGCTACAGATCTATATCTATCCTACCCTGCCTTTCTAAGGTCTTCGAAAGCCAAGATAACAAACAGATCACCGACCATTTCGAATCCCACCGTACCTTCTCCGCTATGCAATCTGGTTTCCGAGCTGGTCATGGGTGCACCTCAGCCAGGCTCAAGGTCCTAAACTCATTGACCTGGCCAAGGTTTTCGACTCTGTCAATCACCACATTCTTATTGGTAGACTCAACAGCCTTGGTTTCTCAAATGACTGCCTCAACTGGTTCACCAACTACTTCTCAGACAGAGTTCAGTGTGTCAAATCGGAGGGCCTGTTGTCCGGACCTCTTGCAGTCTCTATGGGGGTGACTCTTTTCTCTGTATACATCAATGATGTAGTTCTTGCTGCTGGTGATTCTCAGATCCACCTCTACGCAGACTACACCATTCTGTATACTTCTGGCCCTTCTTTGGACACTGTTAACTAACCTCCTAACGAGCTTCAATGTCATACTATTCTCCTTCCGTGGCCTCCAACTGCTCTTAAATGCAGGTAAAACTAAATGCATGCTCTTCAACCGATCGCTGCCCACACCTGCCCTCCCATCCAGCATCACTACTCTGGATGGTTGTAATTATTTAGCGACTATGGCCTATTCATTGCCTTACCTCATTTGCACACACTGTATATCAACTATTTCTGTTGTATTATTGACTGTATGTTTGTTGTTCCATGTGTAACTCTGTGTTGTTGTTTGTGTTGCACTGCTTTGCTTTTTCTTGGCCAGGTTGCAGTTGTAAATGAGAACTTGTTCTCAACTAGCTTACCTGGTTAAATAAAGGTGAAATAAAAAATGTAAATAAATAAATATCTCAGATTCACAGACACTCTAGATGAAGTCCACTGAAGAACATGTGTCGCTGAAAACAGACCAAAACACAGATTAAACCTAGTCCTGAGCTGAAATGTTTTTTCACTGGATAATATCCATTGAGCATGCCTTTTAGTCCACGACTAGGCTTAATCTGTGTCCAGGAAACCAGCTCTATTTCAAAGTAATGTATGCTTATATTAAATATCATTATTTGAAATGAATATGCTAGGTTGTGCCTTTAAACCATAGGATACAAATGATCTGTGACATTTTTATGAGCCGTTTTTTTGTATTTTATGGGTCAATCTTGTCATGTCCATCATTTTTTAAATGTAACCTTTAAATTTGCATGTAAAAACAAACATTTCTCAAAAAGTTTAAGACCATTGGGAATAAGAGGACATCAAAAGGAAACAATTCAGAAAAAGGAAATTAAACTCAGATAAGCAGTGATAATGCTTATCTGGGTTTTATTTCCTAATGTAATGTATGTTTAACACAATTAGGATGAAGTCATGAAGCTACACATCAGATTGAGGATGTCTGGGAACTGGGAAGAACTATGACTAGAGGGGGATATCTCCTCATTTGCTGGAACAAAATGTTGTTCCAACACATACACTCACTGTACAGGCCCTGTGCATTTAAATTACAGGCAAAGCACAGGTACTGTGGAGGCCTTTGCATTTCCTATTATATGCCACTGCAGACATAGAGCAATACATTCATTAGAAGCCATTCTTCAGTTCTCATTTCATCATTTCCTCATTTCAGGTCATACAGGAGACACAATCCTAAATGGAAAGAGATGATTTCAGAGTCAAAAAGTGGACTTGCTGCCACCTAGTGATAATTTGTGTGCCATTTACTTCCCCCCCAAAAATATGAAAATAGCAATGACAAATTCCTTGTCAAAATTCAGTCACATTTCTGTTATTGCTGCTGCTATTGACCCAGAATGGTACCTATAAAAGAAGAACTTGTTTTCCTGGTTAACTGCGAACCTAGTTCATTTTTCTGTTACATTATTGCAGTGACCACCATAGGCAATGTTGTGGGTTTGGTGGTTTAATTTCCACCCTCTAGTGGTTTACAATGGAATCTCACATACTAAAGATGCACTGTCTCATTTTCATCAAATAGTTGCCCGTGATGAATATTAATGAGCAGAGCATAAGAGGAAAAGTAATTGAGCTACTATATGTGCAACCTCATTATCTGTGTATCACATGGTATATTCTACCTTTTAAAACTGAAATTGCCATAGACGGAGTTGTAGATGACTGCATGATCACCATTTATGCAAATGAGGCATTTGAGTTATATTCAATAATCAATGTGTATATTAATTGAAATGAATATACAAGGTTGTGCATTCAAACCATAGGATACAAATTATCTGTGACATTTTTATGAGCAGTTCTTTGTATTTTAGGAGTCAACCTTGTCATGTCTATCATTTGTTCAATTTAACTTTGCATGTAAAACAAACATTTCTCAAAAAGTTTAAGACCATTTGGAATAAGAGGAAATCAAAAGGAAACAATTCAGAAATAGGAAATTAAACTCAGATTGGCAATATCACTACTCCTCAAAAGATGGTAGCATTGCACAAGTAATGATGTAGACTTTTTATTGTATCTGGAAACAAGGATAAGGGGTTTCTCCCATTCTTCTCGAGCTCTGTCAGGTCGGATGGGGAGAGTTGCTGCACAGCTATTTTCAGGTCTCTTCAGAAATGTGAGCCAGGCAACCAGCTCTAGGAAGAGTCTTGGTGGTTCCAAACTTCTTACCCTAATATGGACTTAGTATTTTACCAAATAGGGCTGTCTTCTGTATACCACCCCTACTTTGTCACAACAACTGACTGACTCAAACACATTTAGGAATGAAATTCCCCAAATTCACTTTTAACAAGGCACACCTGTTAATTGAAACACATAACTACCTCATGAAGCTGGTTGAGAGAATGCCAAGAGTGTAAATCAGGAGACATCAGGAGGGAGAAAGATTTAGCAGAAGGGAGAGATGATATGATAGAAAGAGAGTAGTGGGAGAGAGAGAGTGAAGATCGTGACAGCGCCAAGTGGTTAGGGTTAGAGGAAAGGGAGACAGAAAATATAACAATGTAGTGATCAGAAACCTGGAGGGGGAAACCTAGAGGCGAGCAGCCTCTAGTAAAGATGAGGCCAAGTGTATTGCCTGCCTTGTGAGTTGGAGGGGACAGATCACAATAATATTAAGCTTGAGTGGACAAGTGACAATATGGCATTCAAATGAAGAGATAGGCAGGTGAGAAATCTCCTCTTATGAGAAATTAATAGACCTGTGCCACCACCACGACGACCAGATGCTCTCAGACAACGAGAGAAAACATAGAAAGGACAACCTGGAGAAAGGAGAACCAGTGTTCTCTGGGGTGGACAGTGTCTCCGTCAGAGCCAAAACAATCAAGGGACTGAAGGGCAGCATAGGCTGGGATGAACTCTTGCGTTCTTGACCACAGATCGACAGGTCCAAACGCTGCCAGAGACCTGGAATTCCATATGGGTTTTGCACGCAGGATACACTAAATTAGAAGGGTTGCAGCGAAGGGGTGGGGAGCATCTGTAAAGCCTACAGGGAGACAAAACATTAGATAATCCGAAAATAACTATTTGAGAGTGGTGTGGAGCGTTCCTTCCTTAAACAACTCGGCAGAACCGTCTTAGTTTTGCAACAAACTCGCCACTGAAACAACCGCAGCTTACAGCTACCGCTGAGAAACCAGGGGAGACTGAAGTAGTAACACTAATTGCTAATTGCCTAGCAGATGTGGAAAGCACACCTCCCTGTCCTAATTGCTGATTGCCTAGGAGAGGTGAAACCACTCCCCCTCTAATACAGCCACTGATTACCAAAACAAGTCACAAATTACCCTGACCCTTGATCCTGGTTGATGTGTCAACAACTATCTGCAAATTATGAGCATTCAGCAGTTCACACACCAAGCAGACCAATGGGAAGACAGGCAGCACTTAAAGTAGATGGCCCTGGCTAGCAAAAAGACAGTACGTACTAGACCACAACAGATAAAGACAAAAATATTATACTTATCACTCCTGGAGATATCAGGAGTCCTCTAGCTGTAGAATGAAGCACAGTATATCATCTATTTAGATCAATAACAAAAGCAATGAAGTACCTTAGATTATGCGATGACTTTACTGCCCATTTGCCATTAACTGTCCTGAAACTTAAGTAATACCAAAGTAATACATTCAGATGTCCTTAGATAAACTCACAAGTGGCACAGCAGTCGAGGGCACTGAATCTCAGTGCAAGTGATGTCACTACAGTCCCTGGTTTGAATCCAGACTATCACATCCGGTTGTGATTGGGAGTCTCATAGGGTGGAGCACAATTGGCCCAGCGTCGTCCGGGTTTGGCCGGGTAGGCCATCATTGTAAATAATAATTTGTTCTCAAATGACTTGCCTAGTTAAATAAAGGTACATTTAAAACATAATAATAATAAACTCTACATGCCTTTAACTCTGAAAACTGAGGTCACCTGTAAGTAAAATCCACACAGACTTTCCTACGGACACAACTCACAAAATATAAATAAGACTTCATGTAACATTTTCTACTTCTGCAGAAAGGTAATCTTTCATTTCCCTACATTGATTGATTTCTCCAATGTTGGCTGTACCAGAGTAGAAATATATCATGTGAATGTTTGGCATGCTATTACTCCACTTTATCATAATATGTACTTTTGGCCTACCATAATTCATGCTCTCTCACACTGTAGCCTGGAATAAAACTGATGACAACTTTTCTCTCCATGATAAAATGTTTAAATAAACCATAGGATGTTCCCCTACGGTATGTTAAAAAAAAAGTGTTGTGCAGGGCATCAGGGGGCGAGGCTAGTGTTGTAAGGATTTACCAAGGCTGTGTTCAGTCAGTTGAATGTTTTGAAACATTCTGCAATGGGATGTATTGAACGACTCCCAAAATGGTCCACATTGTGGCTGTGGTGGCAGTTCTATTAACATTTGTGGTGGAATGTTGAGTAGGAGCTTGGGTCAGTGTGTGGCAGAACCTTTGGTTATTGGTTTATTGACTTTCAGTGAGCTGTTACTATCAAGTACATGAGAATCACAATCACTGTGGTTGACATGCTTCTGAGTACCACATGCACATCTGATTCATGTTCTTATTACCAACAGCAGTAGGCCTGATTACCAACGATGACGAGACAGCATATAGGGAGGGGGTGAGGGCCCAGGCGGAGTGGTGCCAGGAAAATAACCTCTCCCACAACGTCAGCAAAACAAAGGAGCTTATCGTGAACTTCAGGAAACATCAGAGGGAGCACACCCCCATCCACATCGATGGGACCGCAGTGGAGAAGGTGGAAAGCTTCAAGTTCCTCAGCTCACACATCACGGACAATCTGAATTGGTCCACCCACACAGACAGTGTGGTGAAAAAGGTGCAACAGTGCCTCTTCAACCTCAGGAGGCTGAAGAGATTTGGCTTGGCCCCTAAGACCCTCACAAAGTTTTTACAGATGCACAATTGAGAGCATCCTGTCGGGCTGTATCACAGCCTGGTACAGCAACTAGACCACCCGCAACCGCAGGGCTCTCAAGAGGGTGGTACGGTCTGCCCAACGCATCACCGGGGGCACACTGCCTGCCCTCCAGGACACCTACAGCACGCAATGTCACAGGAAGGCCAAAAAGATCACCAAGGACATCAACCACCCGGAGCCATGGCCTGTTCACCCTGATATCATCCAGAGGGCGAGGTAGGTACAGGTGCATTAAAGCTGGGACCAAGAGACTGAAAAACATCTATCTCAAGGCCATCAGACTGTTAAATAGCCATCACTAGCCGGCTACCAATTGCTTACTCAACCCTGCACCTTAGAGGCTGCTGCCTTATATATATATATAGACATGGAATCACAGGCCACTTTAATAATGGAACACTACCTTAATAATGTTACCTTAATAATGTTTACATACTGATTCCATATGTGTTATTTCATAGTTTTGATGACTTCACTATTATTCTACTATTATTCTACAATGTAAAAACAAAGCAAAACCCTTGAATGATTAGGTGTGTCCAAACTTTTGACTGTACTGTATTCTATTCTACTGTATTTTAGTCAATGTCACTCCGTCATTGCTCGTCCTAATAATTATATATTTCTTAATTCCATTCTTTTACTTTTATATTTGTGTATTGTTGTGAATTGTTAGATTATACTGCACTGTTGGAGCTAGGAACACAAGCATTTCACTACGCCCGCAATACCATCTGCTAAATATGTGTATGTGACCAATAAAATTTGATTTGATATTTCTTACAGAGCCGGTAGAAAGGTGTGGTGAGACAGCATTTGCAAGGACTTTTCAACCTGGTGTGGGGCTGCCAGAGCCACACTGAGCGAGTCTACCAGACATATTCATTTGTTCACGTCATAGAAAAACCAAGAAAAACGCTCTGCAATGGAAAAGAAAGTAAGCTTTTCTTATTGGACATAGTACCTCCCCCAATTTCTGCCCGTTTGCATGTTTTGTCTCGTGAATACAACCTGTCCCTGGGATTTCATACATGCTGCAACAGGTGCATTCACCTGTCAGTAACAGTGGTCTCCTAGCTACATTCCACAGAGCCTCATCAACCACGCCTCTCAACAACTATGTTTGGTTGCACCAGAACATCATTGTTTGACTCTGCATGCTGCACTTGTGCTGCACTTGCATGCTGCACCTCTCCTGCCTGCCTGGTTGCCTGCCCCATGAGAGAGCGAACAAATGTTCATGGAAAAGAAGGTATGTGTTAATAAAATAAGTTTATAAAAGCAGTTTAATCGTCCTCTGAAACTAGCTAGAATTATTCAATCTATAGCTAAAACTAACTCACTCACTTTTGTACATCGCCTTGGTCCGTACAATTGGACTTATTTTAGCGCCAGAAAAGGTAATACTTTCAGATCAACTGTAATGTCAATACCATTGTAAAGCACACTTTCTCCCCTTTCCAACAGAATTCATGCCGAGACCTCCATGCTGCCCGTTTCTGCATGATTGAAGAAGGCAATGAGCTCCTTCGGGTCTTTTTAAAAATGGCGGGTGGGGAAGCGAAACTAATGCGTGATAGTGAGAAGGAGAGATGTGTGGGAAAATGCCTTTTTTTCACTCCATCTGTCCAACTTATCACCTTATCGCCTCAAAAATTTAAATAAAACACTATAAAGAGTTTATATAATGTGTCATTACATACCTATTTGAAGGTTTGTGTCGAATATGAATCGGGTTTTAGGGCGGTGCTAAAGTGATCTTTAGAAGTAAACAGCGGCTTTGAGAGTGACGATCGCTTACAGTGATGATGCAAAAAATGACTAGGTATCCCCCCCTTACCCCCGTCACTGTCCATTTCCTGTTTTTAAACAATGAGAGAAGTGCTACACCTGGGGGAGAGATATTGTAAGACAGAAATAGTTGCTTTATGCGTGCTGTACGTTACGGCGTGACATGTCACGATGTAACGAAGGGTCAGTTTTTTCAACTTTTCTCCATTACTATAGAGCCATTACCATGATTTTGAAGTCAACACAGTCGCTACAGTCCCATTAGTTTTCTTTGCAGCCTTGTTTGAATGTCGCGGTTGCGCACATTTGTACGGAATGGGGTGAGTTTACGCTAACATTAACTAACATTAGCTTTAGGAGCCTAGCTAGATAGCTAGCTAGTTAACGTTAGCTGCCTGGTTGATGCGATCATGCAGCCAGTAGCTAATGTTAATCATTTAGACTCTATAAATGTGTTTGGCACAAGATAAAGATTAAATGATCTGCTGCTGCTACCATAGGCCAAGGGATACTGAAGTTCCTGAAAAGGTTAGACAGCCAGTTTGTTAGTCCAATAATGGCATATTATTTTACTTTCACTGATCATTCAAAAAATGTGTGTGGTGCAAATCTCACTGTCTTAAAAGTAAAAAACCTACAAATTCCACCACAGAGAGACAATATGAACACATTTGTCCAACCAATGGACAGCTAATGCAGAAAGAGAGACATTATTAATTTTAGCACAATGATAACTTTCACAGATAGAAACAGGTAGCCATCATGGCATCAGTCTTTTTCTACTAGCTAGTGCATAGTGACACCTACTGATAAAAACTGGTATCACAGGTTAGGTTAGAATAGAGTGCAATAGAACGAGTGACATTCAATAAATCTACTTCATGAAAAGGTGGATAGTATTTTCAATGCAAACGTTGAAATTAGTTGATTTAATCATTGAATATATGGATTTCACAGGCAATCAGTTCCTACAGTGAGCGCCAGGGAACCAACCACTGGTGGGCCAGATGGAGGCCAAGACAACAACACAAGGTTAGTGTTTTATGAATAACACATTAAAACAAACGTTGTTACAAAGTCTACTCTGTATGGTGATAAATGTAACCTTGCCTTACATAACCCTGACAGACAAATCACACAAATTTCACATGTAAACACGTGATCTTATGCGAAGTTAATGTGATAGCATGTGACAACAAGTAAAGCAACATGTAATAACATGAAACTACGCACGCTCACATGATCACGTCAAGTGTTCCAAAAACACATGAAACACATTTTTCTGTAAGGGAAAGCTTGTAGAATTAATAATTGCAACAGAGCACTGTAATCAGATTAACACATAATAGGTTTTATGACATAAAATGTTGTGTGAAGTACTTAAGTAAAAATACTTTAAAGTACTACTTAACTTCTTATGGCTGCAGGGGCTGTATTGGGTAGCTTGGATGAAAGGTGCCCTGCTCCTCAGTCGGCCTGCTCCTCAGTCCCAGTTGGTAATATATGCATATCATTTGTAGTATTGGATAGACTCAGAAGTTTCTAAATCTGTTAGAATGATGTCTGTGAGTATAACAGAACAGAACAGAATATGGCAGGCAAAAACCTGAGAAGAAATCTGAGGTTGGTCGATTTTCAACCCAGCCCCTATTGAATACATAGTGGGTTATTGGTTATGTTGCACTTCCTAAGGCTTCCACTAGATGTCAACCGTATTTAGAAACTTGAATGAGGATTCTACTGTGATGTGGGGCTGGATGAGAGCTCTTGAGTCAGTGGTCTGGCAGAGAGCCAGGTCCTGGTCACGCGCATTTCACAAGATAGCGACCTGCTTTCCATGCTTTTCTACAGACAATGGAATTCTCCGGTTGGAACGTTATTGAAGATTTATGATAACAACATCCTAAAGATTGATTCTATACTTAGTTAGAAATGTTTTTAAGACCTGTAATAAAACTTTTTTAAGTTTTCGTCCGACGTTCGGCTGGACCAGCACAAGCATTTGGATTTGTGTACTAAACTCCCTAACAAAAGTAGCTACTTGGACATAAATAATGGACATTATCGAACAAAAACAAACATTTATTGTGGAACGAGGATTCCTGGGAGTGCATTCTGATGAAGATCGTCAAAGGTAAGGGAATATTTATAATGTTATTTCTGATTTCTGTTGACTCCTTCATGGCTGATAAAAAAATGTTTTCTGAGCGCTGTCTCAGATTATCGCATGGCTTGCTTTTTCCGTAAAGTTTTTTAAAATCTGACACAGCGGTTGCATTAAGGAGAGGTATATCTATATTTCCATATCTAACAATTGTATTTTCATCGACATTTATAATGACTATTTCTGTAAAATGATGTGGCTCTCTGCAATATCACCGGATGTTTTTAAAACTAGTGAACGTAATGTGCCAATGTATACTGAGATTTTTAAAATATGAACTTTATCAAACAAAACATACATGTATTGTGTAACATGAAGTCCTATGAGTGTCATCTGATGAAGAACATCAAAGGTTAGTGATTCATTTTATCTCTATTTGTGCTTTTTGTGACTCCTCTCTTTGGCTGGAAAATGGCTGTGTTTTTCTGTGAGTTGTTGCTGACCTAAGATAATCATTTGTGGTGCTTTTGCTGTATTGCCTATTTAAAATCGGACACTGTGGTGGGATTAACAACAAGATTACCTTTAAAACGGTATAAGATACATGTATGTTTGAGGAATTTTAATTATGAGATTTCTGTTGTTTTGAATTTGGCTCCCTGCACTTTCACTGGCTGTTGTCATATCAATCCCATTAACGGAATTGCAGCCCTAAGTAGTTTTTTGGAGTATCTGTACTTTACTTGACTATTTATATGTTTGACTACTTTTACTTTATTACATTCGCAAAGAAAATAATATACTTTTTACTCCATACATTTTCCCTGACACCCGAAAGTACTTGTTACATTTAGAGTGCTTAGCACGACAGGAAAATAATAATAATAAATCATTCACACACTTATCAAGAGAACACCCCTGGTCATCCCTACTACCTCTGATCTGGTGGACTCCCTAAACACAAATTCTTAGTTTGTAATTTATGTCTGAGTGTTGGAGTGTGCCCCTGGCTATCTGTAAATAAAAAAACAAGAAAATGGTGCTTTCTAGTTTACTTAATGTAAGGAATGTGAAACTTATTTTTTCTTTGCTTTGATACTTAAGTATATTTAAAACCAAATACTTGTAGTAGTATTTTCCTGGGTGACTTTTAACTTTAATTTTCTATTAATTAAGTTATATTTACTTTTACTCAAGTATTATAATTGGGTACTTTTTCCACAACTGGTTATTTCAAAATGATGAATGTGCATTCAAAATGGCAGGCTTTTAAGAGGTTATTCAAATGACATATAGGCTATTCACTGCAGTTTACAACCTAGACTAGAGTTTAGTACTCACTTGAAAACAGTAATATAACTCTTCATCACATTCTGTTGTTGTAGCCTGGGTACGATACATTTCTTGTCCCTAATAAACGTAAATAATAAGGTCCCTTTTCGAGCTGCATACCCCGGGGACAGGAGGGCACTCAGAGTGCTGCCTCTGGAGCACATCATAGCTTAATATGATTTCCTTTTCTTTTTTTTCTTTCACTGTGAAAATTGACTGGATATAATTACTACAATATTCAGCCTAACATAGAACCGATGCAAATTTAAATGAATGTATACAAAATTACCCGATTTAGTAATTTTATATATTACTATTATACATTTTAGACATACAAATTATACCCATCCACAAAAAACACTTCGTATCGGAGGAAACACCATACACCTGGTGACCGTGTCAGCGTGCATGCACCTGGCCCGCCACAATTCAATGGAACAAGGACACCCCGGGCGGCCAAACCCTCCCCTGACTCGGATGACGCTGGGCCATTTGTGCATCGCTTCATGGGTCTCCTGGTCGCTGCCGGCATGGGTCTCGAACCAGCATCTGTAGCAACGCAGATTGCAGAGACTTAGATCGCTACGCAACTTGGGAGGCTCCATCCACAAAATAATTCAATGTTAATTATATAAAGCAGCCCATTTGATCATCTGCCAGAGAGTAGCCCCATTCGGCCTGAGCCCCAAGTAATATATACATTTGGGCTAGATAACTCACACCGGAATCGGCCCGAGCTCCATCCCTGCATCCAAACCAGTATTATTTGCAGTTTTCACTATGACAATGAAAACACACTGAAAGCACTAAATGGTCTGAACCAGTATCCTATTGTTAAATACCTCATGAATGGTCTCGTTTACCACCTTATTAATAGCAGTGTGCAGTAGGATGCGTTGATCAGTTGATTGAAAGGTGTAGGAATGTAGAATGATAAACTTTCCTCTATTGTGGATGCTCAGTTATGTATCCTATAATTTCTCACTATAGCTATCGCTATAGTTAAGACTTTTGGCTTGGTGGATGGCATGGGACTTAACACAACAGCAGTCTTGCTAACGTTAGCGAACTTGATTGAAATAAATATACAATTATACACTTACACTTGTTACTTGATTTTTATTCTTTATAAATTGACTCTCAAATAATTTACTGTGGCAAGTTTGCCCCCGGTGCGCTGCAGTAGGGAAGTAAAGAGGAAGTCAAATCCATCACTTCCATTGTTTGGCTATGCCCGTTTGAAAATGAGGTGTATAGTCAGATGAAAAGGGAAGTTATCGATAATAATCTTTTGTCATAGCCTACGAATAGGACCCAGATTTTTACCTGACCAGGTCATGAGATCAGGAAAAACTCCAGGCCCCAGAAAAAACATGTACACATTTTGTCACACCACTTTTGTGATATAATGTAATTTGGCCAGTCTAGCACATCCTAGAGTAAAATGTTTTAAACATTTGTTTGGCAGCACATCAGGCAAACTTACCATTATCAATGCATAGGGTTGAATAATAGGTGACACTATCCTCAGTCTGCACTGTCAACCTGTCACATTGAGGTCCATTTGAAATATGGAGAAACGCAATGTGCCCACTTTCCAGTCACACAGCTCATCTGTGTCAATGCATATCACCTGTGTTAGGAAAATCAAATCAAATGTTATTCGTCACATGCACCGAATACAACAGGTAGGCCTTTCAGTGAAATGCTTAACAGTGTTTAACAACAAAAAATAAGTGACAATGAACATTTTACTTGATTTAATAAAAATAATAAAAAAATTTAAGTAACAAATAATTAAACAGCAGCAGTAAAAAACAAACAAGGCTATATACAGGGGGTACTTGTACAGATTCAAAATATGCAGGGGCACCGGTTAGTCGAGGTAATTGAGGTAATATGTACAGTTGAAGTCGGAAGTTTAGCCAAATACATTTAAACTAAATTTCACAATTCCTGACAAAAAAAATATTCTTAGGTCAGTTAGGATCACCACTTTATTTTAAGAATGTGAAATTTCAGAATAATAGTAGAGAGAATGATGTATTTCAGCTTTTATTTATTCCATCACATTCCTAGTGGGTCAGAAGTTTACGTACTGTCACGTTCTGACCCTAGTTCTTGTGTTATTTGTTTGTTTTAGTTGGTCAGGACGTGAGTTGGGTGGGCAATCTATGTTTTGTGTTTCTAGGTTGGTTCTCTGTGTTCGGCCTAGTATGGTTCTCAATCAGAGGCAGGTGTCGTTAGTTGTCTCTGATTGAGAATCATACTTAGGTAGCCTGGGTTTCACTGTTGGTTTGAGGGTGATTGTTTCCGTGTCTGTTGCCACATGGTACTGTTTTGTTCACGTTTATTGTTTTTGTATTCATAGTGTTCAGTTTATTCTTTTTAAATAAACAACCATGGACACTTACCACGCTGCGCATTGGTCCTCCGATCCTTCTCGCTTCTCCTCCTCAGACGAAGAAGAGGAGGAAAACCCTTACAGAATCACCCAACAACCAAGGACCAAGCGGTGTGGTAACGGGCAACAGCGGCCGAAGACACAAGACTCCTGGACGTAGGAGGAAATCCTAGATGGGAGAGGACCCTGGCATTCCCCTTTGCCCAGGGGAATATCGCCGCCCCAAAGTGCAGCAGGAGAGGCAGCAGCGGCCAGCATCACAAGACTCATTGACGAGTTGGACGGAAAAGGACCCTGGGCAGAGCCAGGGGAATATCGCCGCCCCAAAGCAGAGCTGGAGGCAGCGAAAGCAGAGTGGCGGCATTATGAGGAGCTGGCACGGCAGCGAGGCTGGAAGCCCGAGAGGCAGCCCCAAAAATGTCTTGAGTGGGGGGGCACAGCGAGAGTGTGGCAGAGTCAGGAGTCAGACCTGAGCCAACTCCCCCTGTTTACCGTGAGGAGCCAAGGATGGAACCAGAGCTGGTGTTGGAGGTGAGTGAAGCAGAGACGGTGAAGGGAGTTAATGGGGAAATTGGAGGAGAGAGATATGGGGGAGGTGCTCTGTTGGTGCATGAGGCACGGCATTCGCACAACGGAGCGTGTCAGGGATTTGATGGCACCTGGGTCAGCTCTCCATACTCGTCCTGAGGTGCGTGCTAGTCTTATGGTGAAGACTGTGCCAGCCTCACGCACCAGGCCTCCTGTGCACCTCCCTAGCCCTGCACGTCCTGTGCCAGCTCAGCGCTACAGTACTCCTAGCAGTGCTAACCATGGCGGGCGTTGTACGGTGTCCCCAGTACGCGTGCTTAGCCCGGTGCGCTACATCCCAGCTCCCCACATCTGCCGGGCGAGGGTGAAGATCCAGCCAGGGCGGAAGGTGCCAGCCCTGCTCTCAAGATCTCCAGTACGCCTTCATCAGACCAGAGGACATTTCTCCAAAAAGTACGATCTTTGTCCCCATGTGCAGTTGCAAACCGTAGTCTGTTTTTTTTTATGGCTGTTTTTGAGCAGTGGTTTCTTCCTTACTGAGTGGCCTTTCAGGTTGTCATTATTGGACTCGTTTTACTGTGGATATATGTCACACCCTGACCATAGTTTACTTTGTATGTTTCTATGTTTTGGTTGGTCAGGGTGTGAGCTGAGTGGGCATTCTATGTTTGGCCGTATATGGTTCTCAATCAGAGGCAGGTGTTTGTCATTTTGGTGTTTTGTGGGTGATTGTCCTTGTTCCCGTCTCTGCACCAGATAGTACTGTTTGGGGTTTTTCCACATTTCTTGTTTTTGTAGTCAGTTGTTCATGTGTACCTTTACGTATTAAAAAGAACCATGGACACTTACCACGCCGCATATTGGTCCTCTGATCCTTTTCGCCTCTCCTCTTCGGAAGAAGAGTTACCTGTTTCCTCCAGCATCTTCACCATGTCCTTTACTGTTCTGGGATTGATTTGCAATTTTCACACCACAGTACGTTCATCTCTAGGAGACAGAACACGTCTCCTTCCTGAGCGGTATGATGGCTGCGTGATCCCATGGTGTTTATACTTGCGTACTATTGTTTGTACAGATTAACATGGTACCTTCAGGTGTTTGGAAATTGCTCCCAAGGATTAACCAGACTTGTGGAGGTCTACAATGTTTTTTCTGCAGTCTTGGCTGATTTCTTTTGGTTTTCCCATGATGTCAAGCACTGAGTTTGAAGGTAAGCCTTGAAATACACCTACAGGTACACCTACAGGTACAAATTATGTCAATTAGCCTATCAGAAGCTGCTAAAGCCATGACATTTTCTGGAATGTCCCAAGGTGTTTAAAGGCACAGTCAACTTAGTGTATGTAAACTTCTGACCCACTGGAATTGTGATACAGTGAGATAATCTGTCTCTAAACAATTGTTGAAAAAATGACTTGTCATGCACAAAGTATATGTCCTAACCAACTTGCCAAAACTATAGTTTGTTAACAAGACATTTGTGGAGTGGTTGAAAAACGATTTTTATTGACTCCAACCTAAGTGTATGTAAACTTCCGACTTCAACTTTAAATGTAGGAAGAGTTAGTGGCAATGCATACATTATAAACAGAGTAACAGTAGTGTAAAATAGTGGTCTGGGTAGCCCTTTGATTAGCTGTTCAGGAGTCTTATGGCTTGGGGTTGAAGCTTTTAAGAAGCCTTTTGGACCTCGACTTTGCGCTCCGGTACCGCTTGCCGTACGGTAGCAGAGAGAACAGTCTGTGACTAGGGTGGCTGGAGTCTTTGACCATATTTAGGCCTTTCCGCTGACACCGCCTGATGTAGAGGTCCTGGATGGCAGGAAGCTGGCCCCAGTGATGTACTTGGCCATACGCACTACCCTCTTTAGTGCCTTGCGGTCAGAGGCAGAGCAGCTGCCATACCAGGCAGTGATGCTCTCGATGGTGCAGCTGACAACTTTTGAGGATCTGAGGACCCATGCCCAATCTTTTCAGTCTAAAAACACACAACCCTGAGAGTCTGACCAAGCACACCAAGCATAGCACGTTTTGTATTACACCTATGGACACACATAATTCACTCACACACTTACAGTACACACTAATGCATTGTAATATGTTTTTGATGGCACAGTGAAATTGCATGAGAGAAAGCACTAAGGCATGATACATTTGGAAATTATGAGTTTAAAAAGCAATAAGGAGAGGGGAAAAGGTTCTTTAATTAGAGAGATGTAAATAATGGCTGTCTGATTGCCTTCACAAAACAGGATATTGGTATTGACCTGTGGTCCCTGAAAAAAAAAAAGGGGCCATGTTATTAAAGGGCAGAAATTAATACGAGATTATAATTAGGTGACAGGGGTTTAACAGATGAACAGGCTTTAATAAGATGGACTCCTTTTCATCAAGGTTAAGGCTGCTGTTTGACTGTCCATCACAGGGGGAAGGTTAGCTGAGGCAAACCACTCGTGCCTTTTTGTGGTTGAAAGATTCTCTTCAAATGAAATCTGAAATCCGCATAAGATGGAACAGCGCCACTATTTTGTTGACGAAAGGGAGGAAAGGAGAGTCCGGCAGTGTGGTGAATAAAATGACAGTAGGGGAGAGTGGGGTTAGTTGAGCCAGAGGGATAAGTTGAGCCACCCTTGTTTCTAGAAACCATACACAAAAACGGATCAAGTCAAATGAATGTATTATGTTAGAGGTGTCATGATGCTTGTATCTAAACCAAAGTAGATGATTGTTCTATACATCAGTTGGGGTCTCTATACGTTTCAATATGAGATCCTAAACCAGGTATGAAAGTGCATCCTTTTAGCTCTATAGTCAAAATTTTTGCCTTGGGGTAAGTTGAGCCGATGTCCATGGGATAAGTTGAGCCAATGGCAAGTTGAGAGAATTTAAGTGTTTTCTTCCCAGGCATAATGAAAGGCATTATCACTTGGATATGAGGTAACAAAAGGGCCTGTTCTATGATAAAAGTGTGTTAAAAAGTATTTTTTATTTAACCTTTATTTAACTAGGCAAGTCAGTTAAGAACAAATTCTTATTTTCAATGACAGCCTAGGAACAGTGGGTTAACTGCCTGTTCAGGGGCAGAACGACAGATTTGTACCTTGTCAGCTTGGGGGTTTGAACTTGCAACCTTCCGGTTACTCTCTAACCACTAGGCTACCCTGCCGCCCCAAAAAGTATAAAGTGTTTGTTCGGAGTTAAGCTTGTGCTAAAAGATGCTTAAAATTATTAAAAGACCAAGCGATTGTGATTGTGTTTGGGGAATAAAGGTAGATGTGGTTGTAAAAAGGTAGTGGTAATATTTAATTCAGTACAGAAATTTGTAGGCGTCTTAACTTACCCTGTCACGAGCCTCAACTTACCCTGTGCCCAGGGTAAATTCTGCCTAGAGAACTTTTTTGGGACAAACTTATGTTTTCAAAATTGTAGTATTTACATTCATTTAGATTTTTCTAAAAACATCCTGAAATACTGTATATATATACTTATTACAAAGAATATGATATTTCCCTTGATGGAGTGATGCGAAATATAAAAATTTACCCTACTCTCCCCTACATATTCTGGTGTTTTATCTGGCATGCAATTTTACCAGAGCGGGAAAAACAATGTTTGTTGTTTGAAGTAACTACTTTGTTGTTGTAATATCCCAAACGGACATGGCAGTTTCACCAACTACGGATTCCAGCTTTAAAAGGAGCACTCAGCTTTTATTCACACTTTGATTTGGAAGACTGCTGTGGTCCTTCAAGTGCAAAATTTAAGAAGAGGTGAAGACGCCATGACTGATCAAACATAGTTAATTGTTTTGGTGTGTTTTTGTTTTGTTACAGCCATTGTTTTGTGTATTGTTGTGCAATCATAGCAGAGAGAAAACCATGTCGCAAAGATCTGTACACAATTTCCTGGAAGCTGAAAATTGCCCAGTTCTTCCATGGCCTGCATACTCAACAGACATGTCACCCATTGAGCATGTTTCAGATGCTCTGGATTGTTGTGTACAACATCGTGTTCCAGTTTTCGCCAATATCCAGCAACTTCGCATAGCCATTAAAGAAGAGTGGTACAACATTCCACAGGCCACAATCAACAGCCTGATAATCTCTATGCGAAGGAGATGTGTAGCACTGGATAAGGCAAATTATGGTGACTGCTTTTCTAACCCACGCCCCTACCCTTTTTTAAAGGTATCTGTGACCAACAGATGCATATCTGTATTCCAAGTCATGTGAAATCCATAGGGCCTAATGAATTTATTTCCTTATATGAACTGTAACTCAGTAAAATCTTTTAAATTGTTGCATGTTGCATTTATATTTTTGTTCAGTGTAAAATCTTGCATAATTTGGTCAGCTGCGTGATTAAGATTTGGGTCCATATGCGTTAGAAATTGAGAGTTTCGGTCTCCACCCCCGTGAAAGGAAACTCTCAGCCAAAGCCCTCAACATGAAAAAAAAAAAGATAATTTCATAAACCACTTTCTCTTGTTCACTGACAGACAACATCTCTTTGTGCATAAAAAAACTTTTTACTAAAGTGGGCTAAATCACCGTCACACAGAGTGATTCTTGGTAGTCTTAAACAAATCTACTTTGAAACAAAGGTATACATCTCACATAAATTCTTATGGCGTTAAAAAAAGAACACATCTGTACCATGTCAGATATAGAGTTGAAATGTATTCCATTTTGAGTTTTGATCCCAATTTTACACTTTATCTATAAGGGCCAGAGGGCACTTTTGGTTATTGACTGCAGGAAAGGGCTTCAGCTGAAGTTGTAACAAGTCTGCAGAGATTTGAATGGTGTCTCTGCGCCGTTCAGTGGACGTTTAGGAAAAAGAAAGGTCTCTGTCGTCAGTTATATGAAAGGGTGTCAATATTGTACTGTCACTAAGAAAGAAAGATGAAATCTTACATTCATTTATAAATTGATTGCTACTATATTTAGAAAGCACTTCAGTCATTTCAAGCCATTTTGTTGAAGAAAGAAGAGAATTCATAATATTTTTACTATGTACCTACCTGACCTTGTGCCCTCAAAAGTGAGTACATGTTAGCAATTTATAATCATTTTTACAGATCATAAATGTAAAATGTCTACCTGTAAATCATACATGTAACTCAATCAAATGTCAGCAGTAATGAAGGAATAACAATCCACCAGATTAAAATGGCTGGTCCGGCCAATTGTTGTGTGTAGGCTGTATCTCCCTGTTTTATGATTAGGCTATTTTGAGACCGTTGCCCTTTACACTTGTACCACTGAAATGGTAGATTTGGGCACTTATAAGCGCCTATATTTGAACCCTGTGGCTGTACAGTAACATGCTATAAATTACTTCAGAGCCCAGGCTCTGTGCTTCACAGCGCTGTATGGGTTTTGACTGACAGCCGTTCTGAACTTGAGCACCGCACGTGACAAGAAGTTGTCCCCATCCCTCCCACTAATTGGGCAAATTTGTTGTTGTCTGAGTGAGAGAAACACTGTAAATTAAGAGGACTCTGTATTTTGAAAGATGAGACGTTAAGGATTATAATAAATATCGCTTTGATGTCATTCAAGCAAGCCAGACATCTTCACGCATGTTCATATTATAAAACACGTGCCATATTCAGAGTCAATGTTTATGATTACTGGATAATTCTAGTGTTAAAAAAGTCTCTGTCGCATCCAGGCACCTGGCCAAGAGAAAAAAATATGACAAAGAGGCAATTCACTCCAACACCACCAGAGGATATTCGGAACCACTGGTGAGCTAGAATCGCCTGTTTTCAACAGAGTTTTAGTTTCAACATTCTGGACCTACAGATCCTCAACAGCTTTCTGTGAAAGTACACGTTCTGTATGCTTACGCTCAATGTGCTGTCTCACTCTATTCGTTGAGGTGACTGGTTTACTTCAGTCGACCTGGAGGAAGCTTATTTTCATATAAGCGTCCTGCCAGCACACAGGAGGTTTCTCAGGTTTGTATTTCAAGGCATAGCCTACGAATACCTTGCTGTACCGTTCGGGTTAGCACTGGCTCCAGTGTGTAGAGGTGGCTCTAACACCCCTGAGAACCAAGGGGCTAAGAGTGTCCGCTTAGATAAACAATTTCCTGCTTTTCCCCCGATACAGGAGTAAGTGATATGAGACACAGTTTTCCTTGTACCCCACCTCACCGAGTTAGGGTTTAAGATAAATCACAAAAATATCTGTTCGGTGCCCACACAGAGAATAGAATACATAGGCGTCAAGCTGGATTCTCTCTCTTATCGGGCTACACTATCAGACGGCCGTTCCGACAGTTCCTCTCCTTGTTCAACAGGGGGCGCTCGGTCATGCTTAGATCTGGTGAAACCATCGAAGATCTATACGCATTGCATATAGACAAGCACAGCCCGTTGCTCTTTGCGATAACGGGATACACACAACTGGGTCTGGGCGCATTGGTGATGCTCTACGCGTTTCCTCCTCTATGCTTGATTCTCCCCACTCTAAACAGAATGTGTGAACAAGAATTATCCATCATCTTGGTAGCCCTTCAATGGCCAGGCAGACTCTGGTTAGCGGAGTTAGCGTTCTCTGGAGTGATGAATCACGCTTCACCATCTGGCAGTCTGACGGACTAATCTGGATTGAGAGCACTACCTGCCCCAATGCATTGTGCCAACTGTAAAGTTTGGTGGCGGAGGAATAATGGTCTTAGGCTGTTTTTCATGGTTCAGGCCCCTTAGTTCCAGTGAAGGGAAATCTTAACGCTACAGCATACAATGACATTCTAGATAATGATGTGTTTCCAACTTGGTGGCAACAGTTTGGAGAAGGCCATTTCCTGTTTCAGCCCTGACAATGCCCTTGTTCACAAAGTGATGTCCATACAAAAATGGTTTGTTGAGATCGGTGTGGAAGAACTTGACTGGACTGCACAGAGCCCTGACCTCAACCCCATCGAACACCTTTGGGATGAATTGTAACGCCACCTGCTTAGACAGGCCTAATCGCCCAATTTCAGTGCCCAACCTCACTAATGCTCTCGTGGCTTAATGGAATCAAGTTCCCGCAGCAATGTTCCAACGTGTAGTGAAAAGCCTTTTTCCAGAAGAGGGGAGGCTGTTATAGCAGCAACGGGGGAACAACTCCATATTAATGCCCATGATTTTGGAATGAGATGTTCACAGAGCAGGTGTATACATACTTTCGGTCATGTAGTGTAATGTGGATCTGTTTTTGCATTGGATGCGTCTCAATCCACCGCATCCGCCTATGTTTGCACTTCCACATCTACGGTGAAAGGTGGCAGAGCTAGAGTGGTGTTTGTCCTAACATGAGATATCCCGAAAACTCTGTAGCGTCCGAACAGTTTTACATACAAACATGACCACTCTATGGTAAGGGGAGACTTCGTATAATATTTTCAAATTTTTTATCATTTATTTTGATACCTAACGGGGTCCTAAAATTCTAAATCAAATAGATAAATTATCCATAGTATGACCATCTTAAAACAATTCCATGTCAGCTTAGAATCTTTATATTTTACAAATAATACTAAACATACACATACAAATGACAACATCATGCAAACATCAACTACATCACACCTGCCCAGACCCGCTAGCACACACCCCCATCTCCAGCATCCACATCACTTTCCGCCACATGGCCTGAAACTGCACCATTTTGTTTCTCTCCATAGTTTCCAAGTTGTTAGTATACTTTTTTTCAAGATTGGTGATGAGAAGAGAATCGTCCATCCCATCCGGTATCTCACTACACCCCCATATGTCATGTCATGCAATATGCAGACAGATCGATTAAAAGTAAGTTTACATTGTAATACTTCCGACAGTCAACCCTCCAGCTCCGCCCACAACTACAGACTTTATAGCATTCCCAGAAAGCATGGATTACCGAGTCATTATTAGTTTTACACTTAAGACATGACTCTGCCGTTGTGCTTTAGAATTTGTGATTTTTTAAATCTTGTATAGTACATTCTATAAATTAGTTCATACTGGTTTAAGCATACATTTTCATTAACTTTAGTTATGCTCCAACTTTCCCTCTATCCTGTGCTAACATCAATTCTTTTTAAGTCTTGGTTCCAATAGTTTATATCTACATTGGTCAGTACAAAACGACTTTTTAATTCTGTCATGGATTTGTATTTCCTCTTACCAAGTCATTTAAGGTTGTGCCTTTAGCTTTCCACGTGGACTAATTTATCAGTGAATTCTGAAAAGCTATCCAAGGATTGTTCCATTAGGTTGTGTTTTTAGGAATTCATATTGGTTCTTGTAGAATATGTTTCATTTTCTTCCACATTGTTAGTGTTCTTAATGTTTTTAGCTTCATCCTTTGAAAATAGACACATAAATATATTCTGGACATGAGTATGTGCATCTTCAATATGTACCCATTGTTCCTCTGTAGTGCATTTAACGACAGAGTACTAGGAGTTTACTAGCCCCCTGCGGTAACTGCGCCCCCTGTAATTCACATTAAGACCACAAGATATCACCAAATTATTTCCCCAACACTTTCCCTGGCTGCCACTGCTCTTGCTCAACAAAAATGTCCTCTGTGTAATCACAACATTTGGAAATATTTAAACAAAATGGTTGTGTGGTATATTGATTTAAAAAAATGAAATTTTGAAAAAGTTGTAGATATATTCCAATGAAGTCAGATCTCGTTAAAATAACAGCAAATTGATCAGAAATACAGTGGAGACGTTAATGTTGTAAATGACTATGGTAGCTGGAAACGGCATATTTTTTATGGCCTCGGTGCACACGTGAGCAAGAGGACAAGTACATTAGAGTGTCTAGTTTGAGAAACAGATGCCACACAGTCATCAACCGGCAGCTTTATTAAATAGTACCCGCAAAACACCAGCCTCAACGCCAACAGTGAAGAGGCGACTCTGGGATGTTATTAAAATAGCCACATTTCAGCAAATTAACACCTGTTTCAAATATACGACGGGTATAAATACATGATTTACGAGGTTACCATGAATTACCATGAATTACCATGAATTACCATGAATTGTTTACAAGGTTTAATGTTTGATTTGTTACATTAAAGAATTCTATGCTAACCGATGTAGACTGACTGTAGCTCCAGATTGGATTAGATTCAACTGTGACATGTTTTGCTATGGCCCTGGGTTGGTTTTGGTTTGTTGCTGCTAGTTAATGCACAGTTGTAGTAGGAAATGCTATAGTTACAACTATAGCTGCATCCAATATTTATTTTTGCCCTTAGACATGGGATGCACCTCCGTCATTCTGCCGTGTCATTTTATTGTTATGAACGTATCCAACGGCTACTGGTGCCGAACACTCTGAACGGATACAAATGGGAATGTTTAGTCTAAATTGCATTAATGTATAGTGGCATGCTAAAGTAGGCAAATAATTAGTGGGAAACAACTTTGTCATCATTATGTCGTCAAATTTCCTTTAAGGAGATGGCAATGTTACCATTAGTAGCAAGTTCGTCAAAAATAGCTAGTAATGCTAATATTAACTAGCTATTATAAAGTGGTGTCCCCTCAATCTTAGATAGCTGGCTATACTTTAATGTTTTTTTTTAATTATTATTATTATATTTATTTTATTATGAACACAACAATACAAAAACAGAAATATACAAACAAGAGTACATAAACCTAACTGACTTATACGGCAGCTAATGTCAATCATGACAAAAGGTCTCCCTATTTACTATTTGCCTCCTTTTTAAAAGTTATCCTGTTTCCAAATCAAATCTGAGTTTTATTGAGGTAGCCAGCTAGCTAGGGAGCTAGATAGCTAATGTCAGATAGCCTGCCATGCTAGCATTATGATAGTGATACTGATTGTCAAAATATACAGATACATAACCAGCAGGGTCTTGCTATACTCACCACCACTGGTCAAGGGTTTGATCATTGACAGCCAGCATCGGATGTCATCTGGCCATCTAAATTGTGTGAACTGCATTCCCAGTTAGTATCAATTTAGTATGGAAGCCCATCTCTACTTGGTTGAAGTTAGAAAAACATTCCAGAGCAAAATGTTTATTTCACACAAAGCTGTCATTACTGCAGACTTTGGGACAGAATGGAAAATCTGTAGTGGACTTTTCGCTCAGCCTCAAAAAGGACAGTTTGCACATGGAGTTGGCTTTTATAAGGGTGTTGTTATCTTGTGTTTTGGGCGGAAAGGTGCATTTATTGTTGACATAATTATAATTCCAGCCCAACCCTCAAGTAAGTCGATTGCATTTACTTCCCAAACTCAGTTTTTTACGGGACTGACTTTATGACCAAAATTATTCTATGCATACTTTGTAGTCAATTTTGACACTAGAATAAATATTTATGACTCATATTGATGCCCCATAGATGAGAAGTTGCTTTTTAGGGGCAGTCTCTTTATTTGCTACCCAGAAATTATTTGATATTGATAAGCATAGAAAAAGGGTTACAAAAGAGTTCTTGGTTGTCCCCATAGGAGAACCCTTTTTGGTTTCACGGAGAACCCTTTTTGTTTCCAGGTAGAACCCTTTGGATTCCAGGTAGAACCCTCGGTGAAAAAGGATTCGATGCAGAACCCTTTCCACCGAGGGTTCTACATGGTACCCTTTCATGTTCTACCTGAATCCAAAAAGGGATCTCCATGGGTACAGCCAAAGAACCCTTTTAGGTTCTAGATAGCACCTTTTTGAAGAGTCACTTTTTGTCAAGACAATTTCACCGCACAATAAATATCTGTGGCAGTTTGATGCAAAGCACAAGAAAACTAGGGGGTTATGAGTGTCAGTTGTTTTATTAATGTTTTATCCTTTTCAAGGTCAATAAAGCTGTTCCGGTAGGATGCCATGTGTCTGACTGAATTCTTTCACCTGATGAATTCCAAATTGAGAAAATGCTTGGCAAGCATTAGGTGAGGCTGTATATTAACAGCACTGATAGTAAAGACCTGGGCATATTGATGTCTTACTCTGTTTGATGCACCATGCTGAGATTAGTTCAATTGGAATGAAATTGGCTGTTAAATATATATCTGGCAAAATCTGACAGTGACAGATGTGTTTCATCATTTTCCTTCAATTCGCAAGAGGCTAATATGTATCTCACCGGAGAAAGTATATGCATGAGCGAAAAAGCACACCTTTGTATGTCTTGCCCATCTATCTGATGCGGTCTTGTCAAAAAGAGTAAGATATTTTTTGCAGCCCATAGCATTGAATGCAAGGGAAGCCAGCGAGCATTTGTCCTCCCTTGATAGAAAATCTGCGTTGATCTGAACTGAGTGAGCTCAACTGTGAATGGTCCTGGCTCACCAAAGGAAAGTGTCTAGGGAAGCCAGTTTGGATTTGGCTTCACACCAACATCATTGACAGAAAGAAAATGTGAATTGTTGCATCTCGTGTTGTTGAAAAGCTGAAATGTCTTGATTTAATAAATATTCAACCCCTTTGTTATTCCCTAAATAAGTTCAAGAGTAAAAATGTGCTTAACAGGTCACATAATAAGTTGCATGGACTCAGTCTGTGTGCAATAATAGTGTTTCACATGATGTTTGAATGACTACCTCTTTCATTGTACCCCACACATACAATTATTTGTAAGGTCCCTCAGATGAACAGTGAATTTCAAACACAGATTCAATCACAAAGACCAGGGAGGTTTTCCAATGCCTCAAAAATAATGACACCTATTGGTAGATGGGTGAAAAAAAAGCAAACATTAAATATTCCCTTGAGTTTGGTGAAGTTAATTATACTTTGGATGGTGTATCAATACACCCAGTCACCAAAGATACAGGCGTCCTTGTAACGGCTCTCGTCGAAAGGAGTGGACCAAAGCGCAGCGTGGAAAGTGTTCATGATTTCTATTTTCAAAAAACACTCAAACAAAATAAAAAAAGTGAAAACGAAAGCGCAGTTGTCAGGTACAGACACTGAACAGAAAACAAGATCCCACAAAAGCCATAGGGAAAATGACAACATATACAGTGGGGCAAAAATGATTTAGTCAGCCACCAATTGTGCAAGTTCTCCCACTTAAAAAGATGAGAGGCCTGTAAGTGTATGTCAGACAAAATGAGAAAAAAAATCCAGAAAATCACATTGTAGGATATGAATTTATATGCAAATTATGGTGGAAAATAAGTACTTGGTCACCTACAAACAAGCAAGATTTCTGTCTCTCACAGACCTGTAACTTCTTTAAGAGGCTCCTCTGTCCTCCACTCGTTACCTGTATTAATGGCACCTCTTTGAACTTGTTATCAGTATAAAAGACACCTGTCCACAACCTCAAACAGTCACACTCCAAACTCCACTATGGCCAAGACCAAAGAGCTGTCAAAGGACACCAGAAACAAAATTGTAGACCTGCACCAGGCTGGGAAGACTGAAACTGCAATAGGTAAGCAGCTTGGTTTGAAGAAATCAACTGTGGGAGAAATTATTAGGAAATGGAAGACATACAAGACCACTGATAATCTCCCTCGATCTGGGGCTCCACGCAAGATCTCACCCCGTGGGGTCAAAATGATCACAAGAACGGTGAGCAAATGTCCAGGCCCGTCTGAAGTTTGCTAGAGAGCATTTGGATGATCCAGAAGAAGATTGTCACCAAGTATGATCATATTTATTTTACAGTTACAGGAAACGCTTATAATTTGATTGCTACTATATTTAGAAACTATTTCAGTCATTTCAAGCCCTATTGCCACACTTGTTGAATAGGGGAAACTTGAGTTTGTCATCAGAGTACATCTCAGGAATGTATAAATATTTTTTTTACCAGAAAGGTAAGTGCCAGACCTTTCTAAAACTATGCAATATTACCAGTTATTGTTTAAGGCCATCTCATGAAAAATTAATTACATTTGGGTACGTCTATTTTGGCAGAAATCTAAATGTTGCCTTAACATATTAAGGCAACCAACATCACCCAAAAGCAAGCAGCATATGCAGGATGTTTATCTATATTCCTGTCAGGCATTTTATTGGGCTTGTCATTTAAGATATTGGAACAACTTCCCTGAAACAGAACTTTGTCAGATTTAAATGATTGAGCTTGTGCTTTCTTTCCACTGCTTAGTATTCTAGACTGTACATAATAATCATAAAACAAGCTTAAATCCTCTGGCAATTTGAAAAAGTAGGCCTGGATGGCCAGCTACATGTAGATGGGGTGCTGGGTATTGCTGGGTTGTCATGGCGACCATCTCTTATTTCTGAAGTGTTCCTGTGTAGGAAACATATTGATTCTTTATTGGAGATGACATGGCATTCCCCCACCATGTAACATCCAATCAATGTACCGCTGGAAGCCAGAAGGCAACATGCTGCTCAGTGACACATCTGAAATGGTGGCGACTCAAATGATACACAAGTCAGGCTTTGCTGAATGTTTTTCAATGTTTTGTAGCCGGTATATTCTATATCTAATGCAGCATCCAGTTTCCCATGTAATTGAGGAGTCCTAGAGAAAGAAAAAAACAATATTACAACCAGCAAACATTATTTCAAATTCCACCATTCCATCAATGTGGTCTGTTTCAGATGTATAATGGGTCACCTTTGAGCCCAAGATGTGTCCAATATGCAGTGGTGATTTTAGCATGTAAATCTTGGTGGGTGAAAATATTGTTTAGATGCATGCCAGCAAAGCCACAACACTATACAATACAATAATTGCACTATAACGGTGACAAACGGTGCCCATAAACATACATTTTTGGACTCACGGTTGTTGTGATGTGTTTGAATAGGAAAGTGGCGCAGCAGTCCTTCGTGGGCAAATTTTGTCATCAAAGAGAAAGATGCGGATTTACAATTCCAAGTTGAATGACGGTTCAAAACGTATTTTCCCAGTTGCGATGCTTGCATCGAGCCAATGTCACCAATTCCTTACAAACCACTCATTGTTGAATTTGTGATCTCCAAATTGTTGTGTAATGTTAATGTCCAATGACCGATTGTCACGATCGTCATCCTCCTCGTCTGAGGTGGAGTAGTTGGAAGGATCAGAGGACCAAAATGCAGCGTGGTATGTGCTCATCGTGAATTTAATGAACACTTGAACAAACTATACAAACCAATAACCGAACGTGACGCTATAATAAGAACTGTGCTGACACAAGTAATTAACATAGACAATGACAAAACAGGCTACCTAAATATGATTCCCAATCAGAGACAATAACTAACACCTGCCTCTGATTGAGAACCTTATCAGGCCAAACACAGAAACAGACAAACTAGACACACAACATAGAATGCCCACTCATATCACACCCTGACCAAACAAAACATATAAACATACAAAGCAAACTATGGTCAGGGCGTGACACCGATGAGCACCGATACGTTTTATCTATATTTTCTCTTCATTATTTCTCTTCAAATGACAAGATTCATGAATCATGATGATGACTGCTAGCTAAGATTGTGGAAAGAAGATATTGACATGATCAGTCCAATCATAGCTACTGTACATATAACGTGATTGACATAATTTCTGTGGCCAATGACCTTGAGCCTTCTTGGAAGGGCACTTCCTAATCTAAGTCTATGGCAGGACACAGGAGGGCTCACATTCTTGATGTCTCCCCTTACTAAATGCGGGTGATGTAGTGTCCCATGAGTGACAGAACACTGAGCCAATCACGGTTCAATGCTCCTATTTTCTGCTGGCCTAGCCCCAAAACCAAAGAAAGCACTGTGCTAGGCTGAAACGCCTGCATTTTGGATCTCCCTGTTTGTATGCGGCTGTATTAACATATATTTCTAACATTGTTTGCAAACTGATGTGACACGTATTAATGCCAAACTAACATGGAAAACAGACAAGCCCCACCCCCCCAAAAAATAATTATGTATACCTTAGACAAATACAATAAAACTCATTTTTTCACAATTCCTGACGTCGTTTAATCCTAGTAAGAATTCATGGTCTTAGGTCAGTTAGGATCACAACTTTATTTTAAGAATGTGAAATGTCAGAATAATTGTAGAGAGAATGATTTATTTGAGCTTTTATTTATTTAATCACATTCCTAGTGGGTCAGAAGTTTACATACACTCAATTAGAATTTGGTAGCATTGCCTTTAAATTGTTTAACTTGGGTCAAATGTTTCAGGTAGCCTTCCACAAGCTTCCCACAACACGTTGGCTGAATTTTGGCCCATTCCTCCTGACAGAGCTGGTGCAACTGAGTCAGGTTTGTAGGTCTCCTTGCACATACTTTTTCAGTTCTGTTCACAAGTTTTCTATAGGATTGAGGTCAGGGCTTTCTGATGGCCACTCCAATACCTTGACTTTGTTGTCCTTAAGCCATTTTGCCAAAACTTTGGAAGAATGCTTGAGGTCATTGTTCATTTGGAAAATCCATTTGCGACCAAGCTTTAACTTCCTGAATGGTGTCTTGAGATGTGGCTTCAATATATCCACATAACTTTCCATCCTCATGAAGCCATCTATTTTGTGAAGTGCATCAGTCCCTCCTGCAGCAAAGCACCCACACAACATGCTGCTGCCACCCCCGTGCTTCACAGTTGGGATGGTGTTCTTCGGCTTGCAAGCCTCCTCCTTTTTCCTCCAAACATAACAATGGTCATTATGGCCAAACAGTTCTGTTTTTGTTTCATCAGACCAGAGGACATTTCTCCAAAAAGTATGATCTATGTCCCCATGTGCAGTTGCAAACTGTAGTCTGGCTTCTTTATGGCGGTTTTGGAGCAGTGGCTTCTTCCTTGCTGAGCAGCCTTTCAGGTTATGTCGATATAGGACTCGTTTACTGTGGACATAGATACTTTTGTGCCTGTTTTCTCCAGCATCTTCACAAGGTTCTTTGCTGTTGTTCTGTGATTGATTTGCACTTTTCGCACCAAAGTACGTTCATCTCTAGGAGACAATGCATCTCATTCCTGAGCGGTATGATGGCTGTGTGGTCCCATGGTGTTTATACTTGTGTACTATTATTTGTACAGATGAACGTGATACCTTCAGACGTTTGGATGAACCAGACTTGTGGAGGTCTGCAATATTTTTTCTGGGGTCTTGGCTGATTCTTTGGATTTTCCCATGATGTCAAGCAAAGATCTACTGAGTTTGAAGGTAGGCATTGAAATACATCCACAGGTACACATCCAATTGACTCAAATGATGTAATTAGCCTATCAGAAGCTTGTAAAGCCATGACATCATTTTTTAAAATTTTCCAAGCTGTTTAAAGGCACAGTCAACTTAATGTATGTAAACCTCTGATCTACTGGAATTGTAGGTCAGTGAATTATAAGTGAAAACAATCTGCCTGTAAACAAATGTTGGAAAAATTACTTGTGTCATGCACAAAGTAGTAGTCCTAACCAACTTGCCAAAATTATAGTTTGTTATCAAGAAATTTGTGAAGTGGTTGAAAAACTAGTTTTAATGACTCCAACCTAAGTGTATGTAAACTTCCAACTTTAACTGTATATAATATATATATATATATAAAAAAAAAAGTTTAGCAAAAAATGTGGGGCTCAAAACAGGTGGGGCTCTTGCTATTGTATGATCCTGAATAAGCTACTCATCTGAATAAATTAAAGAGATTGTACGTTATCTTAACACTTTCAAATTTGTATGTATGTATTGGAATTCCTAACATATTACACAATTTGGAGGAACATCTTTTTTTCATTTGCAAGATGTAACATATCATACAAAATGGATGAAGTTGTGCACAATTTTTGGGGACCCATTTTGGCTCGTGAGTTCTACTTTAATAACTACTGGCTGAAATTTGACAAAACCTATGTAGCGTGACTTTAAGTGATTCATCAGCCAAACAATAAAAAACAATAGTGACTTGAAGACTATAAAATAAAACTTTTATGTAATGACACAATTTATTAAGGCCATAATGTGATTTATTCTCAACAAAAGCTAACCCAAATCCTATTGAGAGCATTGTTACCGTACCATTTGCATGAATTGAACAGTGTGTAAAGCACAAATCTAGACATGTTGGTATGGCTTCAATTAGAGATGACCATTGAAAAGTGGCAAACAAAAGAAAGTAATGAGGAAATGTCAAATCATTGATTAAGGTTATTTCATACATGTATAATTATGCATTCATAAATGTATGTATTGATGTGTTATAGCACATGAGATGGAGTTTGCAATAGAAATGGCCATAGGGTTGAGAAGGTTTTTGGGAAAGCCTTTCCATCTACCAGAAGATGTTTAGGCCTATCATTAGCATTGCTATATTCTGCCTGTTCCATAATTGTTTGAAGCCTGGATGTTTTGCTTCATATTATGAGGCATGTCTTACCTTGCTTCAAAGTAGACTACAGCCAAAATCCCACCATAGAAACATGGAGGCAATCATTTGTTTTAAGACTTCCTCATATGTGTTTTCCTGTTCTTGAGGTTTTTCTTTCAACTTTCTTTTATTGTCTAGCAACCAAAGGAATTACCCTAGTCACCATTTGCAAACGATGATAGTTGCATCTTTAAATCCCCCCTTTCTACATTTCTAATGGATATTTCCATCCCTGTCCATGAAACTGCTCGCATGTGTGGTGAGCATTCTAGAACACTCTTTTCTTGCTAATTGCATTTGAAACATTCACATGTGGGCCTAAAGCAGTGTACATTGCTGTGCCTAAAATGTGAAGAAGTATAGTTTATCAACATTTTAAGCTAAACATTGTAAACTGTTCAATCAGCCTTATTAAATGATATGTCATATACCTCCACTACATTACTTTGATAAACATCCGTGTTGATTAAGAATTTAGTATATGCAATGCCCAGTCAAAAATACGTGGGTATATGGCATATACCTGCGTATACCCTCCACTACACCATATTCTTTATGTGTTTGGGGCTGCTGGGGAACCATGATGTGCAGACATAATCAAAGTGACACTGGACTAGCGCACTTGCTAGAGTCTTTAGGGTGTCAATGTCAAGCCATTTTGAGTATGTGTAACGGCTTTCTAGGTGTGGTGAAGGAGAGTCGGACCAAACTGCAGCGTGTATATTGCGATCCATGTTTAATAAAACAAACGTAACACAAATCAATACAAAACAAATAAATGAAAACCGAAACAGCCTAAACTGGTGTCAACTAACACAGCACAAGGACATCAAGACACTAAGGACAATCACCCACGACAAACTCAAAGAATATGGCTGCCTAAATATGGTTCCCAATCAGAGACAACGATAAGCACCTGCCTCTGATTGAGAACCACTCCAGACAGCCATAGACTTTGCTAGATAACCCCACTAGCTACAATACCAAATACATACACACCAAAACCCCAAGACAAAACACACCACAATACAAAAACTCCATGCCACACCCTGGCCTGACCCAATACATGAAGAAAAACACAAAATACTTAGACCAGGGTGTGACAGTATGCTGTAAAATTTTGGACAAACCTACAGACTTTTCAAGTACCCTCAGAATAAAACATTTTGACTGGTTGTGGTTATGCCACATATAAAAGGTAATACATGTTTTAAGTTAAATGACACACATTTAGGCTATTGGAGCGTTAGGTTCTAGGTGCATGAGGAATAGCTGTTCGGATTGGAGAGGAGACATTTACATTTATTCTTTCTTACATTTTAGTAATTTAGCAGACACTCTTATCCAGAGCGACTTAGTGAGCGACAGTAGTGAGTGCATACATGTTCTTACTTCGGAACGTGAGGAAACACATGGTGGAGAAACAGAAACAAGTAATGGTTTTATTTGAAAATGGCCTGGTGTAGGATTGGATAGGGTTATGATGATTATATTATTTAATAGAGTTGTATTTGGCTGATCAGGTTGTGGAATGGAGCGGAGGAAGAAGAGGCAGAAGAGCAGGATCACAAATGTCCGTCTCTTGAGTGTAGAATTGAGGATCTTGTTTCTCCGGGTAAGTGATCATGGAGTTAGTGAAATGGAGTATAAGGGAGTTGAAGGGAATGAGGAAGAGGCAGTGTTTGTGAGGGAAAGGAAAAAATTCCAGAGCCTCGCACCAATGGGCATGATAAAGACGAGTCTGGTCCAGTAGGAGTGAGATTTTATGAGAGGGTGGACCCCTGACTTTGCGGATCCATATGTGGTTTCAGGGTGGGTGGAGACATAGTTGGGTGCTGTTGAATCGGTGAAGGTAACCCGAGGTGGTCCTGTAATGTTTTTTTTGTGTTTCTTCCACCCAGTGGGAGCGGGCACTTCGTGCGACGCAACTTGGGTCAAGATCTATATATTGCTTTCTTGCAGCAGAGTAACTTTAAAACTCGTGATTTCTTGGGTAGTGATAATTGCAGCCATTTGCTGTGACTCAGACCCGTGGGGGGATTGTGGGGAAATGGAGAGGACACAAGTTATGTTAGGATATATGGGTTATCCTGTAAGAGCTTTTGTGTCAAATCCACTGTGGTGTTTCAGGTGCCACATTTATAGTCATGTCACAGCAGTGTGTAGGAGGTAGATTCCAAGATGTGGGAAGTGTGCAGGAGGGCAAGGAACAGAGGAATTTGTAGTTGCCGTGGAAAAAGTTGTCAACTCTAGGGGTTCCCATGTTGCTGGGGATCTGAAGTGTCCAGTGTGAGAGAAACAGGTTGACGTGGCCAGGGTCAGGAGGGTGTTGTATGCTGAGGCATTGAAGATAGTAGAGGAACATGGGTCAAGGGGGAGGGATCCTGAGTGTATCCCTATGAATAGTAGATCTGTGCCAGCACAGATGGATAGGCCAACGAGTGATATACACTTCAGTATGGTTAGTTTCTTAGCATTCAATGACAGAAAATAGATGTGGTGGCAGCTGCGGAGAGGTACCTGGGTGTACCAAATGTAACTTCAGAAGAGTTACAGGGTGTGTTGAGTGGTAGTGTCCCATCCTCCCAGGCCATTGGCATGGTGTAGGAGCAAATAAGATCAAAGTAATGGAATGAGGCGGTGGGTTTAAATGAGTGTAGGGTTAGTCGGAAGGGTGATTTTATTTCCTTTTTTTGTTTTACAAAGTGTAATGGATTTACACTCCAATTCAGTTGGTGACAGTAATGCACCTTGTGATTGTCAATCACCATTTAAAAAACACAAAAGAAGAAGAAGAATTGGGCTGCCAGGAGCATATGTGGCCACATTATTATAGGACAACTTGAGAGAATGATGATCCGCTACAGACAGCACATCTCAGTATCAGTAAAAATACAGCCAGACTAGCCTGCTACTGTGCTTTTCTAGACCTTGTAAACTGTCGAGTAGACCCACAACTGATCCAAATGGAGTGAAACAGTCAAATCACTGTGCTTTTGCGGCATTATTCAAATGACAGAATAGAAATGTGTACTCCCATGAAAACAATAAAGCAATTATTAGGCTAGTCTAGGTAGGATAATTATATTGTCTTTAAACAAAAACTTGGTTCATAGACTAGACGTAACATAGTCAACGTAAATCCTGGAATAGTCAAATTGATATGTTATCATCTTGGCGCACCCATCCCGTTAGCGGGATCATTTTCATCAACATCCGCTGAATTGTAGAGTGCCAAATTCTAATTAAATTACTAAAAATATTTAACTTTCATGAAATCACAAGTACAATATAAAACACAGCTAAGCTTGTTGTTAATCCCCTGGCATGTCAGATTTCAAAAAAGCTTTACAGCAAAAGCTATCCAAGCATTTATGTTAGGACATCTCTCTCAGCAGACAAAACATTACAAACAGCTAGCAGCAAAGTAGATTGGTCACGAAAGTCAGAAAAGCAATAAAATGAATCGCTTACCTTTGATGATCTTCGGATGTTTGCACTCACGAGACTCCGAGTTACACAATAAATGTTATTTTTGTTCCATAAAGATTATTTTTATATCCCAAAACCTCCATTTGGTTGGGGCATTTCGTTCAGAAATTCAAAGGCTGGTGCAGGTCATGACGAGAAAATTCCAAATAGTATCCGTAAAGTTCGTAGAAACATGTCAAACGTTTTTTATAATCAATCCTCAGGTTGTTTTTACAATAAATAATCGATGATATTTCAACCGGACCGTAGCTTTTTCAATAGGAGAGAGAGAGAAAATGTCTGCTCCAAGCTGTTGCGCATGCAAAACTCTGCTGGCACCCAGCCATCCACTGACGTGATGTTATAGTTCTCGCTCATTTTTCAGAAGAAAAGCTTGAAACCATGTCTAAAGACTGTTCACACCATGTGGAAGCCATAGGGAAAGGAATCTGGTTGATATCCCTTTAAATGGAGGGAACGCATGCAATGGAACAGGGAGATTCATTTCTCTTAGGCACATCCTTGTTGGATTTTCCTCAGAATTTCGCCTGTAATATCAGTTCTGTTGTACTCACAGACAATATTTTGACAGTTCTGGAAACTTTAGAGTGTTTTCTATCCTAATCTGATATGCATATTCTAGATTCTGGGCCTGAGAAATAGGCAGTTTCATTTGGGTATGTTTTTCATCCAAACATCAAAATACTGCCCCCTACACTCAACAGGTTAAGTTTGGTATGGTTACACAGGATAGAAAGTCACTTCAAAAACTAAAGGAGGGTGGTTATTCGGGGTGGATGGGAAGGTGTAAAACATGAACGACTAGCTACACCAAGGTTGCGTGTTCAAATCTCATCACGGACAACTTTAGCATTTTAGCTAATTTGCAACTACTTACTACTTTTTAGGAACTTTGCCAATACTTAGCATGTTAGCTATGCTATGTGGACGACACACAGCTGAAAGGAATATGGTGAAGCCCCAAAATTGCCCTCTCTGGAAGCCTGTGTTTCAGACATATGGAAGTGGATGGCAGCAAATGTTCTACTTTTAAACTCAAAACAAAACAGAGATGCTAGTTCTAGTTAGTGCTAAACACAGCTGCTAGAACTCCAAAAAATTATCCTATTACTCCAGTGCTAGCCTCTCTAAACTGGCTTCCTGTTAAGGCAAGGGCTGATTTCAAGGTTTTACTGCTAACCTACAAAGCATTACATGGGTTTGCTTCTACCTATCTTTTTGATTTGGTCCTGCCGCACATACCTACACATACGCTACAGTCACAAGGCACAGGCCTCCTTACTGTCCCTAGAATTTCTAAGAAATTCTAGAAAACAGCTAGAGGCAGGGCATTCTCCTATAGAGCTCAATATTTATGGAATGGTCTGCCTATTCATGTGAGAAACGCAAACTCGGTCTCGACCTTTAAGTCTTTATTGAAGACTCAGCTCTTCAGTAGGTCCTATGATTGAGTGTAGTCTGGCCCAGAAGTGTGAAGGTGAACGGAAAGGCACTGGAGCAACGAACTGCCCTTGCTGTCTCTGCTTGGCCGGTTCCCCTCTCTCCACTGGGATTCTCTGACTCACACCCTATTACAGGGGCTGAGTCACTGACCTACTGGTGGGTGCTCTTCCATGCCGTCCCTAGAAGGGGTGTGTCACTTGAGTAGATTGAGTCACTGACGTGATCTTCCTGTACGGGTTGGCGCCCCACCTTGGGTTTGTGCCGTGGGGGAGATCTTCGTGGGCTATACTCGACCTTGTCTCAGGATGGTAAGTTAGTGTTTGAAAATATCCCTCTCATGGTGTGCGGGCTGTGCTTTGGCAAAGTGGGTGGGGTTATATACTGCCTGTTTGGACCTGTCCGGGGGTATTGTTGGACGGGGCGACAGTTTCTCCTGACCCCTCCTGTCTTTGCCTCCAGTATTTATGCTGCAATAGTTTATGTTTCGGGGGGCTAGGGTCAGTCTATTATATCTGGAGTATTTCTCCTGTCTTATCCGGTGTCCTGTGTGAATTTAAGTATTCTTTCTTTCTTTCTTTCTTTCTTTCTCTCTCGGAGGACCTGATCCCTAAGACCATGCCTCGGGACTACCTGGCCTGATGACTCCTTCCTGTCCCCAGTGCACCTGGTCATGCTGCTGCTCCAGTTTCAACTGTTCTACCTGCGGCTATGGAACCCTGACCTGTTCACCAGACGTGCTACTTGTCCCAGTAGAGATCCTCTGAATGATCGGCTATGAAAAGCCAACTGACATTTACTCCTGAGGTGCTGACCTGTTGCACCCTCTACAACCACTGTGATTATTATTATTTGACCCTGCCTGCTGGTCATCTATGAACATTTGAACATCTTGGCCATGTTCTTTTATAATCTCCACCCAGCACAGCCAGAAGAGGACTGTCCACCCCTCATAGCCTGGTTCCTTTCTGGGGAGTTTTTCCTAGCCACTGTGCTTCTACATCTGCATTGCTTGCTGTTTGGGGTTTTAGGCTGGGTTTCTGTACAGCACTTTGTGACATCAGCTGATGTAAGAAGGGCTTTATAAATACATTTGATTGATTGATAGCTAACCCTTCCACTAACCTTAACCCTTAAACATTTTAGCTAACCCTTCCCCTAACTCTAACCTTAACCCTTTAACCTAACTCCTAACCTTAACACTTAATCCCTAGTGCTAGCTAAGGTAAGCATTAGCCACCTAGCTAACGTTAGCCACAATAAATTGGAATTCGTAACAAAGCATGCATTTGGCAAATTTGTAACATATTGTATATTTTGCAAATTGTTGACATATTGCACGAATTGTACTTTGTAACATATCATAAGAAAGTATTGTAATTCATAACATATCATACTAAATCGAGTGTCTAGGATTTATTTTTTCAAAGTAATATGAAATCTCTGTGACCGTGTTGTTAAACACGATCCATAGTGAAGTGTTTTGAATTGCCATGTGTTTCACGACTTCACAGTTCTTTCATGCGCAATAACGCACCTGGCTTCTCCGCTGCCTATCAGCTATTCCTATTTGTAATGACAATTGATGCATCTTTGAATGCTTTTATGTGTGGTATAATTGCTAATTATCCCATTGCAGAACTGGACCTATGATCCACCTGCTACTATTGTCCACCTGCTACTATGAATGGTGGATAGAGGGCAGGATAGACAATTAGACTGGTAGACTATATTGGCCTGTGGTATAGTAAAAGTAAAGTGTTGTAAAGCGTAGTGCATAAGGGAAGTACCAAAACACCTTGATACAGAGGAGGTGCATGTAAGCAGATGACAAAATGTGTCTAGAATGGAAGAAATATGTTTAAAATGTGTTGCCTGCACCGAAGAACATCATCACACAGAGGTTTCTTAGGAATAAGAGAGCAGTTACTTTACTTGTATGCCATCACATGTCTCGGCGTATGTTCAGACTGTACAATCCTACCACTTTCAACCTGGGCCCCCATTTTGTATGCACTGTGTGACATGCAAATTTCTCTGGAGATGGTTTAATCATCCACCCAGTCATTGTGTTCATCAAAGTCACTGTGTGGAGTGATGCTGCCATTTCTCCTGTCACGCTGAGTTAATGATACCAAACAGGATAGACATAGATCAGCTCCTGAAGGAAATCCAGCATGGCAACAACTTTTTTGATTGCACTGCACTGCACTGCTTTGGTAGTGCAGCACTTTCTGATCATCAAACCTACAACAATAATAATTCCAAGATATCCAAAAAAAAGGCAAGATGAGTAGCGATATAGATAGTTTTATTTCCATGCAGTAAAGTATATTTTGGTTGGAAATTCCTCTGAGACTATAGAAGGTTTACCTTTAAACCTGCTGAACATGTTGCCAGTACTGTTCCACAAACACAGCAGACATTGAGATGGAAATTAGGAAGTATACATATTTAGTTAAAGATACCTTTTGGATGGTATTTGTTGATACTTTGCTGTATACACAGATAGACCACCTACCCTTTTGCCCTCCTATGGGAAAATGCCTTTTCAGATTGGTGGTGTTTGGTGGTTCCCAAAACGCTAAGGCAGACACACTGTCCCGGATGTATGACACAGAGGAGCGGCCCATGGATCCCACTCCCATACTTTCGGCTTCTTGCTTGGTGGCACTGGTGGTGTGATAGCTGGACGCGGACATTGAGCGGGCATTACTTACAGAGCCCACTCCCACCCAGTGTCCAGCTGAGCATCTGTACGTTCCGTCTGCGACCTTTTGATTTATTGGGCCCACACCTCACCCTCCTCTGGTCATCCTGGCATCGGTCGGACAGTGCGCTGTCTTAGTGGGAAGTACTGGTGGTCCACCTTGGCTAAGGACGTGAGGATTTATGTTTCCTCCTGCTCAGTGTGCGCCCAGTGCAAGGCACCTAGACACCTGCCCAGAGGGAAATTACAACCCCTACCCATTCCACAATGGCCATGTCTATGGATTTCTTGACAGATCTTCCTCTGTCACAGGGAAACACCACAATCCTGGTCGTTGTGGATCGGTTTTCTAAGTCCTGCCATCTCCTTCCTTTGCCCGGTCTCCCTACGGCCCTACAGACTGCGGAGGCCCTGTTCACCCACGTTTACCAGCACTACGGGGTGCCTGACGACATAGTTTCTGATCGGGGTCCCCAGTTCACGTCCAGGGTCTCGAGGGTGTTCATGGAACATCTTGGGGTCTCGGTCAGCCTCAACTTAGGTTTTCACCCCGAGAGTAACGGGCAGGTGGAAAGAGTTAACCAGGAAGTGGGTAGGTTTCTGCAGTCCTATTGCCAGACCAGGCCAGGGGAGGGGGCGGCTTTCATCCCCTGGGCAGAGATGGCCCAAAACTCATTCCGCCACTCCTCCACTAACCTATCTCCCTTCCAGTGCGTACTAGGTTATCAGCCGGTTCTGGCACCGTGACATCAGAGCCAGATCGAGGCACCTGCGGTGGATGAATGGTTTAGGCGCTCAGAGGAGACCTGGGATGCCCATGTGCACCTGCAATGGGCCATAAGGTGGCAGAAGGCGAGCGCCGACCGCTACCGCAGTGCTCTCGACCCGACACCTGCCCCTCCGCCTCCCCTGCTGGGTCTGCGGTTTGTGGGGCCATTTAAAGTCCTGAGGAGATTGAACAAGGTTTGTTACAGGTTACAGCTTCCCCTGATTACCGTATTAACCCCTTGTTCTATGTGTCTCTCAGGCCGTTGGTGGCTGGTCCATTCCAGGAATCTATGGTGTGGGAGGTTCCTCCTCCTCCTCTGGACATCGAGGGGGCCACAGCGTATGCTGTTCTAGCCATCATGGACTCAAGGCGTCGGGCAAGAGGCCTTCAATTCCTTGTGGAGTAGGAGGAGTACGGTCTGGAGGAGAGATGATGGGAGCCGGTGGAGGACATCCTGGACTATTTGTTGCTGCGGGACTTTCACCGTCTCCAGCCGGATCTCCCTGCGCCTCGTCCTCCGGGTCGTCCCCGAGGCCGGTTTCAGCCTGCTCTCTAGAGACAGCAGGAGCGGTAGAGATCTTCTGAATGATCGGCTATGAAAAGCCAACTGACATTTACTCCTGAGGTGCTGACCTGTTGCACCCTCTAAAACCACTGTGATTATTATTATTTGACCCTTGAACATCTTGGCCATGTTCTGTAATAATCTCCACCCGGCACAGCCAGAAGAGGACTGGCCACCCATCATAGCTTGCTTCCTCTCTCGGTTTCTTCCTAGGTTCTAGCCTTTCTAGGGAGTTTTTCCTAGCCACTGTGCTTCTACACCTGCATTGCTTGCTGTTTGGGGTTTTAGGCTGGGTTTCTGTACAGCCCTTTGTGACATCAGCTGATGTAAGAAGGGCTTTTTAAATAAATGTGATTGAAATAGCAACAGACAAACAGAAACCACCGGTATACATCCACAGGGGATTATGAAAACAAATGGGAGACACTCACAAGACAGGTGAAACAGTGTGACAGAAAATAGTAAAAATAACAGTCAAACGTTTGTCCAAACTTTTGAATGGTTACTATGTTGACCATTAGATAATTAGCTATGAATCTTTGAGCACCTGCCCCTCCAAAGATCTGTGCATGGCCCAGGCTGTATGTAGAATTAGTCATGTTGTCACAACTCCCACCGAAGGTGGCTCCCCTGCTTGTTCGGGCGGTGCTCGGCGGTCATCATCGCCACCGATCCCTTTTTCCTTTTCTGTTCATTTGGTCTTATTAGTTGTACCTGTTCCTTATTGTGTTTCTTGATTTTTGTCTATTTAAGCATGTTAGGCCCGCCTAGGTTTGTAAGGGATTGTTATTCTGTGAGTTTGTGGATGTTCGATTGTATTTTATTTTTCCGGACATTTTTGGGTCCTGTGTATGGGCCGGTCAGTATCGGCCTGCAACCTGCCGGCTGCCCGCGGGCGTCCAGAACGGGCCCTGTTGATTCCACCTCCAGGCCCTCCCGCTCCAATCCCCATGGAGTTAGGGGGGCCGCATCGAGTGGGACCGGAGGAGTAGGCTCCTCCTGCACCAGGTGTGGTCAGAGAGGACACACTGACGATCGGTGCTGAAGGATCTCGTCTGGGAGTCAGGATGGCAGGCAGAGCACTCCTTGTTCACACCAGGGGACTCAGCATCAGACTCAACCAGAGCTCCCTGTTGGCCATATGTTCTTACTAATGTATTTTTCAGTTTTTTTCCACCTCTCTACAGCATGAGGCGCTAGTCGATTCAGGTGCAGCTGGGAACTTCATGGACCGTGGACTCGCGTTAAGGCTAGGGACTCCTCTGGTGTTGTTAGACCAACCTTTCCCCTTGCACTCCTTAGATAGCCGACCATTAGGGTCAGGGCTGGTCAGGGAGGCGATGGTTCCACTGGACATGGTAACGCAGGGGAATCATAAGGAGCTGATTAGTCTCTTCCTTATTGATTCACCTGCGTTTCCAGTGGTGCTGGGAATTCCCTGGCTGGCTAATCACAATCCGGAGATTTTATGGAGACTGGGCTTTCCGAAGGTGGTCAGAGGAGTGTTCAGGCAGGTGCATAGGTGTTTCCATCTGTGCGACGACGGTGGAGAGTCCAGACCAGGTTTCCACTGTGCGCATTCCCTCTGAATATGCCAATTTGGCTTTCACCTTCTGTAAGAAGAGGGCGACCCAATTACCACCTCATCGACGAGGGGATTGCACGATAAAACTACTGGTAAACGCTGCACTTCCCAGGAGTCACGTGTACCCGTTGTCCCAGGAGGAGACAGTGGCTATGGAGACATACGTCACTGAATGGCTGGGACAGGGGTACATTCGGCCCTCCACATCACCCATCTCCTCGAGTTTCTTTTTTGTGAAGAAGAAGGAGGGAGGTCTGTGTCTGTGCATTTATTATAGAGGTCTAAATTCCATCACAGTGGGTTTTAGTTACCCGCTACCTCTTATCGCCACGGGGTTGGAATCATTTCACGGGGCTCGTTTCGTCACAAAACTGGACCTTAGGAGTGCGTATAATCTGGTGTGTATCCGGGAGGGAGACGAGTGGAAGACCGCGTTTAGTACCACATCTGGCCATTATGAGTACCTCGCCATGCCGTTTTCCAATCTTTCGTGGATGAGATTCTCAGAGACCTGCACGGGCAGGGGGTGGTAGTGTATATCGATGACATAATGATCTATTCTGCCACATGCACTGCGCACGTGTCTCTGGTGCGCAAGGTACTTGGGCAACTGCTGGAGCATGACCTGTACGTCTGGTCATGCCCGCCTATGGTTTGTGCGGGATTGTTATTATGTGAGTTTGTGGATGTTCGATTGTATTTTATTTTTCCAGACATTTTGGGTCCTGTGTATGGGCTGGTCAGTTGATGCGCCTTGTGTTTTTGGCGTGATCATTTTTTCCCTGTCATAAAATATACATTTATTCGAACCCTCTGCTCTCTGCGCCTGACTCCAAACCCACTGTTCTTTAAGGACTCTGACACATGTTGTTGCTTGCTAAGCATTTTACGAATTGTATCCTGTTGCCATCAGTAAAATAAGTGGAAAGGAGTTAACAAAACCAGGGTTTTGGGTCAATTCGTGGTTATGGGTATCTACTGAGGATACTAAAAACATGACAAGATGAGGAAATTCAATCTCATGAGATGACCAGGCATCAGATACAGATACTAGCAATTCTCATACAGTGGATTGCAGCCTATTGATTTGGAAAATACTGCCAGTTGTGAACAGACGGTCGCTACTCTGGCATTCCTTGGCCACGAACAGATCTACTGTGACTGTGTTGTTGTATGACTCAGTTGCTTTTTGCCTGTCCTGTTTGGATTGGACGCTGATTGTAGACCTCAATCTCAATTGGCTGCTGCTGGAAGTGGCTATTGATTATTTAGAGGCAAGCCGAGACACTGCAGAGAGGCTAGATTTGTTCTTTGTGACCTTGTACCCTCAGCACAAACTGTATACTATGCTGAGGAGTGGCATGTGACTCTGAAGTATTGTAGGTGAGTGGTTTTCTAAATGGTAAAAATAAACTATTACAGTAGGCTGGTTACAACCTGCCTACATTTTGTCTCAAAATGAAATTATCAATAATTACCATTTACTGTATTTACCAAATAAAAAAAACACTTTGTGCCTTTCGCAAAAACACCTTTTATATGGTATTGTCTTCATATTGAAAATGCATTCCATCCATGATGGGTCGTTGTCATATATTCACACTTTGGATATGGTAAAAAATAACATATTTCTGCTTTTAACAGAGCAGAGGTACAATTTTGTTACTGCTCTTATTTGATGTATCCATAAAAGCACCAGACAAGAGGACTGAGGCAATTTATGACTCACCTAGTGTGCTCAATGCATTTGCCTGGAGTGATGACTATGATTCCGATAGTGTTAACTTGTTGTGGGAGCTATGGTGTTTTCTTGTCAAAACAAATGTTAACGTTTTCAATGTGGGGACATGTTTGAGCAAACAGCCTTACAGATAGGTGTATTATTTATGCATATCCAATTCACAGACAACACTAGGGACACTTTCATTCTGTTTACGCTTTTTATGGATTACTAGGCTTAAAGGCCTGGTTAAATTTGATTGGAGGTATATGTTAAACATTGAGTAATGTCGTAAATACCTGAGTGTAACTCAATACACACTAAATCTTAATTTGGCTCTGGTTTGTGTAAATTGTTTATTTGGAGTTGTGTAAATTGTTGATTTTCTACGATTCTCTGTTTTGTATAACACTGTAAATTGTGTATCAGCTAAAGTATTATCAAGCCTGGCAACGCAAGACAATAATAAACCTTGTGAATTATTAATGCCATGCTAATGTGAATTTCACAAATCCCTATGTAATTGCACTTAATGATAGCAAGCTGAAATGAGGCTCCAACAACTCAATTTGGAAAGTAAAAGCAACACTGTCATTATTTCTATCTTGATTACTGACAAAATAGAACAGACATTAGTACCTTGCATTTTGGCATAATCTAAAGAAGGGAAGAAAAAGAAGAAAAAAAGAAACCGCAATGTTCACTTTCCATAATAATTGTGGGACCTCTCTCTGTAATATCCTGCAAATAGTCTGCTCTGACAGGCGAGAAGTCAGAGGCCATGCCAGGAGTTGTATAGGAGAAAGCAGCAGGTATAGTCTCGGGTCAGAGGTGAGGGAGCAGCTGCTAGTGTAGCAGTGACAGGCTTGGATGCAGGGTCAGTATGTTGGCATTTGGAGCACTCCTCTGTTAGAAAGGAAGACAAGGTGGAGAAAGAGTCACAGAGAAGGTTGCAAGAAGACCCCTGAAAAGCTAGGCGAAGAAAAACAAAGTTCATTCTTTCATGCCCTTGCGCTCTGATAAATGTATCTACTTTTACTTCAACTGCACTCAAGTTGAATAATAAGGTGTAGGTATGGAAAGGAAAGGGGGACACCTAGTCAGTTGTACAACTGAATGCATTCAACTGAAATGTGTCTGGCGCAAACATAAAAAGCCTAATGTGCAAAGAATGTAAAGTTGTGTTTATATGTGCACTGTTTATTGGTTTATCCCAAATCTGTAATCTTAGATATCTTGTCTCCCTCTTTTTAAATCCTGCATTAATGTAAAAAATGTAAGCTACTAGCTGCTGAACAGTGTCGTGTCTTAACTATCATTAAATGTGAATACTTATTTTACAAAATCAATTCTCTATGTGTAATTATTATTACGTGATTAAACTAATCACGTAAACGTTAATTAACCAGGAAGTCGGGAACCACAGGAAAATGTTTATAGACGCTCTATTTCCAGAATCGACTGTTTAGATATTTTCATATCTTAACGATTAGTCTTCTATTAATTTATCATTATTACCTCATCAGATCTCATTACTGAACGTCGCAAACCCTTGGATATCTGCACGAACCCTGTTCTAAATGATTAATCAGCGATGTACAAATTGGCTTAATTATTTATTTACTAACTAAATAATCACAGAAACACATAATTAACAAACAGTAGATATTGGGTACTAACACAATGCATTAATAAGTATGAACCGGTATGACGGCTTAGTAGACAAAGGAAAGGGGGGGGTGGACCGCTCAAGAGAGGGAAACTCATAGCTGATAATTACACTCATAGAAATTGCTAATACTTTACATGAACGAGCACTCATTCGAAAATATATTGTAATTTACATATTTTACGGGTGTATGTCTTGTTGTCTCTCTCTGTGGTCGCCGGTCCGTCTGCTGGAGAGTCAATCGACAGAAAGTCTCAAGGTTGTGTTCATAATCGATACGTCAGGTGTACCCATGGTTGTATTATAGAATAGATGTTTCAGCAGTTGTCGGTATTCTTGTCCAAGGCTTCGTACATTTCCGGCTGCAGACTGGTAGTTCGATGGCCTAGAATTTCTTACTTCTGTAGTGAATCTATAGTCTCAGAGTTGACCATTTCCAGCCATGTAGCCAATGCTCCACGCTGTATGGTCTTGTTCTTTTTGTAGAGTTGTAGTTCTTAATCATTTCAACATGTAGCGTCAGCTCCATATTTTCTGCTCTTAATGGCCTATAGATTTGTAGGCATTCCAACGTGGGGACTCCGTCCCGGTGGTCTCTGACTTTAATGTACATATTTTGTAGGAAGTGGTTTTATACTCTGAGGAAAAATGTCTAGCCTCACGGAGGCGTGGCCACTGTCACGCCTTGGTCTTAGTATTTTGTGTTTGCACCAGATAGGGCTGTTTCGGTTTTCGTTATTTAATTTAGTTATTTTTGTAGTTTCTGTATGTAAGTTTTTCCTTCATTAAAATATCATGAATCATCATCACGCTGCATTTTGGTCCGATCCTTGTTCTTCCTCTTCGTCAGAGGAGGAGATAGAAGAGAGCCGTTACAGAATCACCCACCCCACCCGGACCAAGCAGCGTGGTGACAGGCAGCGACAGCAGAAGCAGCGAAAGGAGGAACGGACATGGGAGGATGAATTGTTGGGAGAAGGACCCTGGGATCAGCCTGGAGAATATCGCCGCCCCAAAGAAGAACTGGAGGCGGCGAGAGCTGAGAGGCGCTGGTATGAGGAGAAGCAACAGCGGCAGCAGGAGCAACAATATCGGGACTACACTACTTGGGAGGAAATAGACAGGTGGGATGTCGACCCAGAGAGAGTGCCGTAGCCCGCCTGGGATTCGCTGGAGCAGTGCGAAGAGGGTTATAGGAGAATGGAGTTGGAGAGACAAGCACGGCGGCGCAGAAGGAAGCCCAAGAGTCAGCCCCAAAAATGTATTGGGGGGGGGGTGGTGGCTCAGGGAGAGTGTGGCAGAGTCTGGAGTCAGACCTGAGCCAACTCTCCCTGTTTATCATGAGGAGCTAAGGAGGAGACCAGAACCAGAGCCGGTGTTGGAGGTGAGTGAAGCAGAGACTGTGAAGGAGTTAATGGGGAAAGTGGAGGAGAGAGTTATGAGGGTGTTGCTAGTTTGGTGCTTTAAATACGATATTCGCCCGATGGAGCGTGTCAGGGATTTAATGGCACCTGGGTCAGCGCTCCATACTCGTCCTGAGGTGGGTGTTAGTCGGCTGGTGAAAATTGTGCCAGCCTCACGCACTAGGCCTCCTGTGTACCTACCTCGCCTTGCACGTCCTGTGCCAGCCCTGCTCTCAGGCTCTCCAGTACACCTTCACGGTCCGGTCCATCCTGTGCCACCTTCACACACCAGTCCTCCGGTGGCAGCTCCCCGCACCAGGCTTCCTGTGCGTGTCCTCGGTCCAGTACCACCAGTTCCAACACCACGCACCAGGCCTTCAGTGCGCCTCGCCTGTTCAGCGCAGCCATAGCCTTTCTCCTCTCCAGTGCTGTCGGAGTCTCCCACCTGTCTAGCGCTGTCGGACCCTCCCACCTGTTCAGCGCAGCCAGCGCTTTCCTCCTCTCCTGCGCTACCGGAGTCTCCCGCCTGTTTAGCACAGCCAGAGCTTTCCTCCTCTCCTGCGCTGCCGGAGTCTCCCGCATGTTCAGCGCTGCCAGAGCTGCCAGTCTGCATGGAGCAGACAGGGCTGCCAGTCTGCATGGAGCAGCCAGAGCTGTCAGTCTACATGGAACAGCCAGATCTGCCAGTCAGCCAGACTCTTCCAGATCTGCCAGTCAGCCAGACTCTTCCAGATCTGCCAGTCAGCCAGACTCTTCCAGATCTGCCAGTCAGCCATGATCTTCCAGATCTGCCAGTCAGCCATGATCTTCCAGATCTGCCAGTCAGCCAGACTCTTCCAGATCTGCCAGTCAGCCAGACTCTTCCAGATCTGCCAGTCAGCCAGACTCTTCCAGATCTGCCAGTCAACCAGACTCTTCCAGATCTGCCAGTCAACCAGACTCTTCCAGATCCGCCAGCCACCCAGGATCTGCCGGAGCCAACTACCTGCCTGAGCTTCCTCTCAGTGCTGAGCTTCCTCTCAGTACTGGGCTTCCTCTCAGTACTGAGCTTCCCCTCAGTGCCGAGCTTCCCCTCAGTGCCGAGCTTCCCCTCAGTGCCGAGCTTCCCCTCAGTCCCGAGCTTCCCCTCAGTCCCGAGCTTCCCCTCAGTCCCGAGCTTCCCCTCAGTCCCGAGCTTCCACCTCAGTCCAGTGGGGTCCTTGGTGAGGGTTATTAGGCCTAGGTCGGCGGCGAGGGTCGCCAATCAAGGGACGCGTTACAGGGGGACTAAGACTTGGTTGGAGTGGGGTCCACGTCCCGAGCCGGAGCCGCCACCGTGGACAGACGCCCACCCGGACCCTCCCCTATGGGTTTAGGTGTGCGGCCAGGAGTCCGCATCTTGGGGGGGGGGTTCTGTCACGCCTTGGTCTTAATATTTTGAGTTTGCACCAGATAGGGCTGTTTCGGTTTTCGTTATTTCATTTAGTTATTTTTGTAGTTTCTGTATGTAAGTTTTTCCTTCATTAAAATATCATGAATCATCATCACGCTGCATTTTGGTCCGATCCTTGTTCTACCTCTTCGTCAGAGGAGGAGATAGAAGAGAGCCGTTACAGCCACTAACTAGTTAAAACTTTATATCTTAACAGGTATCTCATTTCAAAGGCAAACATCACATTACATCTTCTCACAAATAGTTGAATATTTACTCATTCATTTTATCCAACATCTAGATATAAACCTGACAGCTGGAAAATGCATTTTTTAAGAGATACAGTTGTGTGTTTTCTGTCCCTCATGAGATCACCAAATGAAACACACTCATCATGACTGTCCCTTAAGTGTCCACGAACCACTCTCACATTCTCAAAATATAAATATTGTTTAATTATTCATACTTTTGATGTTCAAGGGTCTCTCTGTGTTCCACAGTTTACATTCCCAACCTCGAACACTACAGAGCATAGGGTCATTTTATGGTCACAGGTATTTTATGACCGTAAAACAGCCGACATGCTGTAGATCGGTGTAACCTGATCCTTCAGATCGTCACAGGAGAGTTATGACAACAGTCTGGGATGGTTTCTTGGACACAGATTAATCCTAGTCCTGGACTCAAAACTAAATCATTTTTTTAGTCCAGGATTTATCTTAATCTGTGTCTGGGAAACCACTCTTATGAGAACCAGGGCCGTGCACAAACCTTTCTGGGAGGCATGTGCTCAAACGAAAAAAACGCACCCCAAAAAATGTTTTACCTACAACCATGGTCACAGACTCATTGAGCAATTATTACGAGAAGAGGGGGAAGCAGCACAATCTGAGTAGTATATTATTTAGCAAAACTATTTTGAAGTACAACAATGACCAACATTATTCCAGTCAAAATAGATTATTGCAAGAAAGACTGTCGCCTACAATTACTATATACCCAAGGTGTTGACCTGAGTCACATGGCTTGGACTTGGGTCTGACTACAGTTACACATTTTGATGATTTGAGACTCGACTTGATAGAAATTTAAATAACTTGTGACTTGATTTGAGACTGATGACTTGAAATTATCTGACCAGGTATTGTAACGTGATTGGACCATCAAACTGTCAATCAATACAGTCATCTGTGCTTCAGAAGCAAAAAGTTGCACTTTTTGATTGTTGACCAATGACCAGTCATCAGCATAGGCTTCATTTTCTCATGTTTTGCCTGACACAACAGAGTAGGCCTACATTTATATTATTCATATAAAATACAGTTCAGAAATCTCCTACAGAGGCATCTTTGCCAGAACAATAATAGGCTCCCAATTGGCGCAGCGTGAAAGGTGAAAGGTGAAAACTATGATCTCTTATTGATGTCCTGTGTTAAATCCACTTCAATCAGTGTAGATGGGGAGGAGACAGGTTAAAGAAAGATTTTTAAGCCTTGAGACAAATGAGACATGTATGTGTGCCATTCAGAGGGAGAATGTGTAAGACAAAAGGTTGAACAGAAAGCTGTTCTTAATCTTTTGTACCCTCAGTGTATGTTTGAAGATAGCTGTAACATCACAATGTTTTCAATATTGTGGGATGAATTGGAACGCCAACTGCAAGCCAGGAAAGGAAAAGGGGATACCTAGTCAGTTGTACTAATGCTTGTGGCTGAATGGAAGCAAGTCCCCACAGCAATGTTCCAACATCTACTGGAAAGCATTCCCAGGAGAGTGGAGGCTGTTAGAGCAGCAAAGGGGGATCAACTCTATATTAATGCCCATGATTTTAGAATGAGATGTTCGACAAGCAGGTGTCCACATACTTTTGTTATTGTAATGTACTTATAGGTAGTATTGGGTACTCATCACTACATACATTAGAGAAGATTCAGCACTTTGTTGGACATGTTCAGTTAATGGATGGTGGGTATACAGACATCCAACATTGTGAGAGGATATCTCCTCCACTGTTTCACCAACCAAAGGTATTACGGTTACCATTTCACACCAGAGCATTCACCATACTTGGACTATCACAGATAAGTGGTAAGTGTGTGTTGATATAAATGGGTAATATGGTAATTGTTACGGTTTTCTTCCGTCGAAGGAGAGTCAGACCAGAATGCAGCGTGGTTAGTTCGATACATCTTTAATGAAGAAAAAACACGAACAATACAAAAACAACAAACGGAACATGAAAACCTATACAGCCTATCTGGTGACAACTAACACAGAGACAGGAACAATCACCCACGACATACTCAAAGAATATGGCTGCCTAAATATGGTTCCCAATCAGATACAACGATAATCCCCTGACTCTGATTGAGAACCGCCTCAGGCAGCCATAGACTATGCTAGACACCCCACAAAACCCCAAGACAAAAACGCACCACAATAACCCATGTCACACCCTGGCCTGACCAAATAAATGAAGACAAACATACTATACTTCGACCAGGGCGTGACAGTAATAGTTAACAAAAATTTAATAATGTCCTGGGTGTAAATTTAGCCAGGGCATCAGGGTTTCAAAGGTCCGTCAAGACACATCATGACAACCAACCTCTTCTTTTCCTGGGACAGAGCAACAATGCATCACATCCAAAAGTGAGAAAATAACTATTGTTCAATTGTGCAACTATTGAAAATAAGGTTGCATTATATTGAGTATTTGTAAGTGCATAATTGGAGGTAAATATTGGCTCACTATTTGGCAAACACTCACTATTTTGACTAATGCCATATAACTGTTAATTAATGGTTTATACTGCATTTATCTACTGATTAAATAACCATTAATAGCGTAATTATAAACCCTTTAAAATGTTACCTTATTGTAGTAATTCAAAAAGCATGTTAAACACTACTATTGCACACAGAGTCCATGCAACTTATTATATGATTTGTTAAACACATTTCTACTCCTGAACTTATTTAGGCTTGCCATAAAGGGGTTGATTACTTTTTGACTCAAGACACGTCAGCTTTTCATTTTTAATTAATTTGTAAACACAAATCCACTTTCACATTATAGGGTTTTGTGTGTAGAGGCCAGTGACGCAAAATCTCAATGTAATCAATTTTAAATTCAGGCTGTAACAGAACAAAATGTGGAAAAAGTCAAGAGGTGTGAGTACTTTCTGAAGGCACTGTAAATACTATTCAATTAATAGACACCAATCTCAATTAAATGCCACAGATGTCTCAAGTGTTGAGGGAGCGTGCAATTGGCATGCTAACTGCATGAACATCCACCAGAGCTGTTGCCAGAAAATTGAATGTCAATTTCTCTAACATAAGCTGCCTCCAATGTTTTAGAGAATTTGGCAGTACATCCAACTGGCCTCACAACTGCAGAACACTTGTAACCACACCAGCCCAGGACCTCCACATCCAGCTTTTTCACCTGCAGGATCGTCTGAGAACAGCTTCCTGGACAGCTGATGAAACTGTGGTTTTGCACAACTGAAAAATTTTTGCGGAAACTGTCAGAAACCATCTCAGGGAAGCTCATCGTGTGCTCATCGTCCTCACCAGGGTCTTGACCTGAATGCAGTTCAGCCTCATAACTGACCTCAGTGGGCAAATGCTCACCTTCGTTGGCCACTAGCACACCAGAGAAGTGTGCTCTTTGCGGATTAATCCTGGTTTCACCTTTACCGGACAGATAGTAGACAGAGTGTATGGTGTTGTGTGGGCGAGCGGTTTTCTGATGTCAACATTGTGAACAGAGTGCCCCCATGGTGGCGGTGGGGTTGTGGTATGGGTAGGTATAAGCTATGGATAACGAACACAACTGTATTTTATCGATGTCAATTTGAATGCACAGAGATACCGTGACGAGATCCTGATGCCCATTATCGTGCCATTTATCCTGCGCCATCACCTCGTATTTCAGCATGATAATGCACGGCCCCATGTTGCAAGGATCTGTACACAATTCCTGGAAGCTAAAAATGTCCCAGTTCTTCCATGACCTGCATACGCGACATTGAGCATGTTTGGGATGCTCTAGATTGACATGTACAACAGAGTGTTCCAGTTCCTGCCAATATCCAGCAACTTCGCACATCCATTGAAGAGTGGTTTTCTGATTCACACCCCTACTTTTTTTAAGGTATCTGTGACCAACAGATGTATATCTGTATTCCCATATCTGTATTCCCATAGAATAGGACCTAATGAATTAATTTCAATAGACTTATTTCCTTATATGAACTGTAACTCAGTAAAATCTTTGAAATTGTTTTATGTTACGTTTATATTTTGTTCTGTGTACATAAACGTGCATAGTGTTTGTGGGCCGTACAGTCATTTCATATAAGACACTAGAACCATTCAAATGATTACAATTGGAGCAGCAGGGCTTGCATGATTCAGCTTAGCACACTTGGTAAACAACAGCTGGCAGAGTGCACTAAAGCGGGTTAGGGTCTCACGGCATACTGTATCCAGTCAACACGCTAGGCTCGGTCGTATTTCTGTATTTCGTTTGAGACTCGGGTGACTCGGGGAACTCGGACTCGGGGGGCTTCATACTGGCTGAGCTTTTCCAGAGTCCAGCAGAATCAAATTACTCTGGGCTCCGGCTAATGGTACTCGGGCCAAGTCCACTTCAGCTTATACAGCCCGATTAACTTTTTCAGGAGATTTTTATTCGGCAGGTAATGAAATACCAAAAATAAAAATGTTTGTCTCTGTGGTCCAAAGCTATCAGAGATGGTCCCTAATTTAGAGAATCTCCGATGTTACAAATGCTTTTGCTTTTACTACAGGCTATGGCAGTGTTTATTGTAGTTGAAGTCCACTCAATTGAAAAGTGCACATTCACTTCCATAACATTTGTAAGATGAACATGCACAATAATACAGAACACCGTTACGAAAGTTCACTGCCAGTAAAATGTAAAACATTTCTTTCAGAATTTAACAAATAACACTCTTTTATTTTAATATCCTAGTACAATCCACCAGGATTGTCACGTTCTGACCTTAGTTCTGTTATTATATCATTGTTTTAGTATGGTCAGGGCGTGAGTTGGGTGGGTTGTCTATGTTCGTTTTTCTATCATTTGGGATTTCTATGTTCAGGCTAGTATGGTTCTCAATCAGAGGCAGCTGTCAATCATTGTCCCTGATTGAGAATCATACATAGGTAGCCTGGTTTCACTTTTGAGTAGTGGGTGTTTGTCTTCCGTGTTTGTGTTTGAGCCACACGGGACTGTTTCGTTTGTTTCACGTTGTTGTTTTGTATTTTGTAGTGTTCAGTTTTTTGTTATTAAATTATGGACACTTACCACCCTGCAAATTGGTCTGATCTATCTTACTCCTCATCAGAGGAGGACGACGAATATTACAAGGATTTACAAAACTCAATTTTTCCCATTCATTTACATCAATAATTTGTCAAATTATTGCAGATGAATTTGACCCTGAGAATGTGACAATTATATATTCCCTGAAAACTTTTACGCAATTAAACGGGATCGGTGTCCCTAAACCGGGACGGTTGTTGCTAACGTGCCCTAATGTGACTAGAATGACATTGTAAGTAACAGCCAACATTCCAGGACATAGACATGTCTTATAATGGCAGGAAGCTTAAATTCGTGTTAATCTAACTGCGTGTCCAATTTACAGTAGCTATTGTAGTGGAAAAAAATACCATGCTATTGTTTGAGGAGAGTGCACAACTGAAACTGGTTTGATACATTCCCCTCTGAAGGTAAATAATGTACTTACATTCAGTAATCTTGCTCTGATTTGTCAGAGGGTCCCAGAGATAAAATGTAGCATAGTTTTGTTTGATAAAATCAATTTTTATATTCAAATGTAGGAATTGGGTTCTACAGTTTGAACCCCTGCTGAATCTGGCACCACTCTGGATCACTCTGAAATGTTGCACACAAACTGCTGTCATCTGGTGGCCATAATCTAAATGACATCTAAACTCCTATCTATCCTATCTCCTCCCTTTCTCTTTCATTTCAAAGATGAAGGAACAAAAACATATATAGAAAACCAATGTTTTTATTGTTTATTTGTATTATCTTTTACCAGATCTAATGTGTTATATTATCCTACATTAATTTCACATATCCACAAACTTCAAAGTGTTTACTTTCAAATACTATCAAGAATATACATATCCTTGATTCATGTCCTGAGCTACAGGCAGTTAGATTTGGGTATGTTATTTTAGGAGGAAATAGAAAACAAATGTCCGATCCTAAAGAGGTTATAACATAATGTGTGCAGTCATTTTATTTTTATTTCAGTAGCTAAGTAAGGAGGTAGGCATATCAATTCCAGCTAAACTTGGATTGGAATATGTGCCTCCTGCAGGAATAGATATCTGTGAGCAGACAGCCTGCTTGCTCTCCTGCATTCATATTTTATTTGTAAGTAAAGCAGTGGTTTGTTGGAGAGAAGAACGTCAATGAAAGTTTCGCTAGCTAGCTAACTAACTAATTTCACCTAGCTAACATTAGCTCTCTGGCTAGTCCTCCATGGACATGGTAAATGTTCATTTGTAAGTGTTACAGCTAGCTATAGTAGCTAACAATTTGACATTTTGATATCTGTTCAGTTAATGACAGTAAATGTGTGCATGTTCTCTCTCTTTCTCACTCCATCTCTCTCTCTCTCTGTGTGTATGTGTGTGTGTATGAGAGAGTAAGATAGGGAGAGACAGAAATATATGATAATCACAGTAACTATAGAAAACATTGTCTTGTCAACGTTGTCATGCCAGCAGTGTGTACAGTTGAAGTCAGAAGTTTACATACACCTTAGCCAAAAACATATAAACTCAGTTTTGCACAATTTCTGACATTTAATCCTAGTAAAAAGATTCCCACAATAAGTTGGGTGAATTTTGGCCCATTTCTCCTGACAGAGCTGGTGTAACTGAGTTAGGTTTGTAGGCCTCCTTGCTCGTCCACGCTTTTTCAGTTCAGCCCACAAATTTTCCATAGGTTTGTGATGGCCACTCCAATACCTTGACTTTGACGTTCTTAAGCCATTTTGCCACAACTTTGGAAGTATGCTTGGGGTCATTGTCCATTTGGAAGACCCATTTGCGACCAAGCTTTAACTTCTTGAATGATATCTTGAGATGTTGCTTCAATATATCCATGTAATTCATGATGCCATATATTTTGTGAAGTGCACCAGTCCCTCCTGCAGCAAAGCACCCCCACAACATGATGCTGCCCCCCGTGCTTCACGGTTGGATGGCGTTCTTCGGCTGGCAAGCCTCCCCTTTTTCCTCCAAACATAACGATGGTCATTATGGCCAAACAGTTATATTTTTGTTTCATCAGACAAGAGGACATTTCTCCTAAAAGTATGATCTTTGTCCCCATGTGCAGTTACAAACCATAGTCTGTTTTTTTTATGGCAGTTTTGGAGCTGTGGCTTCTTCCTTGCTGAGCGGCCCTTCAGCTTATGTCGACATAAGACTCATTTTACTGTGGATATGGATACTTTTTAACCTGTTTTCTCCAGCATCTTCACAAGGTACTTTGTTGTTGTTCTGGGATTTATTTGCACTTTTAGCACCAAAGTACGTTCATCTCTAGGAGACAGAACACATCTCCTTCCTGAGCAGTATGACGGCTGCGTGGTCCCATGGTGTTTATACTTGCGTACTATTGTTTGTACAGATGAACGTGGTACTTTCAGACATTTAGAAATTGCTCCCAAGGATGAACCAGACTTGGCTGGTCTTGGCTGATTTCTTCAGAGGCACTGAGTTTGGAGGTAGTCCTTGAAATATATCCACAGGCACAACTCCAATTGACTCAAATGAAGTCAATTAGCCTATCAGAAACTTCTAAAGCTATGATATCATTTTTTTATAATTTTCTGGAATTTTCCAAGATGTTTAAAGGCATAGTCAACTCAGTGTATGTCAACTTCTGACCCACTGGAATTGTGATACAGTGAATTATAAGTGAAATAATCTGTCTGTCAACAATTGTTAGAAAGTTTACTTGTGTCATGCACAAAGTAGATGTCCTAACCGACTTGCCAAAACCATAATTTGTAAACAGGACATTTGTGGAGTGGTTGAAAAACGAGTTTTAATGACTCCAACCTACGTGTCTGCAAACGTCCGACTTCAACTGTATGTGTGTGTCTTTGGGTTCTGTGTGTGAGAGAGAGGGGGGAATTGATGATAATGATCACAGCAATTTGTAGGAAAGATTGTCATCCTATCAACATTGGTCATGCTAGTTGTGTGTGTGTGTGTGTGTGTGTGTGTGTGTGTGTGTGTGTGTGTGTGTGTGTGTGTGTGTGTGTGTGTGTGTGTGTGTGTGTGTGTGTGTGTGTGTGTGTGTGTGTGTGAGAGACACACACACATTAGGTTAGCATAAAATGTGTGTGTGTCTCTCACACACACACACACACACACACACACACATTTTATGCTAACCTAATTCTTGAAACGTGTACCCCCCACTATGGATCTGAAGTTTTTCTGGATTCTTCAGCCATGTATTTTGTTTTTGACAATACAATTCATTTAGCCTATCCTGTAACCCTTCAACACTCATTCTAACATTACAACTCTCAGCTGCCTTTTTCAATTCTCTATCTCTCTCTGTATGTCTGCCAGATTGCTGAGGGGCAACATGGTCAATGTAGTTTCTAGGCTAAGTCTAACTTAGTGAAGGCCTTAGGTAATGGTTAATCATGGTACGTCTCTGTCTTTACAGTTCCTGAAACATGTCAATGACCTGATGCATGGCCTCTACAGCAGTGCTTGGCCACCCTCTCAGTTACTAGTCACCTGTTCTGCCATATCCCAGGGAAAGGAGAGAGCAGCACCACCACTCTTTAAATCCATAATCAAGTTTTATGTGACAAATGCTTTTTTTCTTCTGTTTGATACTCTGATCTTCAATGTGTATTGATTCCAACTAGCCAGCTTTGTAAGAGCTAGGTTTGTACTAGCTACGCTGATGATTATTATCATTTTTTTCTCTGGATTCCCCAAGAGACATGCTATTCAGAAAAAGCTGTATCTCTGTCCAGTGTCTGTGTTCTTTTGCCCATCTTAATATTTTATTTTGATTAGCCAATCTGAGAAATGGCTTTTTCTTTGCAACTCTGCCTAGAAGGCCAGCCCGGGTTTGCCTCTAAACCGTTGACGATTAGGTGTTTTACAGGTACTATATAATTAAGCTGCCAGCTGAGGACTTGTGAGGCGTCTGTTTCTCAAACTAGACACTCTAATGTGCTTGTCCTCTTGCTCAGCGGTGCACCGGGGCCTCCCTCTCGCCTTTCTTTTCTGGTTAGAGAGCCAGTTTGCGCTGTTCTGTGAAGGGAATAGTATACATCGTTGTAAGAGATCTTCAGTTTCTTGGTAATTTTTCGCATGGAATAGCCTTCATTTCTCAGAACAAGAATAGACTGATGAGTTTCAGAAGAAAGTCTTTGTTTCTGGCCATTTAGAGCCTGTAATCGAACCCACAAATGCTGATGCTCCAGATACTCAACTAGTTTAAAGGCCAGATTTATTGCTTCTTTAATCAGATCAACAGTTTTCAGCTGTGCTAACATAATTCCAAAAGGGTTTTCTAATGATCAATTAGCCTTTTAAAATTATACACTTGGATTAGCTAACACAACGTTGGAACACAGGAGTGATGGTTGCTGAAAATGGGCCTCTGCACGCCTATGTAGATATTCCATCAAAAATCTGCCGTTTCCAGCTACAAATGTGGACATCTATAAGTACCTAGGTGTCTGGCTAGACTGTAAACTCTCCTTCCAGACTCATATCAAACATCTCCAATCGAAAATCAAATCTAGAGTCGGCTTTCTATTCCGCAACAAAGCCTCCTTCACTCACGCCGCCAAACTTACCCTAGTAAAACTGACTATCCTACCGATCCTCGACTTCGGCGATGTCATCTACAAAATTGCTTCCAACACTCTACTCAGCAAACTGGATGCAGTTTATCACAGTGCCATCTGTTTTCTCACTAAAGCACCTTATACCACCCACCACTGCGACCTGTATGCTCTTGTTGGCTGGCCCTCGCTACATATTCGTCGCCAGACCCACTGGCTCCAGGTCATCTACAAGTCCATGCTAGGTAAAGCTCCGCCTTATCTCAGTTCACTGGTCACGATGGCAACACCCACCCGTAGCACGCGCTCCAGCAGGTGTATCTCACTGATCATCCCTAAAGCCAACACCTCATTTGGCCGCCTTTCATTCCAGTTCTCTGCTGCCTGTGACTGGAACGAATTTAAAAAATCGCTGAAGTTGGAGACTTTTATCTCCCTCACCAACTTCAAACATCTGCTATCTAAGCAGCTAACCGATCGCTGCAGCTGTACATAGTCTATCGATAAATAGCCCACCCATTTTTACCTACCTCATCCCCATACTGTTTTTATTTATTTACTTTTCTGCTCTTTTGCACACCAATATCTCTACCTGTACATGACCATCTGAGCATTTATCACTCCAGTGTTAATCTGCAAAATAGTAAAAAACAAAGCCAATTCTATGTGACCCCAAACTATTGAACAGTAGTGTACGTGTTCCTGAGCGTTTGGAAAATGCTTTTGGGAAGGTTTGGGGGAAACACTACCTTGGGAAACGTTGGCTTAACCCCTACCACCTTTGTGCACCAATGCAGATGATTGGTCAACAATCAAGACGCGCAACTTCTTGGTTCTGAAACTGTAGGTAAGAATTTAACGACGACATGCAGACAGTGGGTTCAAAACAACAACAACATTTTTTTTATATACATTTTGGTGGGAAATTATACCACCACCAAAAAGGGCACTGGAGACTGGAAGGGAAAGGGTGCATGTGCTCTGCACAGGTAGAGCCCTATCTGTGTGCGTTCCTGATGAAAACCAATCCAAAGAGGTGGATGTGTTACATTTCTTTCATATGATAGAACATTGATAGAGATGGTTAGTATATTCTGAACCCCGATTACATATTACGATTACACACTTTAAAGAGAGCTCTGTATAACTCTATGGAATCTGTTAACTGAAGATATTAAATATTGATGTTGAATTAATTCTGTAGCTTAAAAAATATGCATGTTTTATTTGTTTGTATTTTCTTTTACCATGTGTTATATTCTCCGACATTCATTTCACATTTCCACAAACTTCCTTCTAAATGGTATCAAGAATATGCATATCCTTTCTTCAGGTCCTGAGCTACTGGCAGTTAGATTTGGGTATGTCATTTTAGGTGAAAATTAAAATTTTAAAAAGTATACAATGCTTTATAACAAGCTAGAATTTTGTTTTGATGACACTTTCTTTTACAGTTTTGAACAGAATTTTCTGTCATTTTGATTGTTGATATTGAAATTTCATTAAAATCTTATTTATTATACTGTATTTTTATTTTATCTAGGCAAGTCAGTTAAGTACAAATTCGTATTTACAATGACAGCCTACCCCAGCCAAACCCTAACCTGGACGATGCTGGGCCAATTGTGCACCACCCTGTGGGACTCCGAATCACAGCCAATTGTGATACATCCTGGAATTGAACCAGGATCTGTAGTGACACCTCTAGCACTGAGATGCAGTGCCGTAGACCGCTGTGCCACTCGGGAGTATATGTGTGCATGTTATAATATTTAACCTAATAACATTAATATATGTGTGTGTGCGGTGCATTGGAATAATTGTAAATCCATTGTTAAAAGAGTATTTTAGTGCCACCTAATGGTTGTTATTGTGGATGCTACAGCGGTCTAAGGCTGGGCTGAGTTGAGTAGTATGTCATTTTGTCAAATTATATGAAGTATGCCGCCATCAGAGGTGGCAATGTTTAAAATGGGTTAGAAGCACTAAATCATGCCGGCGTGACCGTGGGACTCAAGTTTTTTAATAGCCTATGTCACTCTGGTTGTTGGAGCCATCTGTTGTATAGTGAACTTGGGCTTCATCAAGGTTTATGTGAGTAAATCACGCTTTTAATAATATCCATTGCCTTCCCAGGCTCCGACTTCACTGCAAGTTACTGACATTCAGTATCATGTATTGCAACCTATATTTAGCTCTACAATACCACTCAATGTTATTTTGTCATTTTATCATGTTTTCCATTTCCAAGGATATCAGACATGTTTTTACACACATTTGGTGATATGATGTGCAATAATGTGAGTGCAGACAATGTTACATGCACTACAACACGTAATGGATGATATTTTTTGTTGATATTGAATCGTTTCATTCATGCAACCTTAATTAATGGGCTCATCTTGAGATTGTTTATCAAAATTTGTCCTCGACACAGATGTTAGACATCCCAGGGGACAGTAACATGTTTAATCTTTTGTATTTATCAAATCAGCAGGGAGTAAAATCCATTAATGTCCAACATTTTCAGAGCCACTTTCACCTTTGATACACTTTGTTAACACTTCATAGAACACTTAAGCAGGTAGCCTAGCAGTTAAGAGCATTGGGCCAGTAACCAGAATGTTGCTGGTTTGAATCCCCAAGCGGAGTAGGTGACATGCAAGGCACTTAACCATAATTCCTCCTGTAAGTTGCTCTGGACAAGAGCGTCTGCTCAAATGAAAATGTTCATCTCTGCCATACCTGGGTTCAAATAGTATTGGAACACATTTTCACCACTTTAGAGACTTTAGTAATTTAATCCGTTCCCTATTCTCCCCTCAAACTCAACTCTGGACCTCAAAGCCAGTTCAAACTGTGTATTTCCATTGTTCACCTCTAATCAGGGACTGATTTAGACCTGGAACACCAGGTGGGTGCAATTAATTATCAGGTAGAACAGAAAACCAACAGGCTCCGGAACGCATAGAGTAAGAGTTGAATACCCTTTCAACACTAAATCACTTTTTTAGCTGCCATGGAGCCAGACTTGGGTTCAAAAAGTTACACATTTTTAACACTTTAACACCACACAGCCAGACTTTAAACTTTACCAGTAATTGAATCTTCTCCCTATCCATCATAATGTTCAGTTTGCCTATTTAGTTGATTAATACTTTTATAATAGCCTTGTTATTACTCCTATTTGAATCAGAGCTTCCATGACATGTCAAATTGATTGATTTGCAAGGTCATACATCTGTGAGTGAATATAGCACATTCTTAAATTTTTCCAACAATATAAAAGGACTTGATTAAACGAAAGATCTCTCTTTGAACTATAACTGCAAATGTGTTTTTAGGGGGAGACGAATCTTTGTGACAGCGGTCAGGCATTTATGACTTTCTCATAAAGACTAATGCAATAACAATTATATTTCTACAGGGCAGATTTACAAAGCATTACTTAGAGAACACCTTTCAAAGTTTGATGTCCTATTTTCCTAACAGTATATCCTTACATGTAAATGATACAGTTTTCTAAAGAATTATCACCCCCATTTGAAATGAAATTGTTTATATTGGAATTAGAAATACATTACAAACATGGCATGGGTCAATATTTTCTAAACACACACTATTAGCCCCAAAAACCTCTACCAGGTTATCTCAAAACATACAAGGATGTATGACAAGGTAGCCATTATAGTGTAGATTTAAAGTAAACAGCATGGAAATGGTGATGCACACAGTGTAATTGCATTATTATGAACTTCTTTTAGATTTGCTGTTACATCTCACCTACTTACTTTGCCCACTGAGTGGGCACGATAAGAAGTGTAAACAGTTTCCCTGTAACAGCGTTTGTCTGTTGAAAGAGAGTCGGACCAAAATGCGGCATGGTGATTACTCATGTTCTTTAATGGAAATTATTTATGATACATGAAATAACAAATATATACAAAACAACAAACGAAACGCAAAAAACTATACAGCCTATCTTGTGACTACAAACACAGAGACAGGAACAATCACCCACGAAAACACTCACAGAATATGGCTGCCTAAATATGGTTCCCAATCAGAGACAACGATAAATCACCTGACTCTGATTGAGAACCGCCTCAGGCAGCCATAGACTAATTAGTCACTCCACAAAACCCCAAGACAAAAAACACACCACAATAACCCATGTCACACCCTGGCCTGACCAAATAAATAAAGAAAACACAAAATACTAAGACCAAGGCATGACAGAACCCCCCCTAAGGTGCAGACTCCCGGACGCACCTCAAAACCATAGGGAGGGTCCGGGTGGGAACCTGTCCATGGAGGCGGCTCCGGCACGGGATGTGGACCCCACTCCATAAATGTCTTCGTTCCTCCCCCTCGTGTCCTGGGATAGTCCACCCTCGCCGCCGACCATGGCCTAGTAGTCCTCATCCAGAACCCCACTGGACTGAGGGGCAGCTCGGGACTGAGGGGCAGCTCGGGACTGAGGCAGCTCGGGACTGAGGGGTAGCTCGGGACTGAGGGGAAGCTCAGCACTGAGGGGAAGCCCAGCACTGAGGGGAAGCCCAGCATTGAGGGAAAGCCCAGCACTGAGAGGAAGCTCAGCACTGACAGGAAGCTCAGCACTGAGAGGAAGCTCAGGCAGGTAGTTGGCTCCGGCAGATCCTGGCTGGCTGGCGGATCTGGAAGAGTCTGGTTGACTGGCAGATCTGGAAGAGTCTGGTTAACTGGCAGATCTGGAAGAGTCTGGTTGACTGGCAGATCTGGAAGAGTCTGGTTGACTGGCAGATCTGGAAGAGTCTGGTTGACTGGCAGATCTGGAAGAGTCTGGCTGACTGGCAGATCTGGAAGTGTCTGGCTGACTGGCGGATCTAGCTGCTCTGGCTGCTCCATGCAGACTGGCAGCTCTGGCTGCTCCATGCAGACTGGCAGCTCTGATTGCTCTATGCAGACTGACAGCTCTGGCTGCTCCCTGCAGACTGACAGCTCTGGCTGCTCCATGCAGGCTGACAGCTCAGGCTGCTCCATGCAGGCTGGCAGCTCAGGCTGCTCCATGCAGGTTGGCAGCTCTGGCTGCGCTGAACAGGCAGGAGACTTCAGCAGCGCTGTAGAGGAGGAAGGCTCTGGCAGCGCTGAACATGCGGGAGATTCCGGCAGCGCAGGAGAGGAGGAAAGCTCTGGTTGCGCTAAACAGGCGGGAGACTCCGACAGCACAGGAGAGGAGGAAAGCGCTGGCTGCGCTGAACAGGCAGGAGGCTCCGGCAGCGCTAAACAGGTGGGAGACTCCGACAGCACTGGAGAGGAGAAAGGCTCTGGCTGCGCTGAACAAGCGAGGCGCACTGAAGGCCTGGTGCGTGGTGCTGGAACTGGTTGTACTGGACCGAGGACACACACAGGAAGCCTGGTGCGGGGAGCTGCCACCGGAGGACTGGTGTGTGGAGGTGGCACTGGCACTTGATCGCTGCTCCTCACGATTAACAGGCTCAGGTCTGAACCCTGAGCCTGAACCCTGAGCCTGGCTCAGGTCTGAACCCTGACTCTGCCACACTCTCCCTGAGCCCCCCCAATACATTTTTGGGGCTGACTTTCGGGTTTATTTCTGCGCCGCCGTGCTTTTCTCTTCGACTCCATTCTCCTATAGCCTTCTTCGCACTGCTCCAGCGAATCCCAGGCGGGCTCTGGCACTCTCTCTGGGTCGACCGCCCACCTGTCTATTTCCTCCCAAGTCGTATACTCTATACTCCTGCTGTCCATAACGTCCTCCCATGTCCATTCCTCCTTTCGCTGCTTCCGCTGTCGCTGTTGCCTGTTACCACGCTGCTTGGTCTGGGTGTGGTGGGTGATCCTGTAACGCCGTTCGTCTGTTGAAAGAGAGTCGGACCAAAATGCGTGGTGATTACTCATGTTCTTTAATGGAAATTATTTATGATACATGAAATAACAAATATATACAATACAACAAACGAAACGCAAAAAACTATACAGCCTATCTTGTGACTACAAACACAGAGACAGGAACAATCACCCACGAAAACACTCACAGAATATGGCTGCCTAAATATGGTTCCCAATCAGAGACAACGATAAATCACCTGACTCTGATTGAGAACCACCTCAGGCAGCCATAGACTAATTAGTCACCCCACAAAACCCCAAGACAAAAAACACACCACAATAACCCATGTCACACCCTGGCCTGACCAAATAAATAAAGAAAACACAAAATATTAAGACCAAGGCGTGACATTCCCCCAAATGTTTGCCACTAACTATACTTTAGTCTTGTCCGAGCATTCAATCAATGGTTGTACTACACTGTACCATATATTTTAATTCTATGGAGTACCATTTATGTCATGCCGCTTCGCATACCTGTCGAAGCAATGCAATGTTACTGAATCATTCATTTCCAAACCTGATTATTCAGCATGCCCATAGTTTAAATTCAATTATATACTGCTGTATGAAGTTCATTTATTTTGAGCAGAGCAACTGCAAGCGTTAGCTTATCCATTTGCTTAACCAATATAAATAAATAAAAAGGTCAAATTGTATGATGGCTATGAACTAAATTGCACTGCATCCAGGGTGACTGCAATAGAGGATAATGAGCAAATTACAAGAGCCACTATTGCAGAATGTGACTGGGATCCATTACCAAAAGGGTAATAAGAGTGAGGCTGGTTAGTGACAAGCCAAGTCTCTAATTAACTCATTATCTAGGCAGAATTGTCAACACTGGGAGAAGACAGCAGCCACAGGCACTAACACATATGAACAGCATGTTATAGTAAGAGGAACTAAATATGGCAACATGGTATTGAGCAAATGGAAAGACGGTACCAGTCAAAAGTGTGGACACACCTACTCATTCAAAGGTTTTTCTATATTTCTTTACTATTTTCCACATTGTAGAATAATAGTGAAGACATCGGAACTATGAAATAACATGTAGAAACCAAAAAAGTGTTAAAACAAATGAAAATATATTTCATATTTTAAATTCTTCAAAGTAGCCACCCTTTGCCTTAAATACAGCTTTGCACACTCTTGCATTCTCTCAACCAGATTCATCAGGAATGCTTTCAACAGCCTTGAAGGATCCCACATATACTGAGCACTTGTTGGCTGCGGTCCAACTCAATCCAAACCATATCAATTGGGTTCAGTTCGGATGATTGTGGAGGCCAGGTCATCTGATGCAGCACTCCATCACTCTCCTTCTTGGTCAAATAGCCCTTACATAGCCTGGGGGTGTGCTATGGGTCAATGTCCTTTAAAACAAATGATAGTACCACTAAGCGCAAACCAGATGGGATGGCATACTGCATGCTGGTTAAGTGTGCCTTAAATTCTAAATAAATCACCAACAGTGTCACCAACAAAGAACGCCCACACCTCCTCCTCCATGCTTCATGGTGGGAACCAAAGATGCGGAAATAATCTGTTCACCTACTATGCATCTCACAAAGACACAGCGGTTTCCCAAATTTGTGCTCGTCAGACCAAAGCACAGATTTCCACCGGCCTAATGTTCATTGCTCGTATTTCTTGGCCAAAGCAAGTCTCTTCTTCTCATTGGTCCTTTAGTAGTGGTTTCTTTGCAGCAAATCAACCATGAAGGCCTGATTCACACAGCCTCCTTTTAATGGTTGTTGTTGAGATGTGTCTGTTACTTGAACTCTGTGAAGCATTTATTTGATCTGCAATTTCTGAGGCTGGTAACTCTAACAAACGTATCCTCTGCAGCAGAGGTAACTCTGGGTCTTTCTTTCCTGTGGCAGTCCTCATGAGAGCCAGTTTCATCATAGCGCTTGATTGTTTTTGAGACTGCAGTTGAAAAAACTCTCAAAGTTCTTGAAATGTTCCGTAGTGACTGACCTTCATGTCTTAAAGTAATGATGGACAGTCATTTCTCTTTGCTTATTTTAGCTGTTCTTGCCATACTATGGACTTGGTCTTTTACCAAATAGGGCTATCTTCTGTATACCACCCCTACCTTTTCACAATATAACTGATTGGCTCAAACGCATTAAGGAAAGAAATTACACAAATTAACATTTTTTTTCAATTTCAAATTGTATTATGTTTTCTTGTTTTTCAATCAACCAACAAAACACATTTCACATTCACAGATGTGACAGACATAAATAATAAAATAAAATATAAAACAAAACAAACAAACTTGCAGCAGCACTATCAACGTTCTTATTAGCTATTATCAGCCTTAGCTGACACGAAGAGCAAATAATTTGTTTTTATAGCACCTTACACAACATGTATCTGCTCATTTCCCTAATCACCCCATTCACTCTGTCTAATTTGAAATATAGTTGGGTAGTGGAGGCCAGTCTATCAAACTTGGGCTGTCTCTTGTGGAGATTATAAGTGAGCTTTTCAAGAGGAAGAAAGTTAACAATCTGGTTAATCCACATTTTAAATGTAGAAGAAGTATTAGAAGGCCACAATAGAAGAATACATTTCTTAGCAAAAAAATGTGATAGTCAAACAAATTTTCTCTGTCAGGATCAAGAACAAAGTCCTGCTGGACATTAAGAAGATAGATACACGGGGTCATATCAAACTGTACATCTAGTATTTTCTATGCAGCAGTATGTATAGGTTGCCAAAATCTCTCTACAACTCCAAAATACATGCATATAGGTTCCACTTTCAGAAGTACATATTTTACAGAGAAATGTTTGTATTCATTCTATGGAGTCTCACTAGGGTGTAATACAATTTGTACAAAGATTTGTACAAAAACATTTTTACATTAGTAGAGGAGTAGTATACCCTGTCGCATACATCCGCCCATAACTAATCAATGATAATCAGACAAAGGTCATTTTCCCAGATTATTTTCAAAGGAGTGAAGGAGGAGCCCCCTTTCTCAGAAAGGAGTCTATAGATATAGGACATTTTGCCTTTGATGGATTGTGCAGCAAGAAGGGTCTCAACTTCATTCAGCTGAGCTCTAAACCTCTTGGAAGTAAATTAGGAAATTACGTGTCTAATCTGAAGATATATTTTTTTAAATGATATTGGCACATTGAATTCACTGCAGAGCTCTTGAAAGGATTTCAGAGTAGTGGTTTTCTGATGAAACAGGTCTGAAAATGCCCTGATTCCTAGAGTATGCGAAAGATTAATGTTGGCATCACTCAGGGCTTTTGGCAAGTATGGGTTGTATACTATAGGCGAATGAGAACATATTTGGAAGGAAATGCCAAGGTATTTCTTTCAGTCCCTCCATGCTAGTAGGGTGCTATGAATCACAAAGGTTTTGGCTATGTTGCCCACTTCACTAAAGTTATTAATGAATATAATTGAGCTTAAAGGAAATGAGCCACAGGATTGGGCTTCTATCTGAATCCACATTTTGTCTAGTCTGTTTGTGATCCATGTTAGCATGTTGCAGATTTTGGGAGACCAATAGCACAATCGAAGGGAGGGAAGGGCAAGACCACCCTTAGATTCAGGTTTTGATAGAGTGGAGAACATTATCATAGGTTTTTTATTGCCTTTCGGCATATTCCAGCTGACAGGTCCTGGTGCAAGGTGAGTTTAGCGTTTCCCACTGTAATGGTGTTGATTTTCGCCACCTGCTCGGTGAGCTCTCTTAAGTTCTATGGACCTGTCGGTGGACAGGTGGAGCCACTCGGGAAGTTTGTCTTGCAGGTAGCGGATCAGTGGCATGATTCCCTCTTCTTTTTCGGACAGATTTAATAGAACACAATTATTCCTTCACCCCCTATTTTCCATGTCCTCTGTTTTCTCTTCCAGATGCTCTATATTCTTTTTAGCAGATCCTATTGTTTCCATGGCATCTGCCAGTGAGTTTTCCATGGATAGGATACGCCCCTCTGCCTCATTCAGGTGCCCCGCATTGATGGTTATCTTGTTGTTGATGTCAGCCAAAGCATTTCCCAGGGTTGTCACCTTGCCCCCTATCGCACTGAGCTGAGAGTTAATGCCATCCCATCTAATTTAATGTTGAGTTCTGTATGTTGGGATCTCAGCTCAGAAAGGATGTATTCGACAGAGTGCAAGGTTGGCAGTTGTTGGGCTATGGTGACCAGCGAGCTGAGATAAGGGGGGACTTTACCTAGCAGGGTCTTGTAGATGACCTGGAGTCAGTGGGTTTGGCGACGAGTATGAAGCGAGGGCCAGCCAACGAGAGCATACAGGTCGCAGCGGTGGGTAGTATATGGGGCTTTGGTGACAAAACAGACGGCACTGTGATAGACTGCATCCAATTTATTGAGTAGGGTATTGGAGGCGATTTTGTAAATGACATTGCCGAAGTCAAGGATGGGTAGGATGGTCAGTTTTATGAGGGTATGTTTGGCAACATGCGTGAAGGATGCTTTGTTGCGAAATAGGAAGCCAATTATAGATTTAACTTTGGATTGGAGATGCGTAATGTGAGTCTGGAAGGAGAGTTTACAGTCTAACCAGACACCTAGGTATTTGTAGTTGTCCACATATTCTAGGTCAGAACAGTAGTAGTGATGCTGGACAGGCAGGCAGCTATCGGTTGAAGAGCATGCATTTAGTTTTACATGTATTTAAGAGCAGTTGGAGGCCACGGAAGGAGAGTTGTATGGCATTGAATCTCGTCTGGAGGGTTGTTAACACAGTGTCCAAAGAAGACTCAGAGACTCACCAGCAGCAAGAGCGACATCATTGATGTATACAGAGAAGAGAGTCGGCCCAAGAACTGAACCCTGTGGCACCCCTATAGATACTGCCAGAGGCCCGGACAACAGGCCCTCCGATTTGACACACTGAACTCTACTCAGTTGGTCAGCGCATGCTCAGAGTACACGTCCTGGTATTCCGTCTGGCCCAGCGGCCTTGTGAATGTTGACTTGTATAAAGGTTTTACTCACATCGGCTGCGGAGAGTGTGATCACACAGTCATCCAGACCAGCTGATGCTCTCATGCATGTTTCAGTGTTACTTGCCTCGAAGTGAGCATAAAATATACTTAGCTCATCTGGTAGGCTTGTGTCACTGGGCAGCTCTCAGTTGTGCTTCCCTTTGTAGTTTGTAATAGTTTGCAAGCCCTACCACATCCGACGAGCATCGGAGTCGGTGTAGTATGATTCGATCTTAGTCCTTTATTGACGCTTTACCTGTTTGATGGTTTGTCAGAGGGCACAGCGGGTTTTCTTTAAGTCCCGCTCCTTGAAAGCGGCAGCTCTGCCCTTTAGTTCGGTGTGAATCTTGCCTGTAATCCATCTGTTCTGTTTGAGGTACGTATGTACGTACAGTCACTGTGAGGACAACATCCTCGATGCACTTATTGATAAAGCCAGTGACTGATGTGGTGTACTCTTCAATGCCATCCTGGAACATATTCCAGTCTGTGCTCGCAAAACAGTCCCGTAGTTAAGTATCTGCTTCATCTGACCACATTTTTATAGACCGAGTCACTGGTGCTTCCTGCTTTAATATTAGCTTGTACGCAGGAATCGGGAGGATAGACTTATGGTTAGATTTGTCAAATGGAGAGTGAGGGAGAGCTTTGTACGCATCTCTGTGTGTGGAGTAAAGGTGGTTTTGAATTATGTTCCCCTCTGGTTGCACAATTAACATGCTGGTAGAAATTCAGTAAAACTGATTTAAGTTTCCGTGCATTAAACTCACCAGCCACCAGGAGCGCCACCTCTGGGAGAGCATTTTCCTGTTTGCTTATGGTGGAATACAGCTCATTGAGTGAAGTTTTAGTGCCAACTTTGCTCTGTGGTGGTATGTAGACAGCTATAAAAAAATACAGATGAAAGCTCTCTAGGTAGATAGTGTGGTCTACAGCTTATCATTGAGAAACTCTACATCAGATAAGCAAAGCTATGAGACTTCCTTAGATATCGTGCACCAGCTGTTGTTTACATGAATGTATAGGCCCCCGACCCTTTTTTTACCAGAAGCTGCTGTTCCGTCTTGCCGATAGAATGTATAACTCGCCAGCTGTATGTTCTTAATGTCGTCATTCAGCCACAACTCGGTGAAACATAAGATGTTACAGTTTTTAACGTCCCATTGGTAGCATATATGTGCTTTCAGTTTGTCCCATTTATTTTCCAGCGATTGCAGGTTACCTAACAGAATGGAAGGCAAGGGCAGATTAACCACTCGTCGGCTGATCCTCGCAAGGTACCCAGATCTTCTGCCTCGAAATTGTTGTTTCCTTCTCCAGCAAATCACGGGGATCGGGGCCCAGTCGGGTGTCTGCAGTGTATCCCTCGCATCCAACTCATTGAAGAAGAACTCCCCATCCAATTTGAGGTGAGCAATCCCAGTTCTGATGTCCTGAAGCTCTTTTCGGTCATAAGAGACGGTAGCAGCAATATTATGTACAAAACAAGATGCGAACAACGCGGAAAAACAAAATAGCATGATTGGTTGAGAGCCGATAAGATGGCAGCCCTACCTTCCGGCTACATCACGCCTCCCCATTGGCCAGTATGAAGAATTAAGTAAAATCACAAGTCCAAATCCGTATCTCCATCCATGGCTAGGAAAAGGGCCAATTTTAGCTAGCTAGCTAGCCACCAAAGGACAACATGATAATGAGATGCAACAATTCAAGTTTTTTCTGTCAATTAAGTATTTCTCTGTGATAGGAGTGAAGCCAAATCCAAACTGTCTTCCTTCCCTTGAATTTTTTTTTGATGCGCCAAGACCATTCACAGTTGAGCTCATTTAGTTTAGCTCAACATTCATTGGCTATTATTTTATACTTTTTTACAAGGGAGGCTAACATTTTTGGGGAAGCATGACTTTCCTTTGGCAGCCATGAATACACACCACTGGTCATGTTTCACCTATGTCTAAAAAAATGTCTTGGGGGTATGCTAGAGGCATTGGTGAGAGTCTGTTTTTGACGGTTGTCTGAGCTCATTTCACTGAGGTCTATGTTTTAAATACTTTGTATTTAGTTTGTATAAAATTGTTACTTTCCAGTGCACTCTATGCTGTCTGGGCCATATGGCGTCAAATTGCACTGTTCTATTTTTCTCCGTAGTCCACACATTTTCAATATTTAAATAATAATACAATCATTTATAATAATTCATCCACTGAAAAGTGTGGTCCACCCCATTGGGTATTTCACCGCACCCTCATATGCCATGTCTTGAAATACTTATATATATTACATTGTAAAACTTCTGAAAGCTAACTTTTGTAACTCCGCCCTTACATTTTTTACTTTAAAGCACTCCCAGAATGCATTAATTATTGAGTCCTTGTTAGTTTTACATTTAAGACATGACTCTGCCGATCTGCAGTAGAATTTGTGAATTTTGTCTCTTCTATAATAAATTCTATACATTGGTTTATACTGGATTAAGCACAAATGTTCATAAACTGTTATTTCAGTAGTTATGTTCCAACACTCCCTCCATCTTGTGCCTGTAGCAGTTGAGTCTTGATTCCAATTTTTCTTAGAGAGCTAGAGATTTGTGCATTCAGCCGGTCATTTTGTTATTCCTTGATGCATGTTGTTGATAACAATGCTACATAAATTATTCAGATATGTACGGGAGAGTAGTCAAACGTGTTTGTGGAAAAACACATTGTTACTGTACCGTAAACTAGAGGCCCTGAAGCTATTTTTCTCAGATTGAAAACATTCTGCACAATGTTATTAGATTATGCACGATACATTTTACAACAGCATGCTTGTGACTTCAAATGATTTGTTGATCCCAAATTCGATTATTATGTTATGTGGTACACTTTGGAAGCGATACTGAAAATAAGACCATTGTAACATCATAATAATAGGACAACCACACAGTTATTATAAACATTTGGGATTGACACAAATAAAGTGATCAAATACATTTAAGGTAAATCAAACATCTATTGAATTTCAGTGAATCTGTTTCTCTTTTTTATCTGTGAACTCCTGTATAACATAATCCTATTGAGTGAATCTGTTTCTCTTTTTTATCTGTGAACTCCTGTATAACATAATCCTATTGAGTGAATCTGTTTCTCTTTTTTGTCTGTGAAGTCCTGTATAACATAATCCTATTGAGTGAATCTGTTTCTCTTTTTTATCTGTGAACTCCTGTATAACATAATCCTATTGAGTGAATCTGTTTCTCTTTTTTGTCTGTGAAGTCCTGTATAACATAATCCTATTGAGTGAATCTGTTTCTCTTTTTTATCTGTGAACTCCTGTATAACATAATCCTATTGAGTGAACCTGTTTCTCTTTTTTATCTGTGAACTCCTGTATAACATAATCCTATTGAGTGAACCTGTTTCTCTGTTTTATCTGTGAACTCCTGTATAACATAATCCTATTGAGTGAATCTGTTTCTCTGTTTTATCTGTGAACTCCTGTATAACATAATCCTATTGAGTGAATCTGTTTCTCTGTTTTATCTGTGAACTCCTGTATAACATAATCCTATTGAGTGAATCTGTTTCTCTTTTTTGTCTGTGAAGTCCTGTATAACATAATCCTATTGAGTGAATCTGTTTCTCTTTTTTGTCTGTGAAGTCCTGTATAACATAATCCTATTGAGTGAACCTGCAGTGCAGCTGTCCTTTACCTGCGATTGATTCAATTGGGGCCTGGAAGTTAAAGGTCAAAAGCCAGCCATTGATTAACCAGGTCTTCTGATCCTCTTGGCCTTGTTATGTTGGTTGTTGTTTTGTTCATTTTCTTTGGTTGAATACATAAAGAATTCACACAATGTGTTGAGGTTCTGACTAATGGACATTTTTATTTCTTAATAAAAATTAAAGATAAAATATTTTGTTGCCAATGCAAGGTATGGAAATCAATGGTAGGGCCTACATGTGAAATTGTGCTCTTTTCAACTTGAAATGAAATTCTATGCATGATTAACAATTCAGAACGTTAGTAGGCCTACAGTTTAAATAGCAACTATGAATAAAAATGAACATTTGTCAATGATTTGTACCTTAAATCTTCCAAGTTGATTTATTATTCACTACTCTCAAGTATCCAGTAAACATTGTTTTCATCATTACCACTTTTGGAAGTATACAGTGCTTTCAGAACATATTCTCACCCCTTCACCTTTTCTTGTGTTACAGCCTGAATTTAAAATGAATTTAAATTAGATTTTTTTGGTCAATAGCCTACACACAATACCCCATAATGTCAAAGTGTAATAATGTATTTATTTATTTTTTTACTTCAAAATAGTTAGAGTTTAATGGCTGTGATAGGAGAAAACTAAGGAAGGATCAACAACATTGCAGTTACTCCACAATACTGTAACGGCTGTTGGAAGGAGAGGACCAAGGTGCAGCGTGGGACGTGTCCATACTTTAATTTGACCTGAACACTGAAACAACAAAAATAACAAAGAGAACGAACGGAACCGAAACAGTTCTGCCTGATGCAGACACAAAAATAACTACTCACAAAACACAGGTGGGAAAAGGCTACCTAAGTATGGTTCTCAATCAGAGACAACGAATTCCGAACAAGTCTCCAACCTGACTCCGGCACACTCCCCGTGTGCCACCCCCCAAAAAATTGGTGGGGCTGCCTCTCGGGCTTCCTTGCCAGCCGTGTTCCATCATACCGCTGGTTCCCTTCTCCTGGCTGCCTCCAACTGTTCCCATGGGAACAGCCAGGATTTCCTCCCTTTTCAGCCAGGATCTCCTCCCCTGTGTAGGATCCCTTGCCATCCAGAATGTCCTCCCATGTCCAGTCCGCTCTGCCATGCTGCTTGGTCCTTTGGTGGTGGGTAGTTCTGTAACGGCTGTTGGAAGGAGAGGACCAAGGTGCAGCGTGGTACGTGTTCATACTTTTATTTGAACTGAACATTGAAATAACAAAGAGAATGAACGGAACTGAAACAGTTCTGTCTGGTACAGACACAAAAACAAAAAACAACTACCCACAAAATACAGGTTGGAAAAGGCTACCTAAGTGTGGTTCTCAATCAGAGACAATGATAGACAGCTGCCTCTTGATTGAGAACCACACCCAACCCTCCCGCGTGGCGCAGTGGTTAAGGGCGCTGTACTGAAGTGCCAGCTGTGCCACCAGAGACTCTGGGTTCGTGCCCAGGCTCTGTCGTAACCGGCCGCGACCGGGAGGTCCGTGGGGCGACGCACAATTGGCCTAGCGTCCTCCGGGTTAGGGAGTGCTTGGCTGGTAGGGATATCCTTGTCTCATCGCACACCAGCGACTCCTGTGGCGGGCCGGGCGCACTGCGCCCTAACCAAGGTTGCAAGGTGCACGGTGTTTCCTCCGACACATTGGTGCGGCTGGCTTCCGGGTTGGATGCGCGCTGTGTTAAGAAGCAGTGCGACTTGGTTGGGTTGTGTATCGGAGGACGCAGGACTTTCAAACTTCGTCTCTCCTGAGCCCGTACGGGAGTTGTAGTGATGAGACAAGATAGTAGCTACTAAAAACAATTGGATACCATGAAATTGGGGAGAAAAAGGGGTAAAATCCCCCCGAAAAAAAAAGAGAACCACACCCGGCCAAACACACAAAAATTAAAAACATAGAACACAAAACATAGAATGCCCACCCCAACTCACGCCCTGACCAAACCAAAATAGAGACATAAAAAGGATCTCTAAGGTCAGGGCGTAACATGTACAGAATATAAATATTCCAAAACATTGATCCTGTTTGCAACAAGGCATTAAAGTAATACTGCAAAAGATTTTACATAGTTACAGTTCATAGAAGGAAGTCAGTCAATTAAAATAAATTCATGAGGCCCTAGGAGGATATAGGCCCACACACTTGGGAGCCAGGTCTCCCCACTGGGAAGCCAGGCCAAGTCAATCAGAATGAGTTTTTCCCCCGGCATATGGTATAGAAATTAACATTCAATTCTCTGGCAACAGCTCTGTTGGACATTCCGCAGTGAGCATGCCAATTGCACACCCCCTCAAAATTTGAAACATCTGTGGCATTGTGTTGTTTGACAAAACTGCACATTTTAGAGTAGCCTTAAATTGTCCCCAGCACAAGGTGCACCTGTGTAATGATCATGCTGTTTAATCAGCTTCTTGATATGCCGCACCTGTCAGGGGATTGATTATCTTGGCATATGAAAAATACTCACTAACAGGGATGTAAACAAATTTGTGCACAACATATGAGAGAAATAAGCTTTTTGTGCGTATGGACCATTTCTGGGATCTTTTATTTCAGCTCATGAAAACACTATACATGTTACGTTTATATTTTTGTTCAGTATTTGTTAAGACTTGAAAATGATTGTGTAGCAATGATCAATGACCAATTTAAAGAATAATGGGGAAATGTTGAACAATCCATGTGTGGAAAGATCTTAGAGACTTAGCAAGAAAGACTCACATCTGTAATCGCTGCCAAATGTACTTCTACAAACTATTGATTCAGGGGTGTGAATACTTAGGTAAATTAAATATTTATTTAATTTTCTGTAAATTATTACAAACATTTATAAAAAGCTGTTTTCTTATTGTTATTATGGGGTATTGAGTGTTGAAATCTATTTAATCCATTTTGAATTCAAGCTGTAACACAACAACATGTGGAATAAGTAAAGGGGTTTGAATACTTTCTGAAGGAATTGTAATTACTTGAGAAACCACATATTCACTGTGCTCCTTTATAAATCATGCTGTGCTGAAACCTTGACTTCTCAAAATGATGTAATTCAAATTTCATCTCGAAAGATTCATAAAAACCTCAAATAATGGCTTGTTGCGCTAATTCGTGACTCCATTTACAAATGCTCCACAAACACAAATATGTTTTACATTCCTGCAGCAGCTTGTGCTCCTTTATAAATCAAACCCATTAAACATGGATATACTACTTATGTATGGCATTGGAACAGGTATTAAAGTGGGTCACAAACAGCAGAATTGTAGTGGGCTTAATTTCAAGAAGTTGCATGTTCCACTACAGTGATTCAATTCTAAAATTATGGTTACTGGTGTGTCCTATTTTGCAAAATATCTTCAATTTAGAGTTTGTCAGATGTTTGAAAACATTGTGGACTCGCTCACCTATTACAGTCCTACATTGAATTGTCCACAGAGTCAATAATTCCACTTAGGCATTGCTAACAATTAATCAAATGACATGCTGCCTATAGCTAGAGTTCTCACAGGTTGGTGTGGCAGTTTACCTGCTGGGTCAATAGCAGTAGCTCTCCGTCTGGCTTTTGAGGCCATTTTCCAGAATCAGGGCAGTCGGAGCATTGATTGTGTTTTCACGTATCCCCTCCTCTCACCAACACCAAAGGAAAGAATCAGAGACGCACAACTCTCTTCCCCTCTGTATTTCTTGCTTCCATTCTGCCAGGGTTGAGATCAGGGTTTAGACACATGCCTCCCGCCCTGCTCCCCTGAAGTTAATTGAGTTAACTTTACCCCCCAGGAAGTCCTAGCAGTAAAGCTCAGAAGTGGATGCACTACTACTAACAATGGCTGCTCCAATACAGTTCATACATGACATGTCACAGCCATGGCTATTCATTCAAATGACTGACTGCACACAACCCTGGAAGTCAGCAGCAGCCCGCCAAACCTTCTCTTTTTAAATCGGGGGAATACGCTCAACGCTCAATTAAGCAAACACTGTGGACAAACATTCAGTCCATAGTTTCCCTCTTCCTTCATTCATAGCAGTACTTTTTCTCTCTAGAGAAGTGAGCTACACATGGCATCTCCTGGAGATTGAGATTTTGTAGAAGCAATATGCTTATTGACTAGTGCTTGTAGACACTTGAAGAAAGTCTGTTAAGAGCTCCCCCTCCCTCTCTGCTAGCTGCGTAAGTTATGGTCTGGGCGAAAGCAAAGTTATGTTTTTTAATTTGCCCTTGCACTGCTGTATTTAGATCAATATTTCAAATTCAAAGGGGATTTTGTCATCAATAGGATCCAAGGCAATACCAAAGGCAAAAAATGTAATATTGATCAGTCAGGAAAGTAGTTTCTGACTGTACTGAGTGGGAATGTGCTGCATGATACAATATTCAATATAATTATATAGAATTGGCTTAAACGTCTCATAACAACACTAGGCAATATCTTATGCGTCCATTGGATGCCATGGCTGTTTAGGACATCTGTTGCCATGGCATTATGATGACAGTGTCATGTAGGACTCTATGACAGAGCGCTTAAGTATTACCCCCTTGGGCATGTATTCTCACCACTGAATATGGATCACAGTATGAATGGGTAGTAATAGCTTCAGGACCCATGAGAGTAACCCCGAGATTCCTATATGTGCTACCTGGAACGTGTAAGTAATACATATGGCAGAAAACACACATATTGTAATATCTGACTTACAGTATATGGGTGGGTAACACTTTGACATAACAGAAATTACGCGTGTAATTTATTTAAAAAAACATACAAGAGACATGGAAGTTAAGCTTTCTAAGGTCTCACATACATAGGACATACAAACATACACAAGTACAGCCAGGCATATTTTACATATTTAGACCATGTTATACCTGGAACTTGGCAGCAAATACACATACAATATTAATAGATATCTGTTGTAATAATAATACAAGATTACTAGATATCTTGTTGTAATATCTGATTTATATCAACTTTAGACATGTTGCATGTATTGTATAAAACACATGAGAGACAAGTAAGTTCTAAGGAAGGGGTGAAGGAGGAGGAGAAGATGGAGACGGGGTAAAGGAGCTGGAGGGGTAGAAGAAGGAGAGGCAGGAGGAGGGATAAAGGAGGAGGAGGAGGTGAAGGAGGAGGAGCAGCAGGAGGAGGAGGGTCAGGAGGAGGATCAGGAGCCAGAGGATGACTCAAACACTGTAGCTAGCTCGCAATCCCTCCTCCACGATAATGTTATTGGGGCCCGGGTATGTTAGTTAACTCATTGAGGCTAGTGGTTACTACTGGTTTCAGTTCCGAGGCGAGAGAAACTGTCAGCCATTTGTCATCTCGCACCCAAGAAGCTTCAACCAATCACTCAACGGATATTATTGGCAGTGTTCGAGAGGATGAGAACCGTAATGTATAATGGGTCAATTTTGACTGATTAATCTACAAACAATAATGAGTAGTTATTTATGATGCAAGGTTTATTTGTAAATCAGTCAGTCGGCAGTCGCCTGCACTGTCGGCTGCAATGTCGAACAAGCCCAATGACTTTGTCTCCAGGTATCCTATGAAAGTACATTTTGCGACTGGATATGCGATAACCTAAAATCTCCCAAGAACAGCTTTCCCACCCCGGAAACAAAGTATATTTAGCATATTTTAGCATATTAGCATATGTGCTAATATGCATCTACTGGTATAGTGTAGCCATCTTCAAATGCATCAAAACTATTTTCTCAAACTCTTTAGGGACTATTGTGATGAGTCCAAAGATAACATTTGGAGTACATCTGACTTTTAGTCCATGAAAATAATTTGGGGGATTATTTTAAGCGTTAGCATTAAATAGTCAAAAAAAGTTTATTGTTAATCGTTTCCTTAATTTTTAAGATATGAATGTCAAACGTAACCTGGTTCTTCATAGTAATTTCTTTGATTACCCTAAAACGTTTCAAGTTGATAGGCGATTGTGATGTGGATTTCAAAAGGATTTAAATGTACAGGTAAAATCAGATTTTCTGATTTGTCATAATTTAGCTTTTCTCAAACAAAATTTAGAGATGTACCATGGGCCTACATACTGAATGGATTTGTGGTTCATGAGAATATGTTTTCAAAGGTTTTCCAAAATGTCCAAGATGGTGAAAAACCTATCCTGATTAACCTTAAGGGTCCTTGAGTCTAATTTGTTAAGCATGAGAAAGACACCTACATACAACATTTAAAGTCTCTAGGTCAAACGGGGTGGCGGATTTGAGGGTTTAAGTGAGACTGCTTTTAAAACAGTGTCACCTATAGTTGACAAGTTACTCATGTACTCAAGTTTCTGTTTTCCAAATTAGAAAGAAAGTTACCAATCTATGCTTGAGTTATTTGACCATGTTAAAATAATCATCTAAAAATAACTAGAGTTTTCACAGCTTGCTGTGAATCAATTATTATTTAATTTTTCTTATAGTATTTGTCATGGATTTTTTATGTTGAAAACTATAAGGAAAGCATTTATTTTGTTGAGGTTACATTGTCAAAACATACACATTTCTTATAATATTCATAGATAACTTATATAATTAATATATTTTGTCTTGCATATGTCATACCATATCTATGTAGGGAATTCACCACAATCATGTATTCATTTGTGTTGTCTTTTATGACATATACGTTAACACATATAGAAATACACCACTGACATATAATGTAAAAACAGATACTTATTAGATTACTTATTGTACAAATACTCTTATTCGGCCATACAATATTCTTATTTGATTTTCATGATTATTTTCCATATGGGACTCTCAGTCTGCCGGCTCATAACTGAAGTTCAAATAAGGAGAGGAGACAACAATACAATACAAACAATTGTGTTTCCATGTTCCTCTAGTCAGGCACCAGCTGGACAATGTTTATTCCAATTCCTGCTCTCTTTGCCTGGGAAACTCAATTACCGTTCGGAGAGAAGTAAACCCATTATTGAAGATGCACATTTGCAGTATAATACGAGAGATTACAGAAAACAAATGACTTAAGAGGACTAGTTACTGTCAGCCTGTTTGCCTGGATGGTGTCAACGAAACGTTTCTGTTGAATGTTTTTAAAGATGAGTGGCAGCTGCTTCTGCAATGCAAGTCTGTTCTCTTACCGAGGTAAGATTTACAGGGAAAGGTGTTTTTCCTCACACCTTAATACTTTATATTATAAAGTCATATGATGTTTATGTTAAATGGAGCCATGAAAGAGAATCCTCCAGCACCTAAATGTGGTGTAAAATTACAACAGTGTTTGAAAATACATTTAGTCCATTCACACACACGAGTAGAGTACAGTATAATATATTATAAACTGGGTGGTTCGAGCCCTGAATGCTGATTGGCTGACAGCCATGGTATATCAGACCGTATACAACAGGTATGACAAAACATTTATTTTTACTGCTCTATTTACTTTGGTAACCAGTTTATAATAGCAATAAAGCACCTCTGGGTTTTGTGATATGTGGCCAATATACCACGGCTAAGGGCAATGCGTCGTGTGTAAGAACGGCCCTTAGCCGTTGTTTATTGGCCACATATCACACCTCCTCTGGCCTTATTCCTTAAATATACTCTACTCTTTTCTACTGGACTGTACTTTACTGAACTTTACTCCACTTTTCTTTAATGTACTGTAGTCTACTGTGCTCTACTGCACTTTACTGTCCTTTAATGTGCTCAACTGCCCTGTACTGAACTATACTCTACTTTTCATTACTGTGCTATACTCTACTGTACTGCAACTATTCTACTTTTATTTACTGTACTGTGCAGTACTGTGCTCGACTGTGTGGAGCTGTGCTGTACTATACTCTAATATGGTTTACGAAGTTTAATCAGGACGGCTGGTCTGAATACTTGTTTAACAAAATTAATTTGAGTCCTATTCTACAGCCATAGTGGGAATGAATACAAACTTAACATCATAGCGTCTTGTTTCTTCTCCTCTTTCTTATTAGCCATGTGCGGAATGTCATTCACCTATTTACCTTATAGAGTACAGTATAAGCACGGCACAATAATGCACATTCATCATGCTTGCTGTTTAACCTATGGGCTCACTCTTGCAACACCTAATATTGAGTTGCCAGCACCCCCCCTCCCTTTAATAGGTGTTGAAAGCATTCCACAGGGATGCTGGCCCATGTTGACTCCAATCTCTAATGCTTCCAACAGTTGTGTTGGAAGTTGGCTGGAGATCCTTTGGGTGGTGGACCATTCTTGATGCACACGGGAAACTGTTAAGCGTGAAAAACCCAGCAGCGTTGCAGATCTTGACACAAATTATATCCTGTTCAAAGGAACTTAAATGTTTTGTCTTGCCCATTCACCCTCTGAATGGCACAGATACACAATCCATGTCTCAATTGTCTCAAAACATAAAAATAATTATTTAACCTGTCTCCTCCCCTTCATCAACACTGATTGTAGTGGATGTAACAAGTGACATCGATAGGGATCATAGCTTTCACCTGGATTCATCTGGTCAATCTATGCCATGGAAAGAGCAGGTGTCCTTAATGTTTTGTACACTCAGTGTAGGTGTATGGTTTGTTAACCCTTTACACTCGTGGGAATGGGCCTATATGGATAGGGCCAAATTGAAATGGTTCTTACAGAATAAATATGAAATACATAAGCATGGTATCAATTGAAAGGGAACAGTTTGGAGATGAAAAGAAAATTATTAGACCAAAGTTGAGGACACAACAGTTCACCTGATACAAGACTGAATTCAAACATTACACTGCTGATTTCATGTGCATTTTAAATTTACTGTACTTTACTGTACATTTGATGATAATGAAATCTGAAAATACTCTGGATACATTTAGTAACATGATAAGATTATTCCTGGAAACTGTGGGGTAGATGCAAAATAAGACAAGGGTTTGAGTGAGAGGACTGACTGGTGTCAGTGGGCACACAGCTCTCGAAAGTGTGCACATTTCCAATGCAACTATAATGTGCTTTTTTGAGCTCTCCTGGCTCTGCCATTGAGGAACTAGAGCTAGCACATTTGTAGTTGTTTTGTTTGCATCCCCGCCATCCCACAATTACTTTTGTTGTTTACACAATCCAAAAACGGACCATTATAAAGCGCAATATGGGTCAGGTGGGCATAATTTGAAAGCTTGTTCTATTGCTACTGTAACATGACTAGCTAAGTAATAAAATACGATATTACAGTGTTAGGCTTTCACAGGGCAATTCAGAGAAACAGGTTATAATTTTGTATTTCATAGAAAGGCAGTCTGGTCTCAGACTACATGTAACATAATACATTTAAATCCACACAAATTATTATCATACAGTATGTTACGTTTGGTATGGTTACATAAGACAGATGGTTACTGGCAAAAACTAAAGTAGGGTGGTTGGTTGGGCGTATAATGCAAACATCTAGCAACCCAAAGATTGCAAGTTCAAATCTCATCACGGACAACTTTATCATTTTTGCTAATTAGCAACTTTTCAACTACTTACACATTTTTTGCTACTTTGCATCTACTTAGCATGTTAGCTAACTCTTCCCCTAACCCTAACCTTAACCCTTTTAGATAACCTTAAGCCTTCAACATAACTCCTAAACTTAACCCTAACATTAACACCTAGCCTAGCTAACGTTAACAAGCTACCAAACATTAGTCACCTAGCTAGAATTCGTAATATATCATACATTTCTGCAAATTCATAACATATTGTACATTTTGCAAGTTCGTAACATCTTGTACGTTCTGCAAATTCGTAACATATAATAATACTTGTAATTCGTAACATATCATATGAAATGGGTGATGGACATCCACAAATTAAAACATACCATACTAATTTATTTTGATATACCTACAGAATAATACAGAATGCTCTGAGACCAGGTTGAGAAAGGAGCCATGGGTGCATTCGGGTGTTTGTTCTGTGGGGATTTATTTTCATAATAGAGAAACATAGGCTCATTCTGTTCAAAACAACCCAGGGTATGATGCCAGGTCCTGTTGTAACTGTACATCAAACATAGTGATCATAAACGTTGACACAACACAGGATATGACATGTTAAGTGCAGTGCTCAAGTGTGTTTGTCTTGCTGTATGAGATCAAAGCGGTATTTATTTATTATTTATATGTCTCATCTTTCAAAATAGATTGAGTTTTCTTCATTTACAGCATTTCCCTCACTCAGACAACAAAAGAACTTGCAAAAGTTGCCCAATTAGTGGGAGGGATGGGGGCAACGTCTTGTCACATGCGGTGTTCAAGTTCAGAACAGCTAAATCCCATACAGCGTTGTGAAGCGCAGAGCCTGAGCTCATTTATAGCATGTTACTGTACAGTGACTGCATTCGATTTACATGCTTATCAGTGCAAAATGTCATTTTCAATCCGTATATGGGTATAAGTGTAAAGGGTTAAACTTTTAAATCAATGTTTTTTCCTTGGAATACATTTTAAAGTGAAAAAGTGAGTCTCAGCATTACACTGTTCCCGTGGAATTGCCCTTATGTTCCCCTTTTTGAAAGATGGATTGCCACCAGATGGCGCAACTACACGGAACTCCACTGTCTGAGGAAAATGTATGTGTATCCACTTCATTGCACAGTACAGATAGATCCCCAGGTCAAACTTTATTGAATTGCATTTGTTTTCTTTGAAACTTAATGACACGTTGGCATGTGGCTGAAAAAGATTGAGATTGGGATGGCTGTAACCTCTTTTCTTGGACTGTAGCGAGTCAAGAACAAATGGCCCGTTCTCCTTCGTCAAGCACCTGTATTTATTCTCCCACATCACAATAGCTAGTCATTGTTTAACCATGACAGTGATGGAGTATTCTGTGTTATTAGCTTGACACTCCATAAAACATCACACACATTGGCATGATGAGAGATTAGGAATCGATATCCAGCTACATTTGCAGTTACCCTCATTTTTCACAAATAGCCCTTAACAAAATGTCTAAATATGATGCCTCGGGGGAAAAAAACCCCACTAAGGTCACCTGTCAAATCAAAGATCACATTTATTTATTTTTTATTTGATGAGTGCTATCGACCTAAAACAATGAATTAAAAACACCATTGAAAGTGCTGAGGAACTTTTTTTATATTTTCAAATGGTTATCAAACAACCTCAAAATAGAATGTTGTTGTTTCAAGTCTCATTTGGCATTCTATGGACATTGCAAATGGCTTAAAGTGATAGTGGCTAGAGTCAAGCTATACTGTGTATGTCCTGTATCACAGTAAACATTTCCTTGCATTTTATAGCTCATTTAGTGATTCATTGCATTTGATAAAAATGTAAAAGGTGAAGAATCTGACATTATGACAACATATATATATATATATATATATGTATGTGTTCATGGTGGTCTCCCTCGAACACAACTTGCCATAAAATAATCATGGTCTTTATAAAATATATTGTTGCCAGTCCTTGAATTCATTGACCACAGTCTCTTTGTGCTCCTGAGAGAAATCTCACCAATTAATCTTTGAATGAGCTGAGGTGCTTGTATTTTTACAATAGTGTTGTATAGCCAGAGATATATTAGCCCTTGTGAGACCAAAGATGTTTGTATGTGTGCAGTTGATTAAAATGATTCCATTTTATTTTAATATGCATCTAGTAAAAATGGCCTTCCTCCATAAAATTGCCTGAATTTGGGAATCTATCAAAAGCATGACCTTGTGCTGCATCCTTTCTAGTAAAACAGTCATAAGCTAGGAATAACTGGATACATTGAACATGGACATTGGTGGAGAGTTTACTTATCAAAAGTTGCTATGTTACCAAAATCTTTCCAACCTACAGTGGGAAAGCAGCCCTGAGTTTTTGGCTCAAGCCACAAACAAAGATGTTTTTATGAAAAACAGGGAATGTTTGACCACAGATGCATATATATTTGTATGCAGGACAACCTATTCCAGGAGCCCTACATAATGGAAAGCCTGACACAACGATGTGCTGAAGTTATTCACAGAACAGGAGGGCAATTTAAATTATCAACATGGAAAGTTGCTCAATAGACTCATAATTACATAATCACTGTGAATAAGTAAATCCCAAAAGTTTGTTGTGGAAAATACGAAATGCAGATTCCTATCACAACTGACTGAGGAAGAGGTTTCTGCTGTTTGCCCACCGATTCAATCAGATATGTTAGTCGGCTTAGATGTACTGTATGTTTTAAACAAAGTTTTTATCCACAAATCTCAGTTTACTCAAGGCCACACTCCGTTAGGAATAGCTTTCAAAATATGAATATGCTCCAGTCAAATTAACAAGGAGTGAAAGTAGGCTGCATTGGAGCCAATTAGTTGTTAGGTCTCAATTGAACGATTAACAGTACAATAACAGATTTCAAAGTTAGGCTAACGATTAACACTGTGAAAAACACAGTGGCTCCTGTTTTAATTTGAATCAGAGAACAGAAAGACTTTCAAAGCAGAATAAGGCCCGGTGTTTCCTGAAGCAACAAAGATGAGAGTTCACTGACTGTTATTAGAGTCGAGAGGTTTTTGGAGTGTAGAACTGTAATTGAAAGAGAAATGTGGTGGATTGTCAAGGCCTATAGATTGGAATCTATTACATTGATCTTAAAACAGCTTTTGTTGGATTTTCGAGATACAGTACCAGTCAACATTTTGGACACACTTATTCATTCCAGAGGTTTTCTTTATCTTTACTATTTTCTACATTGTAGAATAATTGTGAAGACATCAAAACTATGAAATTGTCACGCCTACTCCCGCTCTCCCTCTCTGGCTCGAGGGTGCCAGGCTGCCCTTCATTATGCACACCTGTCACCATCATTACGCGCAGCTGCGCAATTCTGTACTCACCTGGACTGCATTACTTTGTTGATTACCCCCTCTATATCTGTCTGTTCCTCCGTTGGATCCCGTATCAGCATTAATGTCGTTATGTTTTCATGTCTAGACGCTGTCCTGTCTTGTTCCATGTCCGTTGTTAATTAAATGTTCTCTCCCTGTACTTGCTTCCCATCTACCAGCATCATTCCTAACAGAAATAACACATATGGAATCATGTAGTAACCAAAAAAGTGTTAAACAAATCAAAATATATTTGAGATTCTTCAAAGTAGTCACCCTTTGCCTTGATGACAGCTTTGCACACTCTTGGCATTCTCTCAACCAGCTTCATAAGGAATACTTTTCCAACTGTCTTGAAGGAGTTCCCACATATGCTGAGCACTTATTTCTTTAACACTTTTTTGGTTACAACATTATTTATATGTGTTATTTCATAGTTTTGATGTCTTCACTGTTATTCTACAATGTAGAAAATAGCAAAAATAAAGAAAAACCCTTGGATGAGTAGGTGTGTCCAAACTTTTGAATGGTACTGTAGGTATGAGTGTTTTTTAAGGTGTATATTTTTTGTAAACGGTATTTAAAAGTTTTGAGGATAAATCCACTGAAATACATTTAGTTTATTTCCATGACATTGCAGAAAGAACATCTTAAAAGCAATGGGATCTTAATTAAGAAAGTGGTTATACCTGAAATAGTGTCAGCCATAACAGCTGGATGAAAGTAATGCTTACAACAGAGTTTTATTAATGGTTACCAAATGTAGTGTCCTCTAGATGGCAATCTCTCTAATAACTTCACTTAAGGGGGAAATATTTGAGACACCCATTTTATTCTATCGTCCATAAAAACTCAGTTTGAGTTCACATAGTGATTTTCTTTCATATGAATGTCTCCAATGTGTGTACATGTTTCAAATGTTTCCATGTGTTCCTTTATATCTTGGAGATATACCTTTTTGTCCAGTAGATAAGCTCCCCAAAAATAGCATATTGTTCGATTTGGTATAGAAGTGTGAAAATTGGCACACTTGTATAATATTTCACGCTGAACAAAACCTGATGCAGTGTAATTTCAGCAAACCCTCAGGTCATCCTGTAGCGGTAGGTCAGTGGTGAAAGGGCTTTTGCCAATTGTTACATTTTGTGTCATGGCTTCCCCTGTGTCAGGTTTACGTGACCCAATATAGCTTAACATTTTTATTTTTATTTGGGGAACACATTTAATCAACAACCAAACTGATGTGTTTTTTTTTACCTTGATGATTGCAACAATGATGACAAATCATCAGACCTTGCAGTAAAATTGTGATATTTTCACTTTCAAAGTGGCTTATTAAATACAAGTTAGCTTTCACACTCTAAAAAAAAGGTATATAAGTGTTCCCTGAAGTCTACTGTTTACCATGATATATAATATGATATTATATATTGTGTCACTTAAGAAATGTGACAGGAAACCTGCCCTATACTCTAGGTGCAGTGCCTTCAGAAAGTATTCACACCCCTTCATTTTTGTTGTGTTACAAATTGGGATTAAAAAGACTTGTCTTTTTTTTCTACCATCTACACAAAATACTACATGGACCTTTCTATGTAGTAACCTTTCTAGGGCTGGGAACCCCTCGCCAAAATTCCACTGAAAAGGCAGCGCATGAAATTCAAAAATATATTTTTTAAATATCTAACTTTCACACATTAACTTCTTCGATATAGGGGGCGCTCTTTTAATTTTTGGATAAAAAAACGTTCCCGTTTCAAACAAGATATTTTGTCACGAAAAGATGCTCGACAATGCATATAATTGACAGCTTTGGAAAGAAAACTCTGACGTTTCTGTGAGTTCCACAGAACTGATGCTACAGGCGAAACCAAGATGAAGTTTCAAACAGGAAATGCCCCAGATTTTGAAGGCGCTGTGTTCCAACGTCTCCTTATATGGCTATGAATGCGCCAGGAATGAGCATACACCTTCTGTCGTTTCCCCAAGGTGTCTGCAGCATTGTGACGTATTTGTAGGCATATCATTGGAAGATTGACTATTTTACACTACATCTACCAGGTGCTCGCTTGGTGTCCTCCGTCACAATTATTGCGTAATCTCCAGCTGCGTGTATTTTCCATTTGCTTCAGAGGAGAAACCCAACTGCCACAAATGATTTATCATCGAATAGATATGTGAAAAACACCTTGAGGATTGATTCTAAACAACGTTTGCCATGTTTATCGATATTATGGAGTTAATTTGGAAAAATGTTTGGCGTTGTAATGACTGAATTTTCGGGGGGTTTTCTTAGCCAAACGTGATGAATAAAACGGAGCGATTACTCCTACACAAAAAAATATTTTTGGAAAAACTGAACATTTGCTATCTAACTGAGAGCATCCTCATTGAAAACATCCGAAGTTCTTCAACGGTAATTGTTTTTTTTTAAATGTTTTTCTTGTTTTTGTGAAAATGGTGCCTGCTGAATACTAGGCTTAATGCTATGCTAGCTATCAATAGTCTTACACAAATGCTTGTGTAGCTATGGTTGAAAAGCATATTTTGAAAATCTGAGATGACAGTGTTGTTAACAAAAGGCTAAGCTTGTGACTGAATATATTTCTTTCATTTCATTTGCGATTTTCATGAATAGTTAACGTTGCGTTATGGTAATGAGCTTGAGGCTATGACTACGCTCCCGGATACGGGATTGCTCGACGCTAGAGGTTAACAAGTCCAATACAGCAAATTAAATATAAACATCTTGTTAATCTACCCTTCGTGTCCGATTTCAAAAATGCTTTACAGCTAAAACACAACATATGTTTATGTTAGGTCATAGCCAAGTCGAAAAAACAGACATTTTTCCAGCCAAAGGTAGGAGTCACGAAAAGCAGAAATATAGATCAAATTAATCACTAACCTTTGATGATTTTAATCAGATGACACTCATATGACATCATGTTACACAATACATGTATGTTTTGTTCGATAATGTGCATATTTATATCCAAAAATCTCAGTTTACATTGGCGCCTTACATGCAGTAATGTTTTGATTCCAAAACATCCGGTGATTTTGCAAAAATACTCATAATAAACATTGATAAAAGATACTAGTGTTATTCACATAATTAAAGATAGACTTCTCCTTAATGCAACCTCTGTGTCAGATTTTTTAAAATTTTGATGGAAAAAAACATAATCTGAGAACGGCGCTCAGAACCCAAAACAGCCAGAGGAATATCCGCCATTTTGGAATCAACAAAGTTAGAAACACCATAAAAATTCACTTACCTTTGAGGATCTTCATCAGAAGGCACTCCTAGGAATCCCAGTTCGACAATAAATGACTGATTTGTTCCATAAAGTTCCAAAAAGTCCATCATTTATGCCCAAATAGCCACTTTTTGTCAGCGTATTCAGCCCAGTAATCCATCTTCATGAGGCGCAGGCACAAAAACTTGAAAGCTTCCGTTACAGTCCTTTAGAAACATGTCAAATGATGTATGGAATCAATCTTTAGGATGTTTTTAACATAAAACATCAATAATGCTCCAACTGGAGAATTCCTTTGTCTTCAGAAAAGCACTAGAACGAGAGGTAACTCTGCCGGGACCACTGACCAAAGCACTCTGCCAGACCACTGACTCAAAGAGGTCTCATGAGCCCCTCCTTTATAGTAGAATCCTGATTCAAGTTTCTAAAGACGGTTGACATCTAGTGGAAGCCGTAGGAAGTGCAACTTTATCCATATCTCAATGTGTATTCAGTAGGCCAAGCTCTGAAAAACTACAAATCTCAGTTGTCCCACTTCCAATAGAACCTGTCCACGTCCAGGTTTTCGCCTGCCATAGGAGTTCTGTTATCTTGTTGAGTGCAGTATTTAATTTTTTTTGGATGAAAAACGTACCCATTTGAAACTGCCTATTTCTCAGGCCCAGAAACTAGAATATGCATATAATTGTTAGATTAGGATAGAAAACACTCTAAAGTTTCCAAAACTGTCAAAATATTGTCTGTGAGTATAACAGAACTGATATTGCAGGCGAAAACCTTAGGCAAATCAAACCAGGAAGGGGCTTTTATTTTGAAAGCACCATGTTCCATAGCCTGCCTTCGCTCCATTTAAAGGGATATCAACCATATTCCTTTTCCTATCGCTTCCTCAAGGTGTCAACAGTCTTTAGACATAGTTTCAGGCTTTTATTTTGAAAAATGAGGATAGCTGGGTGTTCGCATGAGTTTTGCTTGCGCCACAGAGTGGGGCAGCCATTGTCTCTCCCTCTCCTATTGAAAAAGAGATTGTCCCGGAAGATATATTATCAATTATATATTCTAAAAACAACCTGAGGATTGATTCTAAACATTTGACATGTTTCTGTGGACATTACGGACACTATTTGGAATTTTAGTCTGCAATGTCGTGACCACTCGAGCCTGTGAATTTCTGAACATAACGCGCCAAACAAAATGGAGGTATTTTGGATATAAAAATAATCTTTATGGAACAAAATGAACATTTATTGTGTAACTGGGAGTCTCGTGAGTGAAAACATCCGAAAATCAAAGGTAAGCGATTCATTTGATTGCTTTTCTGATTTTCGTGACCATGCTACTTTGATGCTAGGTGTTCATAATGTTTTGTCTAGTAATCGATAAACTCACACAAAAGCTTGGATTGCTTTCGCTGTAAAGCATATTCATTAACAACAAGCTAAGCTGTGTTTTGCTATATTGCACTTGTGATTTCATGAACATTAAATATGTTTAGTAATTTTATTTGAATATGGCGCACTACAATTCAGCAGGTGTTGATGAAAATGATCCCGCTAACAGGATGGGGTGTGTCTAGAAGTTATACTCACAGACATCATTTAAACAGTTTTAGAAACTTCAGAGTGTTTTCTATCCAATGCTATTAATAATGTGCATATATTATCATCTGGGACAGAGTAGGAGGCAGTTCACTCTGGGCACGCTATTCATCCAAAAGTGAAAATACTGCCCCCTATCCCAACATTTTTTAGATTTTTGAATGATTACCCCATCTCTGTACCCCACACATACAACTAACTGTAAGGCCCTCAGTCGAGTATTGAATATTAAGTACAGATTCAACCACAAAAAACAGGGAAATTTTCCAATACAATGCACCCAAGCATCTACTGAAATGGCACTATATCAGGTTTTGTTCAGCATGAGAAATCAAAACATTTTCTACATAGTCTACTGGACTATGTATAGTTTTGGCCTGTGTGATATATACGGGACTATCAGCCATTACTCCTCACAAACTACGAATGTAGTATTTAATATGTAATCGTACGTAAAGACAACATGACATCAGCATGATTTCTCCATTACTTTTTTCCTAGTCATAGACAAGAAAGAGTCAATTTTGCATACTGTGCATGCTTATTTGGGATATGGTCATGCCAATGGCTTTGGTTGTCTTATCATGTGCATAATTCTCCATCCTCTTTGCCCATGGCCTGACAAAGTTATAGCAGGACCGTGTTGACCCATTAAAATCTGGGGAATATGTTTATTTGTTACAGAAAGTAAATTCCTTATTTTTGATGTTTTATCAGCAAATTGTTTGACTTATTGTGAGTATGTGTTCAGCTATACTTGCACGACTGAATAATTGGACATGTGGCATGTTGCAAGTTCAGCGCCATTGGTTGTCCTAGCTAGACATAACAAACAGTAGGTCATTGAACTCCAAGTGTGAAGGGTTTCAATCAATTTACACAGAGTTCTTACTGGTCAATGAAACACTCCATGTTATTGGATCCGCTGCTAATGAGAGAAAGGACATATGCATTTCTAGACTCAGAGATTTGCAAAGGTCGGTCACAAATATGTCAGGGATGGTTATTCGTAGTGAAATATATGTCCATGTTAGAGCAAATTCTCCCAACGCACAAAGAAGAATTGAAAGAAAATGTGTGTCATACACTTGTTTAATATGATACTTTCTCACCTTACTTGTGGATGCAGAGCTGTAACATTTGGCTTCCTAGCCCGTACAAAGTCTGCAATCCATTCTCATACTTTATCTAAGTCAGATTACTCAACCGTGGAAAACACCTTTGCCACTCTGGCAGATTACATTTACAGTTTGGAATGTACAGTGGGGCAAAAAAGTATTTAGTCAGCCACCAATTGTGCAAGTTCTCCCACTTAAAAAGATGAGAGAGGTATGTAATTTTCATAATAGGTACACTTCAACTATGACAGACAAAATGAGAAAAAGAAATCAAGAAAATCACATTGTAGGATTTTTAATTTATTTATTTGCAAATGATGGTGGAAAATGATGCCCACCCGGACCCTCCCCTATATTTAGTCAGGTTTTGCGGCCGGAGTCTACACCTAAGGGAGGGGGTACTGTCACGCCCTGACCATAGAGAGCTTTTATTCTCTATGTTGGTTAGGTCGGGGTGTGATTTAAGGGTTGGTTATCTAGGTGAATTGTATTTCTGTTGGCCTAGTATGGTTCCCAATCAGAGGCAGCTGTTTATCGTTGTCTCTGATTGGGGATTATATTTAGGTAGCCATTTTCCCATTGTGCTTTGTGGGATCTTGTCTATGTATAGTTGCCTGAGAGCATTATATTAGCGTCACGTTTAGTTTGTTCGCTTTGTTGTTTTTATTCTTTGAAGTTTTCTATTCCATAATAAAGGATGGAAACATACCACGCTGCATCTTGGTCTACTCCTTATGATGAGCGTGACTCTCACCAAAAAACACATTATGTCAGGTAAGCAGTCCTTACCCTAACAGACTGCTCAGTATGAAAACAACACAAAAATACTCAATTAAATTTGGGCACTAACAATATGCTAATAAATTATACAGCACTTCCTGGTCGTTAAAGCACTGGTACCCCAATTATCCCTACAGTAAAGTTTTAACACTGAAGATATTCCTGGACATAAAATTGTCTCAAGAGAATTACTGGTGGCTTAGGAAGTCACAGTTCCAAGGAATGCCCATAAAATGTTTGTCAAATCGTTGCTTGTGGAGTCGAGAAAACTAATAAAATAATTGCCAGGGTCATAATTAAAAAGGGAAGGAACATAGTTTAAGGGCATAAACATACCAAAGTTAATAATAGAGCAGCAATCATACATTTAACGATTATTTGACATTAATTAAGGGTCCTTCTGCCATTCTCTCAGTTGCAGCTTTCCCCGGTTTCTGTAATGTATTTCAGTTATTAAACCCAGGCTATGGTCTGCCAAGAGGTAGTACTCAAAACATGAATTAAACAAAATAAAATGTTCACGATGTAATTGCTAAATTGTCTGTTCTCCAGTCATATGTCATAAAGATGTCCCTTATTTCAGTACATTGGAATTGTTCCATTTGAAGAGGCAATGTTCCTTTGCTCAAATTCAAGCACTATAGATTGACAGCAGGTTGAGGTACTCCAGAAAACCTTTAAAAAGTTGGCTTTCCACCGCCTAAATTCTATGTACTGTATATGCTTTAGTGATGGGAGAGGTTGTTGTCCTGGCACCACACGGCCAGGTTTCTGACCTCCTCCCTTTAGGCAGTCTCGTCGTTTTTGGTGATCAGGCCTACCACTTTTGTGTCATCAGCAAACTTAATGATGGGGTTGGATTCGTACTTGGCCGTGCAGTCATGAGTGATGAACAGGGAGTACAGGAGGGGACTGAGCATGCACCCCTGTGGGGCCCCCGTGTTAAGGATCAGCGTGACAGATGTGTTGTTACCTACCCTTACCACCTGGGGGCGGCCTGTCAGGAAGTCCAGGATCCAGTTGCAGAGGGAGGTGTTTAGTCCCTGGGTTCTTAGTTTATTGATGAGCTTTGATGGCACTATGGTGTTGAATGCTGAGCTGTAGTCAATGAATAGCATTCTCGCATAGGTGTTCCTTTTGTCCAGGTGGGAAAGGGCAGTGTGGAGTGCAATAAAAATTGCATCATCTGTGAATCTGTTGGGGCGGTATGCAAATTGGAGTGGGTCCAGGGTTTCTGGGATAATGGTGTTGATGTGAGCCAAGACCAGCCTTTTAAAGCACTTCATGGATACAGACGTGAGTCGGGAGACATTTAGGCAGGTTACCTTAGTGTTCTTGGGCACAGGCACTATGGTGGTCTGCTTAAAACATGTTGGTATTACAGACTCGGACAGGGAGAGGTTGAAAATGTCAGTGAAGACACTTGCCTGCGCATGCTCGCAGTGCATGTCCTGGTAATCCTAGTATCAATGATGCTATTTAGGCCTACAGTGCATTCAGAAAGTATTCAGACCCCATCCCTTTTTCCACATTTTGTTACGTCAAAGCCATATTCTAAAGTGGATCTCATCAATCCACACACAACACCCCATGATGACAAACTGAAAACAGTTTAGAAATGTATTCAAAATAAAATACTAAAATACCTTACTTACATAAGTATTCAAACCCTTTGCTATTAGACCCATTAATTGAGCTCAGGTGCATCCTGTTTCCATTGATCATCCTTGAGTTGTTTCTACAACTTGATTGGAGTCCACCTGTGGTATACTCAATTAATTGGACATGATTTGGAAAGGCAATCACCTGTCTATATAAGGTCCCACAGTTGACAATGTATGTCAGAGCAAAAACCAAGCCATGAGGTCGAAGGAATTGTCCATAGAGCTCTGAGACAGGATTGTGTCGAGGCGCAGATCTGGGGAAGGGTGCCGAAACATTTCTGCTGCATTGAATGTCCCCAAGAACATAGTGGCCTACATAAGTGGCCTCCATCAGTGGCTTCCGTTCTTAAATGTAAGAAGTCTGGAACCACCAAGACTCTTCCTACAGGTGGTCACTCAGCAAAACTGAGAAATCGAGAGAGAAGGGCCTTGGTCAGGGAGGTGACCAAGAACCTGATGGCCACTCTGACAGAGCTCCAGAGTTCCTCTGTGGAGAGGGGAGAAACTTCCAGAAAGATAACCATCTCTACAGCACTCCACCATTCAGGCCTTTAAGGTAGAGTGGCCAGACGGAAGCCACTCCTCAGTAAAAGGCACATGACAGCCCACTTGGAGTTTGCCAAAAGGCACCTAAATGGCTCTCATGCCATGAGAAACAAGATTCTCTGGTCTGATGAAACCAAGATTGAACTCTTTGGCCTGAATGCCAAGCATCACGTATGGAAGAAACCTGGCACCATCCCTATGCTGAAACATGGTGGTGGCAGCATCATGCTGTGGAGATGTTTTTCAGAGGCAGCGACTGGGTAACTAGTCAGGATCGATTGAAAGATGAACAGAGTAAGGTACAGAGAGATCTTTGATGAAAACCTTCTCCAGAGCGCTCAGGACCTCAGACTGGGACGAAGGTTCACCTTCCAACAGGACAACGACCCTAAGCACACAGTAAAGACAATTCAGGAGTGGCTTCGGGACAAGACTCTGAATGTCCTTGAGTGGCTCAGGCAAAGCCCAGACTTGAAACCGATCGAACATCTCTGGAGAGACCTAAAAATAGCTTTGAAGCTCCCCATCCAACCTGACAGAGTTTGAGAGGATCTGTAGAGAACAATGGGAGAAACTCCCCAAAAACAGGTGTGCCAAGCTTGTGGCATAATACCCCAAAAGACAAGAGGCTGTAATCGCTGCCAGAGGTGCTTAAACAAAGTACTGAGTCTGAATACTTATGTAAATGTGATATTTCACTTCTTTTATTGTTGAAATTAGCAAACATTTCTAAACGTGTTTTTGCTTTGTCATTATGGGGTATTGTGTGTAGATTGATAAGGGGAAAAAACAATTTCATACATTTTAGAATATAGCTGTAACGTCACAAAATGTGGAAAAATTTAAATCGAAATACTTTCAGAACGCACCTGTATATAGTATGCAGTCATTAACAGCTATTGTTTAAATTCAAACCAGAATTCAACAAAAAATGTACACTTCAATAGGCATAGGGTTTCAAAATCTAATTTATGGCACATTTAATGATACTGTATGTAGTGATATTGAATTGTTTGGTTGTCAATGCAACCAAATATCAACATTTTGTCACGAATATTACTGAAGGTGACACCCCTTCTTGTTCGGGTGGCGTTCGGCGGTCGTCGTCGCCGGTCTACTAGCTATCACCGATCCGTTGTTCTGTGTTCCTTTGGTTTTGTCTGATTGGTATCACCTGTTTCTTGTATGGTTGTTAGGGTAGGGTTATATATAGTTTGTTCAGCCCGCTTCTGTTTCGTTCGGGCTTGTTCGTCTGTTCTTTGTTTGAGTGTATTTTGTTTGTATTTTGGGTTTCACCCTGTCCGTTTATATTTCTGATCATTTGTTTTCCTACCTTTGTTCATGTTATTTTTCCGGGACATTAAAGCGTGTTTTTTCCCACATCTTTTGCTCTCTGCGCCTGACTCCACACCTCCTCACTCATTTGTCGTAACACATTTGAAGGAGATTTATCTTCAGCTTGGATAGTTCCATTGGTGCCACTGACTTAGTCTGGCTTCAATTCCAGTTTGTCTACAAATTAAAATTAAATCCCTTGGATTCACTTCTCTATCTCAACAAAACATTTCAATAAATCAAATCAAACTAGATTCAATGTAGTATGGGATCACTTAGGAAAGTTGGAGTTTTAGGTAAATGTCCCCTTTAAAATGAGTAACACATCCATAGCCACATTTTGAAGATACTGTAACTATACATTTCTTCTTATGTGATCATAGAAAGCATGCATGTTCAAGATGCTTCGTTTGTCACATATCTGTGGAGATCCTCACAATTGCTGTAATAATCTGCATAGAATCTCACACGGCATTTATCACTTGCACCATGTGCCTTTAATGTAATTTCAACTGAATACAGGTCATTTGGTACCATGATAATATCGGTATATTCATCTGGTGTGTTTATAAACAAAATATCTCACATTCCCATTTGAACTTTGCTATGCTTTTAAATGGTTGAAAGCATTGTAATAAACATTTTATACCGAAATGTCTTTCACATTTGGCTCATCTGGTAGAGCATGGTGCTTGCGTTGCCAGGGTTGTGGGTTTGATTCCCACGGGGGACCAATACGAAAATGTATGCACTCACTGCTGTAAATTGCTCTTGATAAGAGCATATGGTAAAAATGATTGACCACTAAAGCAAAAATCTGACATTGTTTTTCCATTCCATTAGATGGTTGAAAGCATAGTGATAATACATTGAAAATTCAACTAACTTTTGGCTGTATTTTGAGTGGTCGTCTCAACTAAATATAGGTTGTCTCAACTGATCAACGTCTCAACTAAATATTACACAATTATCCACGTTGAAATTACGTGGTGCGCCCAGTGGGATGGCTTTGGGGAAATGTCCTCCTTGACTAAGTGCACTATGTCCAGAGGATGTGTAGTTAATCTCTCAAGTATACTTTGTTATGGATCGATGCAAGAGTTAGTGGACACATCTCCCCAGATGGCCAGCCTTTCCTTTTTTTAATCCGGTTTGCAGGACAAACAAGGTGAAATTCGCAGCCCAGAGGGATTCTACTTAATCATCACAGCTCTTGCTTTGAGCACTGCCATAACACAGTTTCTCTGGACCCCCGCAAGGTCAGTGGTGCAGATACATACCCAGAGTCTGGAAGACTCAGGAACAAAAGCCTCTCATTGAGTGAGAGGTCATCAACTCAAAAGCAACTCATTATTTTTCTAATACTGCGCTCTTAGTATTTTCTTTAATCAGTCAAATACTGTACAGTAAATCAACAAGTCTAGATATCTCATGCCATTTTCATTGGGAAAAAAACAGAGTTGTAATATTTCCTTTCATCTTTTCGGAGAAACAAGTCGGTCATACTCGGGAAATTCGTGATTTGAGAAGTCAATCATTATTCTTGACAAAAGTGTGGATCTATTTTCCAGAAATCTTCCTGTTGTTTTTGCTACGCCCTTTACCAGCGCCTCCAAATTCAGTATTTAGATGTTTCTCTATGTTATTTGAAAATGTGCTATATTTAAATGTTCCTCTTCTAGTCACCCTTGTTCACTGCTTTCTATACTTTTAAAAACACATACGGTTTTAATCCTAACATCTGGTTCACATCATCAATTAGTTCTGCCACCAGAGTTCAAGTTGGTCAGAAATACTGTATCTCAGCTGCATATCTCAGCTGCATAGTGGCAGTGGTGTATACTGTACAGCCACTTAATAATATAATATAATATATGCCATTTAGCAGACGCTTTTATCCAAAGCGACTTACAGTCATGTGTGCATACATTCTACGTATGGGTGGTCCCGGGGATTGAACCCACTACCCTGGCGTTACAAGCGCCATGCTCTACCAACTGAGCTACAGAAGGACCAACTATACAGTGCCTTGCGAAAGTATTCGGCCCCCTTGAACTTTGCGACCTTTAGCCACATTTCAGGCTTCAAACAAAGATATAAAACTGTATTTTTTTGTGAAGAATCAACAACAAGTGGGACACAATCATGAAGTGGAACGACATTTATTGGATATTTCAAACTTTTTTAACAAATCAAAAACTGAAAAATTGGGCGTGCAAAATTATTCAGCCCCTTTACTTTCAGTGCAGCAAACTCTCTCCAGAAGTTCAGTGAGGATCTCTGAATGATCCAATGTTGACCTAAATGACTAATGATGATAAATACAATCCACCTGTGTGTAATCAAGTCTCCGTATAAATGCACCTGCACTGTGATAGTCTCAGAGGTCCGTTAAAAGCGCAGAGAGCATCATGAAGAACAAGGAACACACCAGGCAGGTCCGATATACTGCTGTGAAGAAGTTTAAAGCCGGATTTGGATACAAAAGGATTTCCCAAGCTTTAAACATCCCAAGGAGCACTGTGCAAGCGATAATATTGAAATGGAAGGAGTATCAGACCACTGCAAATCTACCAAGACCTGGCCGTCCCTCTAAACTTTCAGCTCATACAAGGAGAGGACTGATCAGAGATGCAGCCAAGAAGCCCATGATCACTCTGGATGAACTGCAGAGATCTACAGCTGAGGTGGGAGATTCTGTCCATAGGACAACAATCAGTCGTATATTGCACAAATCTGGCCTTTATGGAAGAGTGGCAAGAAGAAAGCCATTTCTTAAAGATATCCATAAAAAGTGTTGTTTAAAGTTTGCGGAAAGAACTGAAAACTGCTGTTCACAAATGCTCTCCATCCAACCTCACTGAGCTCGAGCTGTTTTGCAAGGAGGAATGGGAAAAAATGTCAGTCTCTCGATGTGCAAAACTGATAGAGACATACCCCAAGCGACTTACAGCCATAATCACAGCAAAAGGTGGCGCTACAAAGTACTAACTTAAGGGGGCTGAATAATTTTGCCGGTAGGGATATCCTTGTCTCATCGCGCACCAGCGACTCCTGCAGGCTTCTGTCTATCTGAGCTGGTCAGTATGTGTTGCTAATGCTGTCTAACTCTGCTTTTTTATATATTGCTTAGTAGAACTGCATCAGTGTTTTGCTTTCCACTTTCTGGAGGATAGACTTTTGAAATCAGTGGAATTAGAGTATAGGTATGGAGATGGAGGAAACACCTGTCTCTGGATTACATCTTCAACCTAAGGGCAACCATGGGATCTGTGACAGCGATAAGCATCCATGCATTGTGTATATGGGTAAGATCGTCTAGCAAGCTACATTTTCAGATATTATTATTTCTAATTTTGTCAGAAAGTCGTTTCATTTCAAGTTAAAGTGTACTGTTAGCTTGCTAGCTAACATTACATGTATGATCTTATTATTTGTATCTGAGAGCCATTTGCTTTGCTAGTTATAGCCTAATGTTAGCTAGCTAACATTGAACCTGGTTGTTAGCTACCTGCAAATTCAAGCTGGGTAGTAACGTCATGAGTTGGGATTATGGCTCATTGTTTAGCTAGCTAGCTAGCTATATGTCTTAACAAAATACTCCACTGTGCAAGTATCCATTTCAATAGCATGTCACTGCCACAACTGTTGATAGACATAGCTGGTAAATTCGCTCTGGCTATCTACTCTGATTTCAGAGCACTCTCGTCTGAGTGTGCCAAAGAGCAGAATAACTGGCAAATGTACGAACTCTCAACACCCGTTGAATATGGCCAGTGTCAGTAAACGTTGGCAAAAAAAGTGTAAATTGTTGCCAGCAGCACAGTTACAGTCAACAACGCTCTGGATAACATAAAAACAGCATAACCAGCTCTGCTAGGGTGAGTAAAATGGTCAGTGAGTTGTTCTCTCATTTGTGTCTGGAAGTAGCGAGCAAGCTAGCCAACATTAGCCAGTTAGCTTGGGTGCTTGTTAGGACAGAACACTCGGATCAACCCTTAAAGAGATGAATGGGGCTAAAGATTAAAACTTCTTAGGGATAGCCCCCTTTTTAAAAATGTTCGCCTAAAATTACATACCGAAATCTATCTGCCTGTAGCTCAGGCCCTGAAACAAGGATATGTATATTCTTGGTACCATTTGAAAGGAAACGTGAATTGAATGTGAATTGAATGGAGAAGGAGAATATAACACAATAGATCTGGCAGAAAAAAATACAAAGAAAAAAACAACATTTTTTTGTGTTTTCTTCTACCACCATTGAAATGCAACAGAAAGGTTCCAAATCAAGTCATCACTCTGGTTGTAATTCCAATGGTGTCCACAAGAGGGCAGCAGTGTATGTGCAACGTTTCAGATTGATAACTTGAAGTATGTGCAAGCTACATGAGATTTAGTGTGAAGTCACCCATGTACATTTGGGCAAACCGTGAAGGACACATTTACATTACATTTTTCTGCAAAAATATCCTCAAATCTGTATACGTGGACTTTGATTTAGCTTTTCCAGTATTAGTAGCCATATTGTTAGTACAACATTTGCAAAACACCCAGTTTTCACAACTGCATAATATACTTGCAATTTTTGTCCCTAAGGAAAAGGCTTGCTGTCGCACAAGGTTAGCAGCCAAATTTTGAAACAGATATGAGGTTTCTGCATACACCCATAAAGCCCAGCTCATTGGCTATCTTGGTAGCTTTGTTTGACCCAGCTAGAACGTAACTATGTGTTTTACGTTTTTATTATGTTTTAAACTGAAATGTTTGAACTGATTATGTTTTAAATCAGACTTTTCGATGAAATGCACGTTCTGTTTAACCAGTTTTATAAACGTCTGAGTGTTTTCTATCCACACATACTAATCATATGCATATACTATATTCCTGACATGAGCAGCAGGGCGCTGAAATGTTGCTCGATTTTTAACAGAATGTTCGAAAAAGTAGGGGGTAGGAGTAACAGGTTAAGGACATTATTCAGTTGTACATGTACAGTTGAAGTCGGAGGTTTACATACATTTAGGTTGGAGTCATTAAAACTTGTTTTTCAACCTCCACAAATGTCTTGTTTACAAACTATAGTTTTGGGTTAGGACATCTACTTCTACTTTTTCCAACAATTGTTTACAGACAGATTATTTCACTTATAATTCATTGTATCACAATTCCAGTGGGTTCGGGTTAGGGTTAGTTTATTCTTTCAAGTTGGTTGTTGATCACTGCTAGACAGCCATTTTCAAGTCTTGCTATAGATTTTGATTCCAATTTAAGTCAAAACTGGCCACTCAGGAACATTCAATGTCGTCTTGGCAAGCAACTCCTAACTACTAATTGGTTAAAACCGCATTCCAGCCAGTGTCTACTCCACAAGTTGCCACCAGATAAATCTATGACGTTGAAATGCCTATTTACTCTGTTCCATCTGATTGCACAATCCACTGTCTCATCAGCCCAGCCAGGCAACTTATAAACTTGATCTCCACTATCTCCACTTTTAGACTAATATTTAGTTTTCACTTGAGGAGATTTGTGCTTGAGGAGTAAGAAAATGATAATGGGCAAATATTGTACAATCCAGGTGTGCAAAGCTCTTAGACACATACCCAGAAAGACAGTTGTAATCACTGCCAAAGGTGATTCTAACATGTATTAACTCATGTGAATACTTTCGTAAATGAGATATTTCTCTATTTAATTTCCATTAAAATTGAAAACATTTATAAAAACATGTTTTCACTTTGTCATTATGTGGTATTGGGTGACAAAATAATATAGTTAATCCATTTTGAATTCAAGCTGTAACAAAATGATTTGGAATAAGTCAAGTGGTTTGAACACTCTCTGAAGGCATTGTATATGTGTACCTGACATACTGTATATTGGAAGACGTGTGCTAAAAGTTTGGGAAAAATAGCATACACATTTTTTTTAAAGAATAACCCCCCTTTTTCAACACTTCTAGAAAATGACCTTAGACCACTGCACCACTCAGGAGCCCCAGATAAAGGAGGAAGATAAATGTTATTACGGTATTCTATGTATAGAAATTGTTGTATTGTAAGCATAATTAATATTATCAAATCAAAACTCTGGGTTCATGACTGAATGGGTAATAGGAGGCATGGGAAGCACTTCTTTTAAAATATAGCTCATGTCCCATATGGCAGCCTATTCCCTTTATAGTGCACTACTTACAGGGAATAGGGTCCCATTAAAATAATCTGCCATAATATCTGCAATTGCAATGACACAGATGGTAGCAGATAGAGAGCATTTAAAGAAACAGGTTGCATACTTCCTCCCCTAAATACTATTAGCAGGTAAATTCTAATGATTAAAACATTTAGAATTTAGCCTATGGTGTTGTTTTAGAACAAGTGTTTTTGTTAATATAATAATCCACATTTCAGAGCAGTCAGAACTCATGATTTGCTGTTGCTATGGTAACTCTTTCCAAAAGCCATCATTTTATACATTCACAGGCATGATGATCCATATTGCGGACGTGCTTCTCTCAACCTTTATGAAATGATGACCGATGTGCCATTTCTAAATGAATTGCTCTAATCTGTTTTTACCTGATAGGCTACTAGACAATAAACAGGCTCTGTGCTCAATGAAAATCTGATTTGTGATTCGATTTGTTTAACCTTCATTTAACTAGGCATGTCAGTTAAGAACAAATTCTTATTTATGATGACAGGGCTGGGATTAAATATAAAAAATTAAATAAAAATATAGGACAAAACACACATCACAAAAAGAGAAACCACAACAGTGGCATAAAGAGAGACCTAAGATGACAACATAGCATGACAGCAACACATGAAAACACAGCATGATAGCAACACAACATGACAACAATATGGTAGCAATACAACATGGCAGCAGCACAAAATTGTAGCAGCGCAAAACATGGTACAAACATTCTTTGGCACAGACAACAGCACAAAGGGCAAGAAGGTAGAGACAACAATACATAATGCAAAGCAGCCACAACTGTCAGTGTGAGTGTCCATGATTGAGTCTTAGAATGGAGAGATGGAGATAAAACTGTCCAGTTTGAATGTTTGTTGCAGCTCATTCCAGTCACTAGCTGCAGCGAACTGAAAAGAGGAGCGACCCAGAGATGTGTGTGCTTTGAGGACCTTTAACATAATGTGACTGGCAGAACGGGTGTTGTATGTGGAGGATGACGGCTGCAGTAGGTATCTCAGATTGGGGGAGTGAGGCCTAAGAAGGTTTTATAAATAAGCGTCAACCAATGGGTCTTGCGACGGGTATACAGAGATGACCAGTTTACAGAGGAGTAGAGCGCAGTGATGTGTCCTATAAGGGGCATTGGTGGCAAATCTGATGGCCGAATGGTAAAGAACCTCTAGCCACTCAAAAGAAGCCTTACGAGCCAATCTATAAATTACGTCTCCGTAATCTAGCATGGGTAGGATGGTCATGTGAATCAGGGTTAGTTTGGAAGCTGGGGTGAAAGAGGAGCGCATATATAGAGGAAACCAAGTCTAGATTTAAAATTGGCCTGCAGCTTTGGTATGTGCTGAGAGACGGACAGTGTACCGTCTATCCATACTCCCAAGTACTTGTATGAGGTGACTACCTCAAGCTCAGTGGGGAGAGGGACATTCATCTTACCAAACCACATTACTTTTGTGTTGGGGGTGCTCTGAACAAGGTTACCGGCAGATAAATCTTGTTGGACACCAAGAAAGCTTGTGGGAAGCTTGTGGAAGGCTACCGAAATGTTTGACACAAGTTAAACAATTTAAAGGTAATGCTACCAAATACTAATTGAGTGTATGTAAAATTCTGACCCCTGGGAATGCGATGGAAGAAATAAAAGCTGTAAAGCTTAAATAAATCACTCTCTACTATTATTCTGACATTTCACATTCTTAAAACGAAGTGGTGATCCTAACTGGCCTTAGACCTTGACTTTGTCCTTAAGCCATTTTGCCCAAACTTTGGAAGTATGCTTGGGTCATTGTCCAGATGGTGTTGCAAGCATCCTCCTTTTTCCTCCAAACATAACGATGGTCATTATGGCCATTATGGCCATTTTTGTTTCATCAGACCAGAGGACATTTCTCCAAAATGTACGATCGTTGTCCCCATGTGCAGTTGCAAACCGCAGTCTGGATATTTTATGGCGGTTATGGAGCAGTGGCTTCTTCCTTGCTGAGGGGCCTTTCAGGTTATGTCGTTATAGGACTTGTTTTACTGTGGATAAAGATACCTTTGTACCTGTTTCCTCCAGCATCTTCACAAGATCCTTTGCTGTTGTTCTGGGATTGATTTGTACTTCTCGCACCAAAGTGCGTTCAACTCTAGTAGACAGAACGTGTCTCCTTCCTGAGCGGTAAGATGGGTGCGTGGTCCCATGTTGCTTATACTTGCGTATTATTGTTTGTACAGATGAACGTGGTACCTTCAGGCATTTGGAAATTGCTCCCAAGGATGAACCAAACTTGTGGAGGACTACAATTTCTTTCTGAGGTCTTGGCTGGTTTCTTTTGATTTTCCCATGATGTCAAGCAAAGAGGCACTGAGTTTGAATGTAGGCCTTGAAATACATCCACAGGTACACCTCCAATTGACTCAAATGATGTCAATTAGCCTATCAGAAGCTTCTAAAGCCATGACATAATTTTCTGGAATTTTTCAAGCTGTTTAAAGGCACAGTCTACTTAGTGTGTTAATTTCTGTCTGTAAACAATTGTTGGAAAAATGACTTGTGTCATGCACAAAGTAGATGTCCTAACAAACTTGCAAAAACTACAGTTTGTTAACAAGACATTTGTGGAGTGGTTGAAAAACGAGTTTCAATGACTCCAACCTTAGTGTATGTAAACTTCTGACTTCAACTGTACATACATATATATATGCATATCTTTAAAAAAAAGTATTTTCCTTCATTACTTTCTAACCCTACCACACCTCCCCTAATTGGATAAACTACTGAACAACAACACTTAGGCCTCCACTTCCAGCTTTTACAAACTATATACATTTTATGGACTGTCTATTTTACAATAGTTCTATTTAGTTTGTTTTTACTCCTGTCACATATCAATTTGTCATTGAGTTAATAAAGAAGCATACAAAAATGGTCTCTTTTTTGATTTCTTGAGCAAGGCAGCTCCAAAATGGAGGTGTTTCAGCCGAGCTCAGTACTTTCTGTGGTGGTGGGACTAGCCAGCAGAAAATACAGAGCGTTGCCCCTGATTGGCTCAGTTTTCTGTCACAAACAGGATAGTATGTCATCCCCAGTTCTAAGGTTAGAGCTTGAACATTTTAGTCCCTTGGGTTCTGTCATTGGGTTATATTAGAAGTGCCAATCCAAGAATAATACCCCATAATGACAAAGCAAAAACAGGTATTAGACATTTAGCAAATGTAGAAAAAAACAACGAAATATCACATTTACATAAGCATTCAGACTCTTTACTCAGTACTTTTATTTTTTATTTTTTGTTGAATTACCTTTGGCAGCGACTATAGCATCGAGTCTTCTTGGGTATGACGATACAAGCTTGGCACACCTGTATTTGGGGAGTTCCTCCCATTCTTCTCTGTAGATCCTCTCAAGCTCTGTCAGGTTGAATGGGGAGCGTTGCAGCACAGCTATTTTCAGGTCTCTCCAGAGATGTTCGATCGGCTACAAGTCCGTGCTCAGACCGGGCCCACTCAAGGACATTGAGAGCCTTATCACGAAGCCATCCCTGCGTTGTCTTGGCTGTGTAATTAGGGTCGTTGTCCTGTTGGAAGGTGAACCTTTGCCCCAGTCTGAGGTCCTGAGTGGAGCAGGTTTTCATCAAGGATCTCTCTGTACTTTGCAATGTTCATCTTTCCCTCGATCCTGACTTATCTCCCAGTCCCTGCCTCTGAATAACATCCCCACAACATGACGCTGGCACGACCATTCTCCACCATAGGGTTGGTGCCAGGTTTCGTCCAGACATAAAACTTGGCATTCAGGCCAAAGAGTTCAATCTTGGTTTCATCAGACCAGAGAATATTGTTTCTTATGTTTTGAGAGTTTTTAGGTGCCTTTTGGCAAACTCCAAGTGGGCTGCCATGTGGCTTTTACTGAGGAGTGGCTTCTATGTGGCCACTCTACCACAAATGCCTGATTAGTGGAGTGCTGCAGAGATGGTTGTCCTTCTGGAAGTTTCTCACATCTCCACAGAGGAGTGGAGTCCAGTTGCTCAGTTTGGCTGGGTACACAGCTCCAGAAAGAGTCTTGGTGCCTTCCATTTAATAACGATGGTGGTCACTGTGTTCTTGGGGATCTTCAGTGCTGCAGAAATGTTTTATGTACCCTTCCCCAGATAGGTGCCTCGGCACAATCCTGTCTCGGAGCTCTACGGACAATTACTGTCATGTATTGTCATGTTATGTCTTGTTCCTGTTCTTTCTCTTCTCTTCGTTTCCCCCTGCTGGTCGTTTTAGGTTACCTTCTCTCCCTCTATCTCTCTCTTTCTCTATGGTCCCTTTCCTTCTCCCAGCTGTCCCTCATTCTCCTCTAACGACCTCGTTTACTCTCTCACACCTGTTCCCTCTTTTCCCTCTGATTAGGTCTCTATTTCTCTCTCTGTTTCTGCTTCTGTCTTTGTCGGATTCTCGTTTGCTTCGTCCTTGTTCTGTCCTGTCGTAATCTGCCTCTGCATTAGATGCTGCGTTTGATCAGGTGCCTCTGTCCTCTACGGCCCGCGCCTACCCGGAGGGACCTGCAGTCAGTTGCCGCTAGCCCTGCTATTCTCCTCTACTACTAGAAGGGGACTAGTCAACCGATACATCTGAAGAGGATTTATGTTTTCCCTGTGTTTGAACATTAAAAGACTCTGTTTCTGTTAAACCGCTTTTGGGTCCTCACTCACCTGCATAACAGAAGAATCCGACCAACAATGGACCCAGCGACTTCGGATCCTCTCCACTCAGCCGTCGAGATCCAGGGAGCGAAGCTAGGCAGACACGAGCAGGAATTGTCTGTTGCTCGACATGCCGTTGAGACCCTGGCTGCCCAAGTCTCCGACCTCTCGAAACATATTCACCATCTCCGCCTCGATCCACCGGCTACTTCCAGGGCTTCCGAGTCTCCGGAGCCCAGAATTAATAACCCGCCGTGTTACTCTGGGGAGCCTACTGAATGCCGCTCGTTTCTCACCCAGTGTGATATTGTGTTTTCTCTCCAGCCCAACACGTACTCCAGGGGCACAGCTTGTATCGCCTACGTCATATCTCTCCTTACTGGACGGGCTCGTGAGTGGGGCACGGCAACCTGGGAGGCGAGGGCTGAGTGTACTAACCAGTATCAGAACTTTAAGGAGGAGATGATACGGGTTTTTGATCGTTCTGTTTTTGGGGAAGAAGCTTCCAGGGCCCTGTCTTCCCTATGTCAAGGTAATCGATCCATAACTGATTACTCTATAGAGTTTCGCACTCTTGCTGCCTCCAGTGACTGGAACGAGCCGGCTTTGCTCGCTCGTTTTCTGGAGGGTCTCCGCGCGGAGGTAAAGGATGAGATTCTCTCCCGGGAGGTTCCTTCCAGCGTGGATTCCTTGATTGAACTCGCTATTCGCATAGAACGACGGGTTGATCTTCGTCACCGAGCTCGTGGAAGGGAGCTCGCGTTATCCGTTGCCCCTCTCTCCGCATCACTACCATCTTCCCCCACTGGCTCAGGTGCTGAGCCTATGCAGCTGGGGGGTATTCGCATCTCGACTAAGGAGAGGGAACGGAGAATCACCAACCGCCTCTGTCTCTATTGCGGTTCCGCTGGTCATTTTGTCATTTCATGTCCAGTAAAAGGCCAGTGCTCATCAGTAAGCGGAGGGCTACTGGTGAGCGCAACTACTCAGGTCTCTCCTTCTAGATCCTGTACTACCTTGTCGGTCCATCTACGCTGGACCGGTTCGGCAGCTTCCTGCAGTGCCTTGATAGACTCTGGGGCGGAGGGCTGTTTTATGGACGAAGCCTGGGCTCGGAAACATGACATTCCTCTCAGACAGTTAGGGGAGCCCACGGCCTTGTTCGCCTTGGATGGTAGTCCTCTCACCAGGATTCAGTGTGAAACGCTACCTTTAACCCTCACTGTCTCTGGTAATCATAGCGAAACCATTTATTTTTTTATTTTTCGTTCACCTTTTACACCTGTTGTTTTGGGCCATCCCTGGCTAGTGTGTCATAATCCTTCTATTAATTGGTCTAGTAATTCTATCCTCTCCTGGAACGTCTCTTGTCATGTGAAATGTTTAATGTCTGCTATCCCTCCTGTTTCCTCTGTCCCTTCTTCACAGGAGGAGCCTGGTGATTTGACAGGGGTGCCGGAGGAATATCACGATCTGCGCACGGTGTTCAGTCGGTCCAGGGCCACCTCCCTTCCTCCGCACCGGTCGTATGATTGTAGTATTGATCTCCTTCCGGGTACCACTCCCCCCCGGGGTAGACTATACTCTCTGTCGGCTCCCGAACATAAGGCTCTCGAGGATTATTTGTCTGTAGCTCTCGACGCCGGTACCGTATTCCCTTCCTCCTCTCCCGCCGGAGCGGGGTTTTTCTTTGTTAAGAAGAAAGACGGGACCCTGCGCCCCTGCGTGGATTATCGAGGGCTGAATGACATAACGGTTAAGAATCGTTATCCGCTTCCCCTTATGTCTTCAGCCTTTGAGATCCTGCAGGGAGCCAGGTTTTTCACTAAGTTGGACCTTCGTAACGCTTACCATCTCGTGCGCATCAGGGAGGGGGACGAGTGGAAAACGGCGTTTAACACTCCGTTAGGGCACTTTGAATACCGGGTTCTGCCGTTCGGCCTCGCTAACGCTCCAGCTGTCTTTCAGGCATTAGTGAATGATGTACTGAGAGACATGCTGAACATCTTTGTTTTCGTTTACCTTGACGATATCCAGATTTTTTTCACCGTCACTCCAGATTCATGTTCAGCACGTTCGACGTGTCCTCCAGCGCCTTTTAGAGAATTGTCTTTATGTGAAGGCTGAGAAGTGCGCTTTTCATGTCTCCTGCGTCACATTTCTCGGTTCTGTTATTTCCGCTGAAGGCATTAAGATGGATCCCGCTAAGGTCCAAGCTGTCAGCGATTGGCCCGTCCCTAAGTCACGTGTCGAGCTGCAGCGCTTTCTCGGCTTCGCGAATTTCTATCGTCGTTTCATCCGTAATTTCGGTCAGGTGGCAGCTCCTCTCACAGCCCTTACTTCTGTCAAGTCGTGCTTTAAGTGGTCCGTTTCCGCCCAGGGAGCTTTTGATCTCCTCAAGAAGCGTTTTACATCCGCACCTATCCTTGTTACACCTGACGTCTCTAGACAGTTCATTGTCGAGGTTGACGCGTCAGAGGTGGGCGTGGGAGCCATCCTTTCCCAGCGCTCCCATTCTGACGACAAGGTCCACCCTTGCGCGTATTTTTCTCATCGCCTGTCGCCGTCGGAACGTAACTATAATGTGGGTAACCGCAACTGCTCGCCATCCGCTTAGCCCTAGGCGAATGGCGACAGTGGTTGGAGGGGGCGACCGTTCCTTTTGTCGTTTGGACTGACCATAGGAACCTTGAGTACATCCGTTCTGCCAAACGACTTAATGCGCGTCAGGCTCGTTGGGCGTTGTTTTTCGCTCGTTTTGAGTTCGTTATTTCTTATCGTCCGGGCTCTAAGAACACCAAGCCTGATGCTTTAACCCGTCTCTTCAGTTCTTCAGTAGCCTCCACCGACCCCGAGGGGATTTTCCCTGAGGGGCGTGTTGTCGGGTTGACTGTCTGGGGAATTGAGAGGCAGGTAAAGCAAGCACTCACTCACACTCCGTCGCCGCGCGCTTGTCCTAGGAACCTTCTTTTCGTTCCCGTTCCTACTCGTCTGGCCGTTCTTCAGTGGGCTCACTCTGCCAAGTTAGCCGGCCACCCCGGCGTTCGGGGTACGCTTGCTTCTATTCGCCAGCGTTTTTGGTGGCCCACTCAGGAGCGTGACACGCGTCGTTTCGTGGCTGCTTGTTCGGACTGCATGCAGAGTAAGTCCGGTAACTCTCCTCCTGCCGGCCGTCTCAGACCGCTTTCCATTCCCTCTCGACCGTGGTCTCACATCGCCTTAGACTTTATTACCGGTCTGCCTTCGTCAGCGGGGAAGACTGTTATTCTAACGGTTGTCGATAGGTTCTCTAAGGCGGCTCATTTTATTCCCCTCGCTAAGCTTCCTTCTGCTAAAGAGACGGCACAAATCATCATTGAGAATGTTTTCAGAATTCATGGCCTTCCGTCAGACGCCGTTTCGGACAGGGGTCCGCAATTCACGTCTCAATTTTGGAGGGAGTTTTGCCGTTTGATTGGGGCTTCCGTCAGTCTCTCTTCCGGTTTTCACCCCCAGTCTAACGGTCAAGCAGAAAGGGCCAATCAGACTATTGGTCGCATCTTACGCAGTCTTTCCATTCGTAACACTACGTCTTGGGCAGAACAGCTCCCCTGGGCAGAATACGCTCACAACTCGCTTCCTTCGTCTGCGACCGGGCTATCTCCTTTTCAGAGTAGCCTCGGGTACCAGCCTCCTCTGTTCTCGTCCCAGCTCGCCGAGTCCAGCGTTCCCTCCGCTCAGGCTTTTGTCCAACGTTGTGAGCGCACCTGGAAGAGGGTCAGGTCTGCACTTTGCCGTTATAGGGCGCAGACTGTGAGAGCCGCTAATAAGCGTAGGACTAAGAGTCCTAGATATTGTCGCGGTCAGAGAGTATGGCTCTCCACTCGTAACCTTCCCCTTATGACAGCTTCTCGCAAGTTGACCCCGCGGTTCATTGGTCCGTTCCGTATTTCTCAGGTCATTAATCCTGTCGCAGTGCGACTTCTTCTTCCGCGACATCTTCGTCGCATCCACCCGGTCTTCCATGTCTCCTGTGTCAAGCCCTTTCTTCGCGCCCCCATTCGCGCCCCCAAAATACTTAGCTTCCTAGTACATAATGGAAATTAATTACTTTTTAGAGGGTTACTGTCAAAATGTTTTATTACATAAAATCAAAATAGACATTGATGACAGGCGCATGGGCCCCCAGAGCTTGTGGGCTGTGGGGGTGTCTAGTAAGCCAGTGATTTGTGAAAGGGGCATTTTCTAGGTTCTGATAGGCTGAGCTGAGGTCACGAAATGTTGAACAGTTAAACGCTGTCATGCATAGGTGTAATAGGTGGCAGGGAAGTCAGGCGCAGGAGAGTCAAATGGAGTGTAAAAATGGAGTCTTTTAATAAAGTTCCAAGAGTATGCTCCATAACAATAAATGTACAAACAAACAAAACATGGGTACGAGGACCCGACGCGCACCTATACAAACAATCACACTACACTGACAATAAATCAATCTCTGACAAAGACATGAGGGGAAACAGAGGGTTAAATACACAACAGGTAATGAATGGGATAGAAAACAGGTGTGTGGGAAGACAAGACAAAACCAATGGAAAATGAAAAAAGGATCAATGATGGCTAGAAGACCAGTGACCGAACAAGGAGAGGCAACGACTTCGGTAGAAGTCGTGACAAGCGCGGCGAAGTGGCTCGCTCATCACAGCAGCAGAAAGAAAATAGGACGTTTCGAGTGAGGTCACAATATAGAACAGAGATTCCCAAACTCAGTCACCCCCCCCTTGTCCCTGTCGAAGAGAGGATGTTCTCAGCTTTCTGTAAGTATTATTTTATTTTACAACTAAGATATTTGATATGGCTTGAAGATATGGAGTGGGGCACACACAGGCCATTGCGAGGGCATGTGCCTATCGATCTCATGGGTAGTAGCCTACAACTGCTAAAAAATTTGGGACATTACATTTACTGTTGGATGAATACATGGCTTCTCGCAGTGGGTATTATATTTAGAGTTTTAGAGTTAGAAATAGTTTGTGTTTTGAGTTTCCACTTCCTCAGGTGTTGAACCCTACATTAATTAGCCTATGACATTAGTTAGTGCACATAAAGATGTACGAAATTAATCTCTATTGAAGAAAAAAAACAGAAAATTCTGTAGTCCTATTTTGACTGTAAAATATAGTCTAATTGTCAAAACAAATGTCACGAAGGTGGCTCCTCTCCCTGTTCGGGTGGCGCTCGGCGGTCGTCGTCACCGGCCTACTAGCTGCCACCGATCCCTTTTCCCTTTTCTGTTTGTTTTGTCTGTTTAGTTTCACCTGTTCCTTGTTGAGGTTGATTAGTTGGGCTATTTAAGCCGGTAGGCCCGCCTGCTCTTTGTGCGGGTTTAACTATTTTTCCCCACTGTGTTACTGTGTGGCAGTACTCATGTGTTGGGCATTTGTTATTGTGCGCCCGGTATTCTTGGCGAGCTCTATTTTTTCCCTGTGCGTAATAAACGCTATCCTGAACTTTCTGCCTCCTGTGCCTGACTCCGCACCCACTACGCCCAGACCGTTACAACAAAATGCATTACAATCACTGGCTTAGTTGGTAAACTCAGCAAAAAAGAAACATCTCTTTTTCAGGATCCTGTCTTTCAAAGATAATTTGTAAAAATCCAAATAACTTCACAGATCTTCATTGAAAAGGGTTTAAACACTGTTTCCCATGCTTGTTCAATGAACCTTAAACAATTCATGAACATGCACCTGTGGAACGGTCGTTAAGACACTAACAGCTTACAGACTGTAGGCAATTAAGGTCACAGTTATAACAACTTAGGACACTAAAGAGGCTTTTCTACTGACTCTGAAAAACATCAAAAGAAAGATGCCCAGGGTCCCTGCTCATCTGTGTGAACGTGCCTTAGGCATGCTGCAAGGAGGCATGAGGACTGCAGATGTGGCCAGGGAAATAAATTGCACTGTGAGACGCCTAATACAGCGCTACAGGGAGACAGGACGGAGAGCCGATTGTCCTCGCAGTGACAGACCAAGTGTAACAACACCTGCACAGGATCGGTACATCTGAACATCACACCTGCTGGACAGGTAACAACAACTGCCGAATTACACCAAGAACGCACAATCCCTCCAACAGTGCTCAGACTGTCCGCAATAATCTAAGAGTGGCTGGACTGAGGGCTTGCAGGACTCTTGTAACGCAGGTCCTCACCAGACATCACCTGCAACAACGTCGCCTATGGGCACAAACCCACTGTCGCTGGACCAGACAGGACTGGCAAAAAGTGCTCTTCACTGACGAGTCGCGGTTTTGTCTCACCAGGGGTGATGGTCGGATTCGCAATTATAGTCGAAGGAATGAGCGTTACACCGAGGCCTGTACTCTGGAGCGGGTTTGATTTGGAGGTGGAGGGTCCGTCACTGTCTGGGGCGGTGTGTCACAGCATCATCTGACTGAGCTTGTTGTCATTGCAGGCAATCTCAACGCTGTGCGTTACAGGGAGGATATCTTCCTCCCTCATGTGGTACCCTTCCTGCAGGCTCATCCTGACATGACCCTCCAGCATGACAATGCCACCAGCCATACTGCTCGTTCTGTGCTTGATATCCTGCAAGACAGGAATGTCAGTGTTCTGCCATGGCCAGCAAAGAGCCCGGATCTCAATCCCATTGAGCACATATGGGACCTGTTGGATTGGAGGGTGGGGGCTAGGGCCATTCCCCCCAGAAATGTCCGGGAACTTGCAGGTGCCTTGTTGGAAGAGTGGGGTAAAATCTCACAGCAAGAACTGGCAAATCTGGTGCAGTCCATGAAGAGGAGATGCACTGCAGTACTTAATGCAGCTCGTGGCCACCCCAGATACTGACTGTTACTTCTGATTTTAATCCCCCTCTTGTTCAGGGACAAATTATTCAATTTCTGTTAGTCACATGTCTGTGGATTTTGTTCAGTTTATGTCTCAGTTATTGAATCTTGTTATGTTCATACAAATATTTACACATGTTAAATTTGCTGAAAATTATCGCAGTTGACAGTGAGAGGACATTTATTTTTTTCTGGGTTTATATCAAAATAGCTTGAATCATGTATTCCTGCTTGGATGTGTTAGATGAAACAACTTACTAAATAGAATATAGTCTATTTATTATACTTCTTTATCTACTTTCTCAGAGTAAGATGAACTTGTGGATAGCAATTTTATGTCTTTGTGTCCAGTATGAAGGAAGTAAGAGGTAGTTTCATGAACAAATGCTACCTAGTGTTATCGCAATGACTGGAAGTCTATGGGTATCTGCTAGCATGCCGATGTATCCCTTTAACAAAACACAATGAATGACTTTATAAGATGATTAATCATGATTTGGGTCTGGAGTTGTCGGGGCGCGCAATGATGTTGGCTGGTGAGGATAAAATGCCAGGGCCAAATTCTTGTCCCAGTCCGCCCGTTTGTGGCACACTTTATATTTCAGTGGCAGAAGGCTGGCTTGGGTCTCTGAGCTTTTCCATTGTCTGCTGTCATCCACAACACCCTCTTCCAGGTGCTACCTTATTAATCTTCTCTGCACTCTACAGCAGGAGAAGTGGAGAGAAGAGGGGAGGGTTGGTTCAAATTAACAGGCCATGCTGGGGGTCATGATGCCTTTGCTGAAGGGCAAATGGGCAGGCATCGCCTCAGACACCTACATGGGCTTCTGTTGTTAAGTTAAACCACCTCTGCCACCACTTCTTGTAGTACTTGAAACACCTTGTTTCCATAAACCATTCCATAGACATTCCCTTTCTAAACCAGACTACAGTGGGGCAAAAAAGTATTTAGTCAGCCACCAATTGTGCAAGTTCTCCCACTTGAAAAGATGAGAGAGGCCTGTAATTTTCATCATAGGTACACTTCAACTATGACAGACAAAATAAAATAAAAAATCCAGAAAATCACATTGCCCGGGCAACGAAGGAGTGGCTTCATAAGAAGCATTTCAAGGTCCTGGAGTGGCCTAGCCAGTCTCCAGATCTCAACCCCACAGAAAATCTTTGGAGGGAGTTGAAAGTCCGTGTTGCCCAGCAACAGCCCCAAAACATCACTGCTCTAGAAGAGATCTGCATGGAGGAATGGGCCAAACTACCAGCAACAGTGTATGAAAACCTTGTGAAGACTTACAGAAAATGTTTCACCTCTGTCATTGCCAAACAAATACTTATTTTCCACCATAATTTGCAAATAAATTCATAAAAAATCCTACAGTGAGGCCTCCCGGGTGGTGCAGTTGTTAAGGGCACTGTACTGCAGCGCCAGCTGTGCCATCAGAGTCTCTGGGTTCGCGACCGGGAGGTCCGTGGGGGCGATGCACATTTGGCCTAGCTTCGGCCGGTAGGGATGTCCTTGTCTCATCGCACACCAGCGACTCCTGTGATGGGCCGGGCGCAGTGCGCGCTAACCAAGGTTGCCAGGTGCATGGTGTTACCTCCAACACATTGGTGCGGCTAGCTTCTGGGTTGGATGCGCACTGTGTTAAGAAGCAGTGCGGCTTGGTTGGGTTGTGTATCGGAGGACGCATGACTTTCAACCTTCGTCTCTCCCGAGCCCGTACGGGAGTTGTAGCGATGAGACAAGATAGTAGCTTCTAAAAACAATTGGATACTACGAAATTGGGGAGAAAAAGGGGTCAAATCCAAAACAAAAAATAAATAAAATCCTAGTGTGATTTTCTGGATTTTTTTTCTCATTTTGTCTGTCATAGTTGAAGTGTACCTATGATGAAAATTACAAATCATCTTTTTAAGTGGGAGAACTTGCACAATTGGTGGCTGACTAAATACTTTTTTGCCCCACTGTACATGGAACCAAAAATGGTTATCCTATGGGAAGAGCCAAAGAAGCCTTTTGGATCCCTTTATTCTAAGTGTACAGAAATATACTGTTATTAGAGTGCTGACAGTGATTAAAAAAAGTATGCTATAGCTTCTTCATTTCCATCCTCATTCAGTATAAATGTATAATTGGTGTCAATATAAAGATATTGAAGCACATTTAATTAGTTCTAGCATAATAACATTTTGTGTGGGGTTCCCATACTTTAATCCAGTCAAAGTACTTTATGTAGTGCCTCTTTCAGCCCTCATATTGCATGTCCCCTAGTCATTTATAATGTAGTTCAATCACTTTTATTTAGGCTACTCAATGTCTTATAGACCCAACATGCAACCATTTCATACAAACAAACTCTTCTTAAACATTACGTTCGTACAAATACAAAATGTTCAATCATTAATTCACTGGTGTGTCATCACTATAATTTAAATTTCTAAATTAGTTTCGCAGTACCATTCTATAAGTCATATACTGTAGAATTCATCCACAACTATGCCAACTGTTTTGGAGCAGTTTGGACTGAGGCCAACATCTCTCCCGGGCGTCCAGAACCATTTTGAGTCAATCCCTAAAGTGGTCGTTACTACTGTATATGGCAGTAGCTGTCTCTCAATCTCCTTTTCAGATTTTTTTCTCCCCACAATTTTAGTTGGCTAGGCTAACTAGCCAGCCAGCTTAACTTTAGCTCGTGGTGTAACAAAATGACAAGGAAGCGCAGGGAGTGCTGCGCTATATTTAAGTAGGGATTCATGTTGAATGTTATTATAAACTGGGTGGTTTGCTTAATTAGACTTGTTAATTCTGGGTTCAGTTCCAAAAATCTGAAATTTGCATAGCTGACATCAAGTCTATACTGTTTTTCTCCAAATGCCACTATGTCTTATGTTGTATTAGGTACTTGAGAGGTAGACCAGTCTATATGCTTTGGGAAACGTACTGTAACAGTTTTTGAAATATAAATGATTCAGCAGTTTCCTTGCGGCCAGTATTTCATTTACAGTTAATCATATCATTTATATTCATTATATTTATGTTGAATTCTCAGAAACATTCAATGCAAAGCATTTTAATTGATTACTAGCGTACCGTCATAGTGAATGACAGATACCGACGTTCTTAATGTAGAGTTATGGGTCACCCAATCTGAGCATGCTAATTCAGCTCTCTGTGAAGGCATAATTTATTTATTTCAATGGGGGCAAAGTAACTATTTGGCAATCTATGTTGAATGATGGTATTCTGGTTGGTTATGCAATAATATCCAAAGCATTGATAAGCACATGCTGTGGTTTTACACAAAACATAATACACAATGTGCATTAAGAAAATATTATATGTACAGTGCTTTGTAAAAGTACTCACCCCCCTTGGACTTTTTCCTATTTTATTGCATTACAACCTGTAATTTACATGAATTTTATTTGGATTTCATGTAATGGACATACACAAAATAGTCCAAATTGGTGGAGTGAAATGTAAAAAAGAACTTGTTTTTAAAAATTCTAAAGAAATAAAAACGGAAAAGTGGTTTGTGCATATGTATTCACTCCCTTTGCGATGAAGCCCCTAAATAAGATATTGTGCAACCAATTACCTTCATAAGTCACATAATTAGATAAATAAAGTCCACTTGTGTGCAATCTACAGTAAGAGTCACATGATCTGTCACATTTTTGGACATCAAGGAAAACGCTATGTCTGGAGCAAACCAACGCCTCTCATCACCACAGTGAAGCATGGTGGTGGCAGCATTATGCTGTGGGGATGTTTTTCATCGGTGGGGACTGGGAAACTGGTCAGAATTGAAGGATGACGCTAAATACAGGGAAATTCTTGAGGGAAACCTGTTTCAGTCTTCCAGAGATTTGAGACTGGGATGGAGGTTCACCTTCCAGCAGGACAATGAGCCTAAGCATACTGCTAAAGCAACACTCAATCCAATTGAGAATCTGTGGTATGACTTAAAGATTGCTGTTCACCAGTGGAACCCATCCAACTTGAAGGAGCTGGAGCAGTTTTGCCTTGAAGAATGGGCAAATATTCCAGTGGCTAGATGTGCCAAGCTTATAGAGACAAACCCCAAGAGACTTGCAGCTGTAATTTCTGCAGAAGGTGGCTCTACAAAGTATTGACATTGGGGGGTGAATAGTTATGCGTGCTTCAAAGTGGTAGGCATATTGTGTAAATCAAATGATACAAACCCCCTAAAAAATCTATTTTAATTCCAGGTTGTAAGGCAACAAAATTGGAAAACTGCCAAGAGAGGTGAATACTTTCGCAAGCCACTGTATGTGGAGGGACATCTTTATTGCACATTTTCATCAAACAATTTTTTTGTTAAGTGTGACGCAAAGCCATATAATTTCACAGCTTACCAGATCTGCCTTGAATATGTAAACTGTGTCTTTAAAATGGCTTGACACAATAGAATAGTAGTTCTTCATGGTCAAGCCAAAAAGTTTCCACAACAATTTCAAAAACTTTGGAGCTGTATAGGACTGAGGCCAACCAAACTCTACCGGTCTTCTCTAACCAGCTCTCTGGACTTCCAAAGAAAAGGATGCATGCACTTTTCCATATAGTGTTTTTGTCTTCCTCTACATCCACCGCTCTGTGACCCATAGCTTTGGCCTCAAGGATTTGGTCCACCACAGCCTTTAGAAGGGACACAACTGTCAGAATTGGAGGCTGTTTTTCTAGCTTCTTGCAGACTATAACTAGTCTATACAAACTTGAGATTTGCAAGTCAAATGGACTTCAAAACTTTGCTCAGTGTTCCATGCTACATGGAATGTTACATGACAGCAGAACACAAAAGATCACACAATAATTCCAACCACATACCATGTTGTACCTTGCTCTGAAAACCTGCTCCCCAGGACATTGAAGAAACCAAGGTTTTTGGCCAAGTGAGCTGTCCCTACACACACTCCCTCCCTCCCAAGCCAAACAGATGGCATAACAGGGTTTCCAACACAGCCAAGGCAGACCAGACCCCATCCGCTCTTTATCCCACTCATCCCTTGGAAAAACATTGCTGGGCTTGTCAATGAGGTTAATTAGATCTGTTTGATAAATATTGCTGAAACAGGTGCTCGAGGCCCAGCTGATAATGTTTTTTATCAATGTGCTGCACAGCTTAGATTTGAGCATTTGTGGCGTCCATCGCAGTCTATTTTACCTAAAACGTCTCATTGGTGTTACAATGTTATTATAATGGTAAACATTATATAAAGCCATTTAACAACCATATTACTTGATTTAGTATGGGAAGATACTAAATACATTTCAATTTACAAAATGAAGTTAATTCTTCCCAAAATGCCATGCCCACACCGGCGTACCGGACAACCCCACAGACCCCGCAAGGCAGGGGGGCCCAAGAGCTCTGGGCCCCACTGCCAGCACTCCGATCTGACATTGATGTCTATTATTGTTATTTGCATAAATCATTTTGGAAGTAACCGTCCAAAAAGTTGTTAATAAACATTTTGAATTACTATTACGTACTAGGAAGTTAAGTATTTGTTTCAAGAATGTGACTGATCAAAGTGCCTCAGGCCTTGGGGTGGCAGGTAGTTGTGGTTAGAGCGTTGGGCCAGTAACCGAAAGGTTGCTTGATCGAATGCTCGAGCTGACAAGGTAAAAGTCTTTCGTTCTGCCCCTGAACAAGGCAGTTAGCCCACTGTTCCTAGGACGTCATTGTAAATAAGAATTGACTTGTCGAGTTAAATAACTGACTTTTCTAGTTAAATAAAGGTAATAAATAAATAAATGTTTTTAACTGACTTAAAGTAAAGGGATATTAGTAAACAAATTCTGTGGTCAAGGCTACGAGGTGCCAGTGCAATGAGTGGAGCTTACTCAGGTGATCAAAAATGCATATCAGAGAGCATCACATACTAACCACACCGCTCGCATTGTATGTGCGAACATTGCAAAGTAAATGTACACATACATGTTATTTAATCATTGCTCCCACACTGTTTGTGCACGCCAACGAGCGTCTGCATAGCCAGCCGCTATAATTTGTTCTATTTGTGGTGCTTGACGCGCTACAAGCCCCACCTCTCCCATCTCCTCATTAGTTTTTAGGGGCATATACCCACGTGTGTTATTGAAAGATGAAATGTGCTTCACACTCCAGTCTAGTTGGTAATGGTAATGCACCTTAAAGTTGGTTGCCAACCCCATATAAAGTCCAAAGAAGAAGAATAAGAAGCCTGAAGGAGGAGAGGATACTAGAAACTAACTCTGTTTATCCTTTTATCTTTGGATTAATTGTCGGAGTGGAGGACCTTGTGCATTCCAGGTAAAATAACCACCCAATGTTTATATCCCAGGACAAATTAACTAGCAACAGCAAGTTAGTGTAAGGGTTTTCCTGTGGTGAAGGAGAAGCGGACCAAAATGCGGCGTGGCTATTGCAATCCATGTTTAATGAAACAAAGTAAACACGAATCAAATACAAAAACAATAAACGTACCACGAAAACCGAAACAGCCTAATACTGGTGCAAAGTAACACAGAGACGGTAACAAGGTCAATCACCCACAAAACCCAACACCAAACAGGCTACCTAAATATGGTTCCCAATCAGAGACAATGATGAACACCTGCCTCTGATTGTGAACCATATCAGGCCAAACATAGAACTAGACAAAACTAGACATGTAACATAGAATGCCCACTCAGCTCACACCCTGACCAACCAAAACATAGAAACATACAAAGCAAACTATGGTCAGGGTGTGACAGTTAGCTAGCTAAATTGCCATAAATGTTAGATGCTTTTTGATCTGTCCCCAAATTAATATAGTTGGTTGAGAGTTTGTTTTGATATTTCAACCTGCGTGTCATGATAGCGTCTGGTGTGGGTGGACAAAATAAACTTGTGCGCGGTGGCACACACCCATGAGCGGTCTGGTCAGCATGTAGTGCTTCTTACACAGTTCATTATGAGTTTTAGTTAAGAAAACAATCTTTCCACAGAAGCGACAGTTACCAGGATGGTTAAAAACAGCTTGATTGCAACATCAGAGAAACTGAGAAGAAGGGGGTGGTTCTTCAAATACAGAAGATCTGCAATATCTTCAATTGCCGGCCTCAACACATTACTGAAAGAGTTTAATTGTATAAGAAGCTCTGGGACAGCTCGTCTGTATACTGGACAGCCAATAATTTGGCAGATGCAAACAGATTATCATCTTTAGCAGACAACAGTTCTTGAGGGCTCAAACAAAAAAATCAGTTTGCGATTTTCTTCTTACTGGTGAAAGTTTGAGTTGTGTGGTTGCAATATCAACTGTCATTTATCTCTGGTATATCTTGGCATCATTCAAGACTAAGTTTAAGTTGTGTGCAGAACAATGGACATTCAGTGCCTTCAAAACATATTCATACCCCTTTACTTATTTTACATTTAGTTACGTTACACCATGAATTCAAAATGGATTAATTCGATTTACATAAGTATTCCCACATCTGAGTCAATACATGTTAAAATCACGATTGGCAGCGATTACAGCTCTGATTCGTTCTGGGTAAGTCTTTAAGAGCTTTGCACAACTTGATTGTACAATATTTGCCTATTATTATTTTCTAAATCCTTCAAGCTGTCAAATTGGTTGTTGATCATTCCTAGACAACCATTTTCAGGTCTTGCATAGTTTTTCAAGCAGAATTAAGTCAAAACTATAACTTAGCCACTCAGGAACATTCACTGTCTTCTTGGTAAGCAACTCCTGTGTAGATTTTGCCTTGTGTTTTAGGTTATTGTGCTGCTGAAAGGTGAATTAATCTCCAGTGTCTGGTGGAAGGCAGACTGAACCAAGTTTTCCTCTAGGATTTTGCCTTTGCTTAGTTTAATTCTGTTCCTTTTTTTATCCTGAAAATCTCCCCAGTCCTTAACAATTACAAGCATACCCATAGCATGATGCAGACACCACTATGCTTGAAAATATGGAGAGTGGTACTCAGTATTGCCACCAGCCAGCAGTCTAAATGGAAGTGCTGTGATACTGTGTATAGCTTTGTGAACTGTCAGACTTAACATGAAAACATGACAAACAAATAGGCCTACCAATAAACATTTATTCACAAACTTGTGGGGGTCCAGAGAAACTGCTTTACACAAGTGCATGCCCAAATGCCACCGGAATTCAAACATGATCAATAATCAATCTAAGAGAAGAAGTGGGATCAATCTAAACTGCCAAAAACATATTCTACTGAGGGTCAGTATACAGTATGTTTTGAAGGCAATGCAAGAGATCATGGGCATGATTGAAGAGGCTGATATCCATTTTACGTGGACTAGCGGTGTGTCACGATCGTCGTACGAAGGAGACCAAGGCGCAGTGTGGTATACGTACATTCTTATTTTATTAAAGAAAGAAAACTGAACGAACTGTGACGCTATATGAATAGTGCAGACAGGCAACTAAACATAGAATAAGAACACCAAAGGGAAATGCCTACCTAAATAGGATCCCCAATCAGAGACAACGATAAACAGCTGCCTCTGATTGGGAACCATATCAGGCCACCATAAACATACAAAGCCCCTAGACCAGGGGTGTCAAAGTCAAATGGACGGAGGGCCAAATAAAAAATTTAGCTACAAGCCGAGGGCCGGACTGTTCGAATGTTCATTGAAACATTTTTAAATGACGCATATAGTCTAGTGAACCTAATTGAACCTACTGAAAACCTAACAAATATATTCCAATATGATCAGATAAATAAAGCAATATTTTCTTATGGCTCTGTCAGTAATCTTTAATTTTCAACAGACACAAAAGACAAATTTCCTTTATATAAAAATCCCCATAACATGAACATTAAATGAAAGAAACCGGTATTCAAGGCACCATCAGTAGCCTATATTTTCTATTTTAGCAAAAGTGGGCTAAATTTACTTCAAAGAAAAAAACAATAATAGCAATTTTCTATCATCCACTCAACTGAAATATTTTTAAAATATAATTGGATTGAAATACAATAAAATAAAGTGCAAAAATCTATTAATCAAAAACAACACTTTGTTTAAGGAGAAGTAACATGCAGTGAAAACAAATATTAAACTTTAACTTTTAAACTTGAACTGAGTAAAAACTCTAAATATGTGATTGCACAGTAATGTTCACTTGTTTGAGGTTGAGGGTGATACTTGGTGGTGTCCCATCTTTTCCACAAGTTCATCAATGTTCGGGGTAAGGCTCTGAGCTGAGGAAATCCTCAGAATTGAGTGGAGGTGTTCAGCAGTAAGTCGACTTCTGTGTGATGTTTTGTTCAAGTTCATCAAAGAAAACAGTTGTTCACACAGGTATGTGCTGCCAAACATAGACAACGTTTGAGCAGCCTGGATGCGCAGCTGGGGCATTGTGTCGGGAGGAAACGGGCGAACTCCGCAGCACCCACTGCCGCATATTTTGCCCTCAGTGCATCATTGCATTGGAGGTCAATCAACTCCATTTGGAGGTTTGGTGGTGAGCTTTCCACGTCAACAGCAAATGGGTTACCGAGCAGTTCCAACCTGCTTTTTTGTGCTTCAAAGTCAGCAAATCGGCGTCGAAAGTCAGCGGCAAGCATACCTATTTTATCAGCCAACTGTGCGCTCGGGAACGCACTGGTAGAGAGCTTCTCTTTCATGGTCTGGCAGCTGGGAAAGTGGCTCAAATTTTCTTTCCGCATCTGCGTCTCCCACAGAGTCAGTTTGGTTTTAAATGCCTTCACTGTACTGTACATATCAGAGATGACACGATCCCGACCCTGCAGCTGCAAGTTCATTGCATTCAGATGACTCGTAATGTCACACAGAAAAGCCATTTCACACAGAAACATTTCGTCTCGGAGTTGTGTTGTGTCTTTCCCTTTGCTGTCCAAGAACAGACAAATCTCCTCACGAAGCTCGAAACATCTTTGAAGCACCTTTCCCTGGCTTAGCCATCGCACCTCTGTGTGATAAGGCAAATCACCATGCTCCGTTTCTAACTCCGTCAGAAATGCCTTGAACTGGCGGTGATTCAAACCTTTGGCTCTGATAAAGTTAACTGTGCGCGTGATGATGCTCATTACATGCTCCATTTTCAAGGCTTTACCGCACAACGCTTCCTGGTGTATGATACAATGATAAGCTGTCAGCTCACCTGTCGCGTTTTCCTCTTGCATCTTTTCCCGTATCTTCGCCACCAGTCCGCTCCTGTGTCCACACATCGCAGGTGCTCCGTCGGTTGTCAAACCCACGAGTTTTTCCCAAGGCAGCTCCATCTCATTTACACATCTTGACACCTCTTCATACAAATCATGCCCCGTAGTTGTGCCATGCATAGGACGTAAAGCCAAAAACTCCTCTGTCACGCTTAGGCTGGAGTCCACTCCGCGGATGAAAATTGACAACTGGGCAATGTCAGAAATGTCGGTGCTCTCATCCACAGCCAAGGAATATGCAATGAAATCTTTTCCCTTTTTCACAAGCTGCTCTTTTAGATTGATGGACAACTGGTCTACTCTCTCGGCAATGGTGTTTCTGCTCAGACTCACATTTAAAAAGAGTTGCCTTTTTCTGGGCAAACTTCGTCACAAACTTTAATCATGCAGTTTTTGATGAAATCCCCCTCCGTAAATGGCCGGGCTGATTTAGCGATCTCTTCTGCCAAAATAAAACTGGCCTTGACAGCAGCCTGGCCTTGTGATTTGGCTTTTTTGAACAGAGCCTGTCGAGATTTGAGGCCTCGTTTTAATTCCTCTGCCTTTTGTAGCCTTTGTTCCATGTCCATATTCTTGTTTTTGTCCGCGTGTTTGTCGCCTACTGCTCGGTGCGTCACCGTTGCATTGTGGGAAATGTAGTATTGGTGCGTGTAAAAGATCTGCGGGCTGCCGGCTTGCTGCGGTCTGCGGGCCGGTTCTAATAATAAATCAAGATCATCCCAGGGGCCGTAAAAAACCTTCTCGCGGGCCGGATGTGGCCCGCGGGCCTTGACTCTGACATATGTGCCCTAGACCATACAAAACCCCTAGACAACCACAAAAACTAGCGTTCCTACCCTAGTCACACCCTGACCTAACCAAAATATAAAGAAAACAGAGATATCTCAGGTCGGGACGTGACACGGTGGGGATACTGTAAGATCTGGGACATATCCTTAGAGGTGATTGGGGATCAGGGATCAAGGTTAAGCAATCATTTGAAAGCCAGAAGCAGAGCTATATATTGCATGTGGAGCTTTATTAGCAGGCCCATAGGAGGCTGCTCCAAGGTCAGGATGCTGTGGCCCAGGGTTAGTTATTAAGATATGTTTCTCATAGTACAGTATACTACTGGACTCTCTCAAACTCCAGTGCCCCAGTGCTGTAAAACAGTTACAGTGCTGTTTCTACTGAGCTTGTACATGCATCATTCTTATCTGAGTACTGTCAAATATTGTAAATGTGTGAAAAACATGAATTAACCTGCATCAACTCATCTAATTAGACTCTGGATCGACAAGTTCACCTATCTTGAGCCTGTAATGCAGGGTTCCCCAAGAGTTAACCTCAGATGCAGCCCAAATAAATCCTTCACAGAGTTAAAGTAACAGACACATCTCAACATCAACGGTTCAGAGGAGACTGCGTGAATCAGGCATTCATGGTCGAATTGCTGCAAAGAAACCACTACTAAAGGTCACCAGTAAGAAGAAGAGACTTGCTTGGGTCAAGAAACACGAGCAGTGGACATTAGACCGGTGGAAATCTGTCCTTTGGTCTGATGAATCCAAATTTGAGATTTTTGGTTCCAACTGCCGTGTCTTTGTGAGACGCAGAGTTGGTGAACGGATTATCTCTGCATGTGTGGTTCCCACCGTGAAGCATGGAGGAAGAGGTGTGGGGATGCTTTGCTGATGACACTGTAAGTGATTTATTTAGAATTCAAGGCACACTTAACCAGCATGGCTACCACAGCATTCTGCAGCGATACGCTATCCCATCTGGTTTAGCGCATAGTCCCACTATCATTTGTTTTTCAACAGGACAATGACCCAACACACCTCCAGGTAGTGTAAGGGCTATTTGACTAAGAAGGAGAGTGATGAAGTACTGCATCAGATGACCTGGCCTCCACCATCACCCAAACTCAACCCAATACAATTACCAACAAGTGCTCAGCATATTTAGGAACTCCTTCAAGATGATAAAAAAGCATTCCAGGTGAAGCTGGTTGATAGAATGCCTAGAGTGTATAAAGCTGTCAAGGCAAAGGGTGGCTACTTTGAAGATTCTCAAATATAAAATATATTTGTATTTGTTTATCACATTTTTGGTGTTGTTAATTCATAGTTTGGATGTCTTCACTATTATTCTACGATGTAGAAAATAGTAAAAATAAAGAAAAACAATTGAATGAGTACGTGTGACCAAACTTCTGACTGGTACTGTATATATATTATATTTAAAAAAATGAATTGCACATAAGACTGTAAAATCACCAGGAAATCAGCTCAAAGTGATTTTAATTTAGGAACTCCCAAGTATTCCCACACATAAATAAGGGTATATGTGATCGTATCCCAATGTAATCAAAGTTTGAAAATATTGTTTTTCTTTCAGATAGTATATCTGGGGCAGCACGTATGGCATCGTGGTTAGAGCGTCGGGGCTGTAACCAAAAGGTCGCTGGTTTGAATCACGGAGCTGACAGTGAAAACATGTTGCTGTTCCCTTGAGCAAGGCACTTAACCCCAATTGCTCCAGGGTTGCTGGGCAATGCAGACCATGGCTATGATCACACTCCCTATGGGTGTCTTGAGGAAGTTGGTATATGCAAAAAAAATTATTACACACTTGTACAAGTGTGTTAGAGGACAAATAGAAACACCTCCATATTATTATATTTTTGGTCAATTTGCAGTGTACAAACTATGTACCAAAAAAAAAATTGGCCAATGGCTGAATGTAATTGGGGACCCTTGCTGTACGGATTCCAAGGCAACCGGTTTCCTAATTATTTTTGAGTAAAGTCAACTTATTTGATTTTACAGCATCCTTGATAGAAGCCGAGATGCAGAGAGGAACTTAATCAGAGAAATGGCAATAAACACAAAACCGGTCCAGCCAAATTTTAATTTGAGGCTAATTACAGATCCATTTGGCCCCCGAATCTCAGTGAATTAGCCATTTAAATTCAAAGGAACTATTAGGACAGTGTTTTTCCAGGAAAGGGTCTGCTGAATGGGATCAGGTGCTTTATGTGTTGTCCCATGGTGAACATTAGCTTTGTTTCGTTTTATGTCTTCTACATAATTGACATCCGTAGCCAAAATATTTTTTCTGCATCTGCTTGTTTGCTCATTGCTTAGTAGTCCCTTTACTACAGTGGGACCTCATTGGTTTCTGGTGTGATGATGAGATGATGGTGGGGAGGGTAGGGGAAGGAGGGGGATACTGGTGAATACAGCTTGTAGATAAGAAATAGAATCAAATGTTAAACATAAAGTACAGCTTGCACCCACAAAGGACGTATATGCAGTCGAAACATTGTGCCATTCAATAACCAAAAATAGTTCCAAAGTTCCTCTCTTACAGGAAAATACACAAGGAGTGGAGGTATTCCAGGCCTGCGGTATGATTTTCTATTCTCCCTGAAGAGTACACTTGCTCACTCAACCTTATGGAGAGTTTCTACTTTTTTTATCCATGAGGGGGAGTGAACGAGGACACTTTGGGTAGAAGGGTTGAGAGAATCAGCCCAGGATTTAAATGCATGGGTTTCCGTATGCAGAGAAAGTCAGGCAATGGATTCTCTCCTCCTCCATTCCAGATCTACACATTCTACTGGTCTGACAACTCTGGGAACCTGGTTCTACAACTGGTGAGCAGAGGCATGACTGGGGTAAACTATGTTCCCACAGAGTATGTCAGATGTCTAGAGGCTACAGAACGGAATAACCTGGCAGGTGTTAATGGTTTGATCATAGCCTGCAGGTAAAGAAGATAGCAGTTCCTTTGGCTGCCCCACAAGGCAAGCAAAGAACGGGCTTGGTGCTAAGGGCAATTCCACTGTAACAGAGTGATGCTCATACTCACTTTTTCCCTTTAAAATGTATCCCAAGCTAAATCTATTGATTGCAAAGTTTAACAAACCGTACACCTGTATGAAAATGTCTACTTTTAACAATTGCCACAGAGAATTTGACACATTTACTTGAGGAAGAATGCAGATGCAAAGTTTGGTAAGAGAATGACAGTAAAATATCCCTCTGTTTTTCTATGTGACCACATTTTCCAAAAACTGTGTTAAATATCTACTCCCCCGAATTAAGTTTCAAAGATGTCTGCACAAAGAATGAGGTTTTAAATATACATTTGCAAAATAATACAAATGCATGTTTTCCATTTGTCTTTATTGGGTATTGTGTGTAGTTGTGTGAGAAGAAAAATGTAATCCATTTTAATCCAAGTCAAGGGGTATGAAGACTTTCTGAAGGCACTGCACATATCAAATTGTATTGGTCACATACACATAGTTAGCAGATGTTAATGCGAGTGTAGCAAAATGCTTGTGCTTCCATTTCCGACAGTGCAGTAATACCTAACAAGTAATCTAACAATTCCCCAACAACTACCTAATACACACAAATCTAAAGGGGTGAATGAGAATATGTACATATAAATATAATGAGCGATGGCCGACGTAGTTCTTTCACATATTTCTTTGTGAAAATGACAACATGAAAAGAGACTCCTTGAGAACTCAAGCAACTGTCCTTATATCAACAACCAAGATAGGCAAATATACAGATGGATTTTTTTCTCAGATCTGGACAATCTCAAGCAGCAACAATACTTCATAACATCTTGTGCCATTATTCATAATATTAATAAGTACCTTTGACAGATGATAAAATGTCTTATGTAGCTGTACGTATTATTATGTAGCTGCATACTAAGGGAGGCCACAGTAAAGGGTTACCCATTATATCTACAGCCCCTGATCAATTCTCCATTATAAACTGGGAGGTTCGAGGCCTGAATGCTGATATGTTGAAAGCCGTGGGATGTTTATTTTTACTGTTCTAATTACGTTTGTAACCAAGGTATCTCTGGGGTTTGTGGTATACGGCCAATATATTACGGCCAAGGGCTGTCTCCAGGCACTCCGCATTGCATCTTGACTAAGAACAGCCCTTAGCCTTGGTATATTGGCCATACACAACACCCCCTCGTGCCTTATTGCTTTATTATACCGTGCATCAATAGACAAGGCAACCATTTCAGTTGTGTTACAATGCACAACTATGATATGAATTATAAGATAAAGACCTCCGCACAGTTGGCAGCAGCATTTTGCACCAGAACACAGGTTGTCCAGCAGCTTGGAATCTATAGATTCAATAAAACAATTGCAGCTTTCTAAGCGAATCGATCTAGGGGATGATAGCCTTTAGGGAAAATAATTGTTAAATCATAATGGCAATCTGTATCAGCTGTATCATCGTAATGGTGGAAATATGTCTGCCATAACTGTCATAACCTATAAATCCCATGTTAACTGTACGCTACTTCAACCTGAGACTACGAAGAGGAATAGGCCTACAACTCCCTTCTGACACATGAAGCATATGGTGCATGAATCAATTAAGAATGAAGAGCTACTTAACACATGTAAACCTAAAACCTCCACTGTTCAATCCAATGTCCCGGAGAAGTGTAGCAGGTGTGTGCTTATGATTAGATCATCTTTAATTATGATTTTAATTAAATGTCCTATCTCATATCAGATTCCATAAGTCCTCAGGAGTGGCTGCAGGATTAAAGAGATAATAAGGGACAGACAGTGAGTGTGGGAGCTAGGGAGAGAAAGAACCAGAGAAAAACGTTGGGGAAGAATAACAAAGCTTAGCAACAATGGATGCAGTTTGGATACAAGCTGCACATTTCATGGCCGATGTCTAACTACAAAAGCCACTGGTGTTAGTGCGAAACAAAAATCCCTTGCAATAACTCAGCATGGAATAGCTACCCTCCCACATAAGATTGAAGTTGCCTTTTGTACAAAGCCACACTTCCCTAGGCACTCATTGAAATGCACTTTGTTTGTGTAGGATTTGTCCCCTGCTTCCCTGTACATAATACTTGGATCAACAGCTGCACACACACACACACACACACACACACACACACACACACACACACACACACACACACACACACACACACACACACACACACACACACACACACACACACACACACACACACACACACACACACACACACACACACACACATAGCGGTATGCTTTTGATGGTGCACCTCAGGGAGCTGTACTAGAACACACAGTAGAGTTTGTTTGCTCTGGCAAGCAGATGGGAAACTGCAATCTGTTATTGTGTGCAGAGAACCAACTATGATTGACAGGGAAATACACTATAGGTACAAACGTATGTGGATACTTCAAATTAGTGGAAATGTCTTGGCGCAACAACAGCTTAGCAGCAAAGTGGTAGGCCACACAAACTCACAGAACGGGAACCGCCGAGTGCTGAAGTGTGTAGCGTGTAAAAGTAATCTGTCCTCGGATGCAAAACTCACTCCCGAGTTCCAAACTGCCTCTGGAAGCCACATCAGCACAACAACTGTTCAACAGGAGCTTCATGAAATGGATTTCCATGACCGAGCAGCCGCACACAAGCCTAAAATCACAATGCGAAATGCCAAGCGTCGGCTGGAGTGGTGTAAAGTGATGACTCACGCTTTACCATCTGGCAGTCCGATGGACGAATCTAGGTTTGGCAAATGCCAGAAGAATGCTACCTACCCGAATGCATAGTGCAAACTGTAAAGTTTGGTGGAGGATGAATAATGGTCTGGGGCTGTTTTTCATGGTTTGGTCTAGGCCCCTTAGTTCCAGTGAAGGTACATTTTAACACTACAGCATACAATGACATTCTAGAATATTCTGTGCTTCCAGCTTTGTGGCAACAGTTTGGGGAAGGCTCTTTCCTGTTTCAGCATGACATTATCCCAGTGCACAAAGCAAGGTCAATACAGAAATGGTTTGTCGAGATCAGCGTGGAAGAACTTGAGTGGCCTGCACAGAACCCTGACCTCAACCCCATCAAACACCTTTTGGATGAATTGGAACGCCAACTGCGAGCCAGGCCTAATCGCCCAAAATCAGTGCCTGACCTCACTAATGCTCTTGTGGCTGAATGGAAGCAAGTCCCCGCAGTAATGTTTCAACATGTAGTGGAAAGCCTTCCCAGAAGAGTGGAGGCTGTTATAGCAGCAAAGGGATGACCAACTTCATATTAATGCCCATGAATTTAGAAGGAGATGTTCGGCGAGCAGGTGTCCACATACTTTGGTCATGGAGTGTATTTTCAATCACTTAAAAATCTACATATCAGCCATAATTAGAATGACCCTTCAGCACATCTCTGTGTGTGTGCATCACCTGTGTGTGTGTGCCAGTGCGAGTGGGCCGTTGCACGAAGAGAGAGAGATTAGACATTTCAGCAGAATGTAGCCTCTAAAATTATGATTCGGACTAACTAGAAAGCCAATTCAGCTGAATTTAAAGTGTCAGGTTTCAGACCCCATATTTGCGTAGGGAGAGACATGTCACATTTTCTGGCCTATCCAGACAATGGAATGATTTCCTGTGTATGTGAAACAGGAGAATCTAGCGGATGCAACAATATTAGTTTCATCTTGCTATGATATTCTCAGCCGGATTTAGAGCTCTCATCATGAAAAAATACTAAATAATTTCATAGAATTGAACTAAGACCACTTTCTCTTGGTCACAGATGGGCAAAATCACTTTGTGCTTAAAACTGAAATTGTAGAGTTTGCTCACATTTGAATGGTGTCTCTGCGCCACTCAATGGACGTTTAAGAGACAATTCTCTGTCTGCAGTTATATGAAATAGTGCCAAGATTGTACTGTCACTAAGTATGATCATATTTATTTTAGTTATATGAAATGTGAAATATTTTAGTGGGTTGTTTATAATTTGATTGTTACTATATTTAGAAAGCATTTCAGTCATTTACAGCAGTATTGCCCCCACTTTTGTTGAATAGGAAAAATCATATTTGTAATAAGTACTTGAGGTTGTGTCCTCAAAAGTGAGAACATATCAGCAATTTATCACAATTCCTACCAGAAAGGTGAGTTCCAGACCTTTCTAAAACTATGCAACATTACCAGTTGTCGTTTATTGCCATCTCATGAACATTTCTTATGTTTGAGTGTGTCTATTTAGATGGAAATCTAAATGTTGCCCTATCATTCAACTAGCCATCTCCTTCCAACAACATTAAAAATACTTGAATAGCCTTATTTACAAATCACTTCCATGCTGTGCATAGATCTCCCCACTTCCGGCGCCGACAGAGATGGCCGCCTCGCGTTCCTAGGAAACTATGCAGTTTTTTGTTTTTTTTACGTGTTATTTCTTACATTAGTACCCCAGGTCATCTTAGGTTTCATTACATACAGTCGAGAAGAACTACTGAATATAAGATCAGCGTCAACTCACCATCAGTACGACCAAGAATATGTTTTCCGCGACGCGGATCCTGTGTTCTGCCTTACAAACAGGTCAACGGAATTGATTCCATGCAGCGACTCCAAAAAACGACTTCGTAAAAGAGGGAAACGTAGCGGTCTTCTGGTCAGACTCCAGACACGGGCACATCGTGCACCACTCCCTAGCATTCTTCTTGCCAATGTCCAGTCTCTTGACAACAAGGTTGATGAAATCCGAGCAAGGGTAGCATTCCAGAGGGACATCAGAGACTGTAACGTTCTCTGCTTCACGGAAACATGGCTCACTGGAGAGACGCTATCCGGGGCGGTGCAGCCAACGGGTTTCTCCACGCATCGCGCCTACAGAAACAAACATCTTTCTGGTAAGAAGAGTGGCGGGGCCGTATGCCTCATGACTAACGAGACATGGTGTGATGAAAGAAACATACAGGAACTCAAATCCTTCTGTTCACCTGATTTAGAATTCCTCACAATCAAATGCAGACCGCATTATCTACCAAGAGAATTCTCTTCGATTATAATCACAGCCGTATATATCCCCCCCCAAGCAGACACATCGATGGCTATGAACAAACTTTATTTAACTCTTTGCAAACTGGAAACCATTTATCCGGAGGCTGCATTCATTGTAGCTGGGGATTTTAACAAAGCTAATCTGAAAACAAGACTCCCTAAATTTTATCAGCATATCGATTGCGCAACCAGGGGTGGTAAAACCTTGGATCATTGTTACTCTAACTTCCGCGACGCATATAAGGCCCTGCCCCGCCCCCCTTTCGGAAAAGCTGACCACGAATCCATTTTGTTGATCCCTGCCTACAGACAGAAACTTAAACAAGAGGCTCCCACGCTGAGGTCTGTCCAACGCTGGTCCGACCAAGCTGACTCCACACTCCAAGACTGCTTCCATCACGTGGACTGGGACATGTTTCGTATTGCGTCAGATAACAATATTGACGAATACGCTGATTCGGTGTGCGAGTTCATTAGAACGTGCGTTGAAGATGTCGTTCCCATAGCAACGATAAAAACATTCCCTAACCAGAAACCGTGGATTGATGGCAGCATTCGCGTGAAACTGAAAGCGCAAACCACTGCTTTTAATCAGGGCAAGGTGTCTGGTAACATGACCGAATACAAACAGTGCAGCTATTCCCTCCGCAAGGCTATCAAACAAGCTCAGCGTCAGTACAGAGACAAAGTAGAATCTCAATTCAACGGCTCAGACACAAGAGGCATGTGGCAGGGTCTACAGTCAATCACGGACTACAAGAAGAAACCCAGCCCAGTCACAGACCAGGATGTCTTGCTCCCAAGCAGACTAAATAACTTTTTTGCCCGCTTTGAGGACAATACAGTGCCACTGACACGGCCTGCAACGAAAACATGCGGTCTCTCCTTCACTGCAGTCGAGGTGAGTAAGACATTTAAACGTGTTAACCCTCGCAAGGCTGCAGGCTCAGACGGCATCCCCAGCCGCGCCCTCAGAGCATGCGCAGACCAGCTGGCCGGTGTGTTTATGGACATATTCAATCAATCCCTATACCAGTCTGCTGTTCCCACATGCTTCAAGAGGGCCACCATTGTTCCTGTTCCCAAGAAAGCTAAGGTAACTGAGCTAAACGACTAGCACTCACTTCCGCCATCATGAAGTGCTTTGAGAGACTAGTCAAGGACCATATCACCTCCACCCTACCTGACACCCTAGACCCACTCCAATTTGCTTACCGCCCAAATAGGTCCACAGACGATGCAATCTCAACCACACTGCACACTGCCCTAACCCATCTGGACAAGAGGAATACCTATGTGAGAATGCTGTTCATCGACTACAGCTCGGCATTCAACACCATAGTACCCTCCAAGCTCGTCATCAAGCTCGAGACCCTGGGTCTCGACACCGCCCTGTGCAACTGGGTACTGGACTTCCTGACGGGCCGCCCCCATGTGGTGAGGGTAGGCAACAACGTCTCCTCCCCGCTGATCCTCAACACGGGGGCCCCACAAGGGTGCGTTCTGAGCCCTCTCCTGTACTCCCTGTTCACCCACGACTGCGTGGCCACGCACGCCTCCAACTCAATCATCAAGTTTGCGGACGACACAACAGTGGTAGGCTCGATTACCAACAACGACGAGACGGCCTACAGGGAGGAGGTGAGGGCCCTCGGAGTGTGGTGTCAGGAAAATAACCTCACACTCAACGTCAACAAAACTAAGGAGATGATTGTGGACTTCAGGAAACAGCAGAGGGAACACCCCCCTATCCACATCGATGGAACAGTAGTGGAGAGGGTAGCAAGTTTTAAGTTCCTCGGCATACACATCACAGACAAACTGAATTGGTCCACTCACACAGACAGCGTCGTGAAGAAGGCGCAGCAGCGCCTCTTCAACCTCAGGAGGCTGAAGAAATTTGGCTTGTCACCAAAAGCACTCACAAACTTCTACAGATGCACAATCGAGCATCCTGGCGGGCTGTATCACCGCCTGGTACGGCAACTGCTCCGCCCTCAACCGTAAGGCTCTCCAGAGTGTAGTGAGGTCTGCCCATACATCACCGGGGGCAAACTACCTGCCCTCCAGGACACCTACACCACCCGATGTTACAGGAAGGCCATAAAGATCATCAAGGACATCAACCACCCGAGCCACTGCCTGTTCACCCCGCTATCATCCAGAAGGCGAGGTCAGTACAGGTGCATCAAAGCTGGGACCGAGAGACTGAAAAACAGCTTCTATCTCAAGGCCATCAGACTGTTAAACAGCCACCACTAACATTGAGTGGCTGCTGCCAACACACTGACATTGACACTGACCCAACTCCAGCCACTTTAATAATGGGAATTGATGGGAAATGATGTAAATATATCACTAGCCACTTTAAACAATGCTACCTTATATAATGTTACTTACCCTACATTATTCATCTCATATGCATACGTATATATCCCCTTACACTGTGTATAAGACAGTAGTTTTGGAATTGTTAGTTAGATTACTTGTTGGTTATTACTGCATTGTCGGAACTAGAAGCACAAGCATTTCGCTACACTCGCATTAACATCTGCTAACCATGTGTATGTGACAAATAAAAATGGATTTGATTTGATTTGAAACATACATATTTTAGCCTTATAAGGTTATAAATAAACATGTCTAAGTTAGCTATCTTGCTTTGAAGTAGCTTACCTTATCCATTTGATCCCTGATTCATTGAATGAGGGAATCATTTTATAAAGATATTTGGTTGATGTTGCAATATTTTGTAACACACCAAATCAGGTGCTTAACAGTAACTTCATAAGCAGACTCTGGTGTATTCTAGGGCTGGATCAAAAGCCTGCACATCCAGTAGTTCTCCAGATGGAGGGTTGATCATGTGTTTCTCTGCTTGTTCTTATTCACCCCTATTCCCTGCCTAATACAGCATCACCCTAATAGAACACCAATGACTGTCACGAGCGTCTAACAAATTAACGGACCAAGGCGCGTATGAGTTCCACATGGTTATTAAATTAAACTGACAAAAACAATAAAGAAGAATAAACGATACGTGAAACTCGAGCAGTGTTCACAGGCAACTACACAGAAACAAGGTCCCACAAAACACAGTGGGGGAAATGGCTGCTTAATCCCCAATCAGAGACAACAATAAACTGCTGCCTTTGATTGGGAACCATACCAGGCCAACAGAGACATACAATACCCTAGATAACCCACCCTAGTCACACCCCTACTTAACTAACATAGGGAATAAAAGGCTCTCTATGGTCAGGGCGTGACAGTACCCCCCCCCAAAGGTGCGGACTCTGGCCGCAAAACCTGACTCAATAGGGGAGGGCCCGGGTGGGCATCCTAACGTTGGGGGAGGCTCCGGTGCGGGGCGAAGTACCCACTTCGCTCGCGGATATGGAGGCGGGTAGAACGCCATGCTCGGACTAGGCTTTGGCGTAGAGGAGGGCCCCGGCCATGGAGCTGGGTTGTCAGCCGCACCCGGACTGGGCACCGGCACTAAAGAAGGCTCCGGCCATGGAGCTGGGTTGACCGCCGTGCCTGGACTGGGCATCGGCGCAGAGAAGGGCTCCTGCCATGGAGCTGGACTGGACGCCGTGCTCGGACTGGGCATCGGCGCAGAGGTAGGCTCCTGCTATGGAGCGGAACTGGACGCCGTGCTCGGACTGGGCATCGGCGCAGAGAAGGGCTCCTGCCATGGAGCTGGACTGGACGCCGTGCTCGGACTGGGCATCGGCGCAGAGGAAGGCTCCTGCTATGGAGCGGGACTGGACACAGGAGTTTCTGAACAGAGGACCGTCTCAGGAGGTTCCGGACAGGGGACCGTCGCGGGAGGTTCCGGACCGGGGACTGTCGCGGGAAGCTCCGTACCGGGGAACGTCGCCTGAAGCTCCGGACCGGGGAACGTCGACTGAAGCTCTGGACCGGGGAACATTGCCTGAAGCTCTGGACTGGGGAGGCGCACTGGAGGCCTGATGCGTGGGACCGGCACAGGTGGTGCAAGACTGGTGACACGCACCTCAGGGCGAGTGCGGGGAGCAGGCACAGGACGCACCTGACTGGGAAGGCGCACTTGAGGAAGAGTGTGAGGAGGAGACACAGGATGTACTGGGCTGTGGAGGCGTACTGTAGACCTGGTGCGTATAGCCTGCATCAATGTTACCGAAACATTAACACACAATCTATCCCAATATTCTTCCTCGGTCTCTCTGACTCACTCACCCCTCAGCGTCGCCGACCACTCTGTGTTCCCACCCCCAAACAAATTTGGCCTGTCTTTTGGGCTTGTGTCGTGGCCACGAACCCTGGTGTCGTCGCTGTCCTTCCCTCACCGCTTGCGTCGGCTTCCACAGAAGGCTTTCGTCTACAGCCATAATTTCCTCCAAATTCCAGGATGTCTTCTCCTCCTTTATCTCCTCCCAAGCCCAGGATACCTTCTCTTCCCGGGCATGCTGCTTGGTCCTGTTGTGGTGGGATCTTCTGTCACAATTGTCCAATGAATTAACGGACCAAGGCGCAGCGTACGTAGAGTTCCACATGTTTATTAAATGAAACTCACAAAAACAATAAAGAAGAATAAACGATACGTGAAGCTCAAGCATTGTTCACAGGCCACTACACAGTAACAAGATCCCACAAAACACAGTGGGGGAAATGGCTGCCTAAATATGATCCCAATTCAGAGACAACGATAAACAGCTGCCTCTGATTGGGAACCATACCAGGCCAACATAGACATACAATACCCTAGATAACCCACCCTAGTCACACCCCGACCTAACCAGCATAGAGAATAAAAGGCTCTCTATGGTCATGGCGTGACAATGACACTACACATGGGACTGGGGAGGAAAATCATAAGTTAGTCTTTAGGAACCGCTGCCTTTAGAAATACTATTTTTTAAACTGTTTATCCGCAGCCTGGGTCTAAATTATTATTGTCAAATCTGTATGTGTGAAAATGAAAGTTAACACCGGCCTGAAGGCAATGCAAATCTCCCCCATTGCAGGTAGAGGTGAGATAATGAAATTGAGAAAATACTGGAGTGTTCTTAGAGAAGATACTGCAGTTTATTAATACAATACTGCTCTGGTTTAATGAACTGTGAAGGTGTGCAGTTGGTAAGAACCACACATCACCTCTCTGTATGGTACCATCACAAATACCCTTTATATTTGACTGTCCATGTGTCTACATATGTAGGTTCGGTGAAACACATAAAGCAACTAACAGCATGAGCATTGTGTATCTCATTTGAACTACATCCCTGGAACAGCAAAGAGATGGATAAGAACGTTTTGGACTAATCCCAATACCCTAGTCATCAAAAATAATTAATTACGCCTAATTTGCAGCTGTCTAAACGAGATTGGATTCTTTTAATGTTAAACAGTCCATTCCAGGAAATAAACACATTCCTAGTTGAAAACCTCCCCTAAGTGTTTTTCTCCAGAAGTAATATATGGAAATGAGAACATTTAGGCATCATTCCTCGCCTTCAGAGTAAGAAATCCATTGAAGAGTTGCAGTGTTGTGTGCAGGATTAGACTGGTGTAGCGTACAACAACACTCTTCAAAGCTCTGTTCTCTATACTTTTTTCCCTCCTGGTGTGCTTGCATAGGACAAGAAAGATGCATGTTCTAGACTAAACGTTGAACTCAGTCATGAACAGAGTAGAATGTGCTCCTCTCAAGGCTTCTTCAATCTGGAAAAGCGGAAAACAATGGGCATGACTTGTCATTGGTCAAGGTCCAGTAAAGATTTTTAAAAAGCTCCATAAAGTTAACATTATAGTAAGGACCTTCTTTAGTTGGAAAAAATACAACAATATAACATCACAGTATGGCGATATCTTAACACCAGTGTCGAACCGAGACTAGGACCTAGGCCCTCAGAGGGATAAAACATATTCCAAATAGCCTACATATCAAACTCAAAAATCAAGAAAATAACAGAACATAGAATCACTTAATGTGCCCGACTCAGATCATTCTTGTTCTCGTGAAGGAGGAGCAATGCTTTTTGATGACATTATAAATGAATCAAACAAGCGAGTGCTGTTTTGGTCAAACGCATAGACACGGCTGATAGACAGTCACACACAGCATATAATAATGTTAAAGAATAATCAGCCCATTCACTCCAGTAGGCCCTAACCATAACAATACAAAAACACAACCAATTTCCAAAATTAAATTAACAAACCAGCTGTTACTTCACATTGCAAATATACATTATCACGCTCATCACACTCATCACACTAACTGGTGATATCAAATCAAATCAAATCAAATGTATTTATATAGCCCGTCGTACATCAGCTGATATCTCAAAGTGCTGCACAGAAACCCAGCCTAAAACCCCAAACAGCAAGCAATGCAGGTGTAGAAGCACGGTGGCTAGGAAAAACTCCCAAGAAAGGCCTAAACCTAGGAAGAAACCTAGAGAGGAACCAGGCTATGTGGGGTGGCCAGTCCTCTTCTGGCTGTGCCGGGTGGAGATTATAACAGAACATGGCCAAGATGTTCAAATGTTCATAAATGACCAGCATGGTCGAATAATAATAAGGCAGAACAGTTGAAACTGGAGCAGCAGCACGGCCAGGTGGACTGGGGACAGCAAGGAGTCATCATGTCAGGTAGTCCTGGGGCATGGTCCTAGGGCTCAGGTCCTCCGAGAGAGAGAAAGAAAGAGAGAAGGAGAGAATTAGAGAACGCACACTTAGATTCACACAGGACACCGAATAGGACAGGAGAAGTACAAACTGACCCTAGCCCCCCGGCAGCATAAATACTGGATGCTGAGACAGGAGGGGTCAGGAGACACTGTGGCCCCATCCGAGGACACACCCGGACAGGCCAAACAGGAAGGATATAACCCCACCCACTTTGCCAAAGCACAGCCCCCACACCACTAGACGGATATAAACTTAAGTTTAAATGCAACAATGTTTCACACATTATTTTCAGAGATAGCTAGTGAGCTTCAATAAAAAACAGTGCCACTCACCAGATGATGATGATGATAATTTGAAAACAAAGTTTAACATTTAAAGGGTGATGCTAACAAATTAGCAACAGCAACCACCTTGAAGCTGATGCTGCTGCTGTTGCAGCCACCATCGCCATTGTCAAACTACTACAACACAAGCTAGTTTAAATGTTCTATTTTTATTGGTCATATGTACCAGATATACATGGTGTACATATCATCCAACGAAATGCTTACCTGCAGGTTCCTTCTCGGGAATGGAACAACAATAAGAAATAGTAAAAAATAGAATAAACATTTTAGCTTAAGTATAATACAGGAAGGCACCATTTATAGTACAATATTTACATGTGTATTGGGTAAGGGTAGATGGACGGCATGTTTATACATTTAGCAGTATAATAAGAGTCTGGTAGCAGCAGTTGTGATGTGTGTGTAGCTAGCTACTAGCATGGGAAGACTACTGCTTGCTGATTCTTTACTCTTGCGCTCTCAGTAGTGACGTGTCTAGGCCTTCGGGAAGGCCTAAGGCAGAGATACTGGATATAATGACAAGATATTCGTGTCTTCTCCCTAACAATGAAATTCGTTGTCCGCAGATCAGAACGGCGGGTTGTCAAGCTCCCGCATATTCGTCTCTTTGGATTGGTGGATACATCTTGTTATTTGATTACATTTTGGAATATTTAACGAGTGATGTTGAGGTCAACCACTTGTATTCAATGGAGATTGAGATGCTATGCTACCCTCATGAATATGCTAGAGAGGTTCAAATTTAACAACATTATATAGGGACAACTACGATATAAAGTGTTTTTTCTCAAGGTTGCCGAGATGTCAGGTGCATCACACTTATCAGTACACTTGTAACAACCTATGTATTACGAAACTACTATTAGCTCAAATAAGCCACATAAATCAAAATAGCTATTAATTTTTATCTTGACTAAATCTCATTGCCTCCCATACAAAAACTCCTCACTTGCTTAAAACTTGTTAGGGCTAGAGGTTCCGCTAGTGGAAAAGGCAGAGAGCGAAATTCAAAAATATTTGTTATAAATATTTAACTGTCATACATTCACAAGTGCAATACACCAAATTAAAGCTTAACTTCATATTAATCTACCCATCGTGTCCGATTTCAAAAAGGCTTTACAGCGAAAGCACACCATATGATTATGATAGGTCAGAGCCTATTCACAAAAACACATACAGCCATTTTCATGCAAAAGAGAGTCACAAAAAGCACAAATAGAGATAAAATTAATCACTAATCTTTGATGATCTTCATCAGATGGCACTATTAGGACTTCATGTTACACAATACATGTATGTTTTGTTCGATAAAGTTCATATTTATATCCAAAAATCTCAGTTTACATTGGCGCTTTATGGTCAGTGCCTCGAAAACATCCGGTGAATTTTCAGAGAGCCACATCAATTTACAGAAATACTTTTTTAAGCTTTGATAAAAGATACAAGTATTTTGCACAAAATTATAGATATACTTCTCCTTAACACATTTTTGGATACTACATGATTCCATATGTGCTATTTCATAGTTGTGATGTCTTTACTATTATTCTACAATGTAGAAAATAGTAAAAATCAAGAAAAACCCTTGAACGAGTAGGTGTGTCTAAAATGTTGAGTGGTACTGTACAGACATATGCATACACACACAATTACATACATATATATATATATATACACTACCGTTCAAAAGTTTGGGGTCACTTAGAAATGTCCTTGTTTTTTAAAGAATAGCAAAAAAAAATTGTCCCTTAAAATAACATCAAATTGATCAGAAATACAGTGTAGACATTGTTAATGTTGTAAACGACTATTGTAGCTGGAAACTGATGTTTTTTAATGAAATATCTACATAGGCATACAGAGGCCCATCAGCAACCATCACTCCTGTGTTCCAATGGCACGTTGTGTAGCTAATCCAAGTTTATAATTTTTAAAAGCTAATTGATCATTAGAAAACCCTTTCCCAATTATGTTAGCAGAGCTGATAACTGTTGATCTGATTAAAGAAGCAATACAACGGGCCTTCTTTAGACTAGTTAAGTATCTGGAGCATCAGCATTTGTGGGTTCGATTACAGGCTCAAAATGGCCAGAAACAAATAACTTTCTTCTCGAACTCATCAGTCTATTCTTGTTCTGAGAAATGAAGGCTCTTCCATGCAATAAATGTACACTATAATGTACTTGTTCCTTTATTACTTTCTATCCCTACCACCCCTCCCCTAATTGGAGTAAACTAGTGAACAACAATGCTTATGCCTGTACTTCCAGCGTATACATATTATATACATTTCAGTGGCACAGTCTATTTTTACAATAGTTATATTTGTTTGTTTTTACTACTGTCCTTCCTCTACCCTCAACCTCTCCCATCCGGTTTGATTTCTATTTGCCATAACTTTCAAACTGTGCTATTATTTGTTGTTACTAGTCCCAACCTTCAGCTCCGTTCAACCCCTCCCATCTATTTTTTAACACCCTCCATATTGGATTTGTATTTGCCATATATTGTCAAGGGGTGAATGTAGCTGGTGCTGGAAGTCAGGCGCAGGAGAGCAGAGATGAGTGGACAAAGCCCTTTACTAAGGCAATAAATTGCACAGAACGCAACCGTGTCCCAAAACAAATGCCCAACGAACAAGTGAGGCAGCACAAAGTACAAAAACCCAAGTACAAAGTACCAGCTGCCACAAAGCACGGGTAATAAAACCCGGCGCAAACCAGCCGGCAGCGTGCCAACCTTGACAATAAACAATTTCACACACAGACATGGGGGGGAACAGAGGGTTAAATACACGACAAGTAATGAGGGAAATGTAAACCAAGTATGTGGGAAAACGAGACAAAACCAATGGAAAATGAAAGGTGGATCAGCGATGGCTAGAAGACCGGTGACGTCGACCTCCGAAAACCGCCCGAACAAGGAGAGGAACCGACTTCGGCGGAAGTTGTGACATATATTTTTCAACTGTGCTGTGATGTTTCAAAAAAGTTCTGAACCTTTCTATTCTCATAGTTTCTACAGATTGTAAATTGAAAATATATATTTTTGCTTAAAGTATTATTATATTATTGATCAATTAACTATGACTTTTCAGATCACCCAGTAGTGCTATCTGCAGGGTTAGCTCCAGGAGACTGAAACAAAACATATGCTTAAAGCTTCCTCTTTCAAAATATAATTTGGTGAATCATGGGTGACTCCGTGATTTGTAAAAAGTTTCAGTAAATTATTTTTGGTAGCATTTCTATGTTGAAGAAGGGGAACATTTTTCCGATCGTTTGTAATGTGATTTCCTTTACGGTCCATTGAGGTATTTAAAACAGTATTATAATCTCCCACCATAATAACCAAAAAATTGCTTGCAGGATTGATAATTTATTATATATATTTTCAAAGAAGCGTGGATCATCATTATTTGGTCCGTAAAGGTTAATGAGCCATATCTGTTTATGGTCCAATAACATTTAAAATCATCCATCTACCTTGCGCATCTGTTTGAACAGTTTGCACATTCTGATAAAAAATGACTGTTAATTAATATCTTCAACCCCCTTTGATTTTCTTTGCCAAAGGGAGATGGTATATTTTACCCCCCCAGTCCTTTATCCACAAAATGTAACCTACAATTGTTGAGTAAGTTTCCTGTAAACAATCAATATTATATTATTTCTCTTTGAGCCAGGTAAATATTGTTCTTCTTTTCTTATAATCTGCTAAGACATAACAATTATAACTGGCTATACTTATTTCACCATTTACCATAATGAGATACAAATTTCAAATATATGTATCATAATATATGCTTGTAAATGTACCATTAAAAAGTACCATAGTGATTGGGTGTCCATATGGGTACCATGATATTTGCATTGCTACTAAGTAACCCTCCAATTGTTCTCCACTATTCCACTGGCTAAAGCCCCTCCCCATCCCTGGTTGGGTTGTTATCCCAGTGACCAGCAGACCACCCCCGTGCCAGGATCAATCCTTCGAAAAGAGCACACAGTACCACCCATTGAACAGAAGCAGATCAACCGCTAAAAGAATTTCCAATGCTCTCACCTCAATTTGCTTTATATATAGCAATTAAAAATATATATATTAAAAAACATTGAACAATTAATATGGGTAATACTGTTGACAGTTCATGCCAAGGATTGTTACCTATAGCCAGGATTGCCATTGCATTACATTACATTTTTGTCAAGCAATTATTGTTTTAGCAAGCAGTTATTGTGATTCATTCTATATTGTCTCTAACATCCTTACCCCCTTGCAACAGATGTGGGATACACACACACATACTCTTACACACTCAATCCCTTTCCTACACGATCAACCATAAGCTCAGATGCTTAATGGTTGTTACATCCCAGAGGCCAACTCAAGAAAGGACCAGATTTACGAATGCATATACAGTTACAGCTGTTTGAGAAAGCATGCAAGATTGAGCAGAAATTCCTAGGTGATGGAGATCAGATCCACCCCTTTCGCCTGAAACACACGCTGGTCCCCCGTTGTGACCATTTTCTCAAGAATCTCTCTGCAGTCAGACCTAACCATGTGTATGTGACCAATAAACCAATCAATTTGATTTGACCTTTGATTATTTTGTGCCACCAGGGCCACAATAATATGCCCCCTCTCTGATTGTCCGAGTGTGACCCCCTCCCCATGAGTTACTGCAGCCAGTGTTGCCAGCACTGCCACTTCCAGGGTGGGGGTACACCACCGGAATCCCCACCAGCTAGGTAAAATATCATCATGGTTCTCATTAGCAGCTTTGAGAATGTCCTTGTATATTATGCTCTCCCATCAGGGGGCTCTGGCTTTGTAGGACCAACCCTGCCCGGAAGGCTCAGTATCTTGAGGTGGTGGTGCTGCTCTAGTAGATCTCTGACTGCATGTATCGTTCTGGTTTGGCTGCGTATAGGCAACTTACAGCAGGCCCATAAAACAGATAAGGACTTCTCTTTAGTGTATGGGTCACTCAGGTGGGTGTCTAGGGTATAGAATTGTGGACCGTTCCATTATGATAGGACAATCAATAAATGAGATGTATAATTTATTTCAAAATGTATATCCCTCACCTGCACAAAATGTGAAGCTCTCTTTCACAACCCCTGTTCACAGACACACATTGGTTCTGGGATATGCTAAATTTCCTTTTCACTCACTTAACGCGACACTTTTCCAAACACAAAAACACACACCACACCTTCCATCACAATACATCCACACATACCCACATAGTGTGCTCTCTGTTTACTGTGTTTTTATCTCCACCATGTTGATTGAGTATTTATGTGTTCCAATTAGTTGTATTTGCAGATGTATTATTTTGCTAGTTATCCTTCCTTCTAATGCCGTCTTATTCATTTATAAAATAATATAAATGGAAAATTGAATACAAATTATTTTACCACATTCCCCATCTTCAAGGGTACAGTGTAGTTTATTTATTTTACAATCGTTTTATTGTATTGCTTTTCTATCTATTATTAGTAGTATTACAATCCCTACCATGGCTGGTATCGTGTGTTCCATTATTCATAATTTTAGAATAGCCATGGAGTAGTCTTCGTGTCTCGGAACATTGGTTGTCAATATACAGTTTATCGATTAAGAGAGCTACACGCTTCCCTTTTAATCTATTCTCCTTGAAGATTGGGTACAGAACTTTGCGCTGCTCTGCAATCTCCTCCAAATATCCTCCAACCTATCAGAGCTCTTGCAGCATTAGCTGACATGTTGTCCATCCAATCAAAGGATCAAAGAATGAATCTAGTACTAAAAGCAAAGCTACACTCGCTAGCTTTGCAGTGCATAAAATGTAGTGAGTAGTAGTCTCAAAGAGAGGGGAAGACAATAGTTGAACAGTTTTCCTCAAATACATTTCTTCAAAAATGGAGAAGCAAGAGAGAGAGAGAGAGAGAGATTGTAATGTTTTCAATTTCATTTACTCAGCCAGCAAATGCAGCTGGCTGGTTTCATTACTCAAACACCTGGCTCAAACAGAGAGATGCAATGTTAGCTAGCTGAACTTGACTCTCCAACACAACACTGGAACTCATCCAAGTCAAGGTTAGCTTTTAGTTTCATTAATACACTAATTAATACGCTGGTGTAAATACTTACTGAGTATACACTATAACATTACTGCATGATTGTAGCGGTTTTACTAATGCATTAGTTCTATTAGCTACAGTTGAAAACGGAAGTTTACATACACTTAGGTCGGTCATAGGTTGAGTCATTAAAACTTGTTTTTCATGTTAACAAACTATAGTTTCTACTTTGTGCATGACACAAGTAATTTTTCCAACAATTGTTGACAGACAGATTATTTCACTTCTAATTCACTGTATCACACTTCCAGTGGGTCAGAAGTTTACATACGCTAAGTTGACTGTGCCTTTAAACAGCTTGGAAAATTCCAAGAAATGACATCATGGCTTTAGAAGCTTCTGATAGGCTAATTGACATAATTTGAGTCAATTGGAGGTGAACCTGTGGATATATTTCAAGGCCTACCTTCAAACTCAGTGCTTCTTTGCTTGACATCATGGGAAAATCAAAAGAAATCAGCCAAGACCTTTGACAAAATTGTAGACCTCCACCAGACTGGTTCATCCTTGGGAGCAATTTCCAAATGCCTGAAGGTACCACGTTCATCTGTATAAACACCATGGGACCACGCAGCCGTCATACCTCTCAGAAAGGAGACCCTTTCTGTCTCCTAGAGATGATCGTACTTTGGTGCGAAAAGTGCAAATCAATCCCAGCAAAGGACCTTGTGAAAATGCTGGAGGAAACAGGTACAAAAGTATCTATGTCCACAGTAAAACAAGTCCTATATCGACGTAACCTGAATGGCCGCTCAGCAAGGAAGAAGCCACTGCTCCAAAATCGCCATAAAAAAGCCAGACTACGGTTTGCATTGTTATGTTTTGAGGAAAAAGGGGGAAGCTTGCAAGCCGCTGAACACCATCCCAACCGTGAAGCACGGGGGTGGCAGCATCATGTTGTGTAGGTGCTTTGCAGCAGGAGGGACTGGTGCACTTCACAATATAGCTGGCATCATGAGGCAGGAAAATGTGGATATATTGAAGCAACATCAAGAAATCAGTCAGGAAGTTAAAGCTTGGTCGCAAATGGGTCTTCCAAATGGACAATGACCCCAAGCATACTTCCAAAGTTTTGGCAAAATGGCTTCAGGACAACAAAGTCAAGGTATTGGAGTGGCCATCACAAAGCCCTGACCTCAATCATATAGAACATTTGTGGGTAGAACTGAAAAAGTGTGTGCGAGCAAGGCGGCTTACAAACCTGACTCAGTTATACCAGCTCTGTCAGGTGGAATGGGCCAAAATTCACCCAACCTATTGTAGGAAGCTTGTGGATGGCTCCCCAAAATGTTTGAACAAATACTAACTTCTGACCCACTGGGAATGTAATAAAATAAATAAAATAAAAGCTGAAATCAATTATTCACTCCACTATTATTCTGACATATTACATTCTTAAATTAAAGTGGTGATCCTAACTGACATAAAACAGGGAATTGTTACCAGGAATAAATGTCAGGATTTGTGAAATACTGAGTTTAACCTCTCTAGGGGGTGTGGGACGCTACCGTCCCACCTGGCCAAGATCCAGTGAAATTGCAGAACGCCAAATTCAAAAACAGAAATACTAATTATAAAAATTAATGAAACATACAAGTGTTATACATCGGTTTAAAGATTAACTTCTTGTTAATCCAACCACTGTGTCAGATTTCAAAAATACTTTACGGCAGAGCAAACCATGCGATTATCTGAGAACAGCGCCCAGCAGAAAAATCATTACAAACCGTAACCAGCCAAGTAGACGAGTAACAAAAGTCAGAAATAGCCATAAAATTAATCACTTACCTTTGATGATCTTCATATGGTTGCACTCCGAAGACTCCATGTTACATGATAAAGTCCCTCTTTGTATTGAAAAACCTCCGTTTTGTTGGAGTGTTTTGTTTAGTAATACATTGGAACATGAAATAGCTCACAACAGACAGACGAAAAGTCAAAAAAGTACCATAAAAGTTTGTAGAAACATGTCAAACAATGTTTGTAATCAATCCTCAGGTTGTTTTTGTCATAAATAATCAATCATATTTCAACCGGAGAAAAGCATCATCAATAGAAAAGGAGAAACAAGAAAGGTGTGCTCCCGGTCAAGCGCTGGACTTATGTCTGGGAATTTCCACTGTCCACTCATTGAATGTGCTGTTTCTCCCTCCTTTTTCAGAGTAAAAGCCTGAAACAATGCCTAAAGACTGGCCACAAGTTGTGGAAGCCACAGAGATCGTGAACTGCGTCATAAGTCTTTGTATGGTGGATAGGCTTTCAATGGAAAAGAGACATATCAAAATAATAGCACTTCCTGGATGGATTTTCCTCCGTTTTTTGACTGCCATATCAGTTCTGTTATACTCACAGACATTATCTGAACAGTTTAGCAAACTGTAGAGTGTTTTCTATCGAAATACAGAATTATATGCATGTCCTAGCTTCTGGACCCGAGTAGCAGGCAGTCTACTTTGGGCACGCTTTTCATCCAAAATTCAGTATGCTGTGGCTGCTATGAAAGTGAACTGTGTTTATGTGTGATCAGCGGTGGATTCATTCCGACGATTCTGTTGAAAAATGTTGAATTTGTCCAATAGAAACTCTAATTTGCAACTGTTGGACTAATGATTACACCCTAGATATGCTAGATGCAGGCAAGAGTGTGCAAGGCGGGATTGGACGTGTCACTGACATCTCACACTTTTATATAAACCTGTTTGCACCTTCATTGAAAACTTTAATTCATAGACTAGATTGTAGCAACCTCATGATGGGTATAGGTAAAAATGTTGTATCATGTAGTAGCCTAAATCTATCAATGTTACATTGAGTTGGGTGAATGGAATATGAATGACAGTCATCCAACATGCTGTATTAGAAATAAGTCCATGCTCATGAACAAAAAACATTGTCCTCCCTAATCATGAACAGCACTGACTGCCACTCCTATCAGCGGAGTCTGGCAGCAAAACAGTTCATTCAGCCTCATTTACTGACTATGGCATAAGGGAATGACGAGCGGATAAGAGGCAATTCGTAATTTCGATTAAGACATTAATGAGCGAGCTTGGACAGACGTAGTCAATTTACCTCTTTGTTCAGCACTTTTGAAATGTGCACAAACAGAATTCAGAACATGGGCCATTCTTAGAGTATTCTCCCTGTACACCAATTCAGAACCATAGGATAAATAAAGGGGGCATATAAGCAGACATTGAAAGCTCTTACAATATTCAATGATTACATTTCTCTAAAACAGGCTAGAGGCTACATGTGCACCATCAAGTCAGAAAAGTAGGCTAAGTTATGAGGGAGGAAAGGGACCAAATGATTAGGGTGAGGCACATGGGCTACTAACAGCTTACTACACAACATACACTTAGTATTACTTTCTTGGCTACAGTATACATATCTCCCTGGCATATTACATTATTTTTTCAGTGGCATGCAAGACATATTTGGACTCACCTTGTTGTGCTGTGCTCACTTGAACAGGAAGGTGGCACAGCAGTTCTTCTTGTGGGCTCTAGAAAGAGGACTTGGAATTCCAAGTTGGAGCTAGTTTTATCCAAGTTGTCTTGAACTCACTGAAGTCTGAGATTTCCCAGTTCAGAGTTTCCAGTTGTTTTGAATGCGGCAGAAGTCATGCTGGATTGATAGCATGGCCAACATGGTCAAATGTTTCTGGCCCATGCCGTTGCCCCCTTGTTTGCGATATCCAAATGGTAGTTATGATCTTGCCTCATTGCTGCAACTCCCCTACGGACGGCAAAGGTTGAGAGCCAAGCCATACTGCCTCCTGACACACTGCTCACTTAAGCCGGAAGCCAGCCGCACCGATATGTCAGAGGAAACACTGTCGAACTGACGACCGAAGTCAGCTTGTAGGCACCCGGTCCCCCACATGGAGTCGCGAGAGCATGATGAGACTAGGACATCCCGGCCGGCCAAACCCTCCCCTAACCTGGACAACACTAGGCCAATTGTGCACCCCCTCATGGGTGTCCAATAGCCGATGAGCACCAATACGTTTTATCTATCATTTCTCTTCATATGACAATTGCCGGTTTCAAACATGATGATGACTGCCTGTCTAGCTTGCTAGCTAAGATTTTGAAAGTATGATGTTGACAAGATCAGTCCAATCAAATTTATGGTAATTATAACGTGATTTGACTTAATTTTATCTGTGGCCAATGACCTTGAGCCTTCTTGGGTGGGCACTTCTAATGTAAGTCTGTGGCAGCACCCAAGGGGCTTGAATTTTCGAGCTCGACCCGTAGATTTTGCGGTGACGTAGTGTCCCCATGAGTGACAGAATCCTGAGCCAATCACGGCGCAACTGGAGAACATTACCAACCCCTAAGCTCCGTATTTTCCACTGGCTGGCCCACCACTACAGAAAGCACTGAGCTAGGCTGAAACACCTGCATTTTGGAGCCACCTCACTCACTTGTATGCAGTTTTTTTTTTACATTGTTTGCAAACTGATATGTGACACATATTGATGCCAAAATTACATGACGGCTGTAGACCATTGTGTGATTTTTCAATGTGAACTTGTCATGTTGCAAGGTTGCAAGTTCAAACCCCCGAGCTGACAAGGTACAAATCTGTCTTTCTGCCCCTGAACAGGCAGTTAACCCACTGTTCCTAGGCCGTCATTGAAAATAAGAATTTGTTCTTAACTGACTTGCCTGGTTAAATAAAGGTAAAATAAAAATAAATAAATAAATGTTGAATATTAACTATACAGCAATGTCCACTGAGGTGCTACCTTCCAATTGCTACCTTCCAAAAGCTAAATGTTTTATACTTCCACAAAATCATGTGGATTATTTAGAAAACTACCAAATAAAACATTAGAAAATTTAGGAGAAAAGTATGGAGAAAATACAGTTTTTATTTAATGGTGTCTGATTATAGCGCTAGCTAGCAACTGTTCACCTTGTGGTTTGTTGACATGAAGACCGGAACTGGATGGCCTGGCTTATGTTTTTGGCGGAAGTACCTGGTTCTACACTATTGTATGCGGTAAAGTTCACTAACGCTTTTGCAATTGAGTGAAGAATGATGCCTTTTAAAGTTATGGTTTGCAAATAATCAAAAGGAATGGCTTCTCTCACACTATGAAAGCCACACCATCAGAAAGGTAATCTAATTCAAATCTGGATTGAAAAGTGAAATAATGTGTTACCCTTAAGGAATTCAACATATTGAATATTCAGTATTCCACCAAGGTTCAATTCCCTGAATTGGGTCTGATTTAGATACTGAGGGGAACACAATTGGATATTTCCCTGATTCATTTAATTTTCTCTCTTTCTTATGTGGTTGCCATTTCCCATTGCTACTCCATCAACCAAATAGAGTGTTCATGGAAATGGAACAAAGCAGGGGTTGATATAGCAGCAATTTGATCAACTGAAGAAAAAAATACATAATTTATAAATTACGTGAAGCTATAAAAGTAAGATGGATGAACACATTACATTAACCCTGAATTTATGCCATTATCTTTCAGAGGGGCTTGTCACACCCTGATCTGTTTCAGCTGTCTTTGTGCTTGTCTCCACCCCCTCCAGGTGTCGACCATCTTCCCCATTATCCCCAGTGTACTTAGACCTGTGTTCTCTGTTTGTCTGTTGCCAGTTTGTTTTGTTTCGTCAAGCCTACCAGCGTTTTTTTCCCTTGCGCCTGTCTATCTTAAGTTCCTGTTTTCCAGCTTTCCCGGTTTTAACCTTTCTGCCTGTTGCCGTGGAATTATCAGAATTTGTTGGTAACATTTGTAAGATGTTTAATATTGTACTGACCTGACTAGATCATAAATGAACAATTGTCCAGACAGAGGCTTGAGTTTGCGAATTGACGGTTTATTAAACCAACTTTACACAGTAGATGACAGATGACAGATAACCCACAAGCCAATCGTGACCTTCTCTTGTGAAGCCCAGACGTAAGAGAGAGAGAACAAAGGCTGAGCCTGGTCTTAACTTCCAATGCTCCACCCCCCTGCCCAACCCCCCTCCACGCCACTCCGCCAACCACCAGGATGCCCGGCATCAGAACATTCCAGGCATTCCCGTGATTGGCAGATAGCAGGTTGATTGACATGTCGGACCCCGCGAACACCGGGTACTGGTCAGTACAACACAACCACCTCCTAGCCTAACGCATAACACACAGCTGTCTATGCGGGTCGCTACAATATTCATCAAATGTGTGTAAGTTACTTCTCATAAGAATGTATTTTGTTGTACTATAGTGGTGGCCATTGGCCATTATCTGTTCTATGTCAGGACTAAGTTGCATGGGCCACAGAGAGGGGAGAGGTCAAAGTGTCATCATGTGTAAACATATCTTATACTCCCTACCTTTCCCAGTGGGGAAAGGAGGGTTTGCAGTGTCTGGAATCATTCTATGCTCCCTCTTATGTTGTTTCTATCTTAACCTATAGCCTCACCCTCCTCTCCGTGAGTTTGTCCAGGAGTTTGTATTTAGAGTGGGTTGTATATAATAGACAATTTGATATATGCCTGTTGATATGGAGGAATTGGTTTATGGTTCTGTGGTTTGGAAAAGGAGACAAAGCTGAATAATGAATTATGTCTATGCTGTCTGACTATGGGTGTCTTTGCTATTAAAAGGAACTCAGTTGCATTGTAAGGGGGCTCTCGGAGGATTCACTGGGAGACACTGAATTCATCTGAGAGTCACAGGATTGTGATAGAGCTCATATAATTAAAGATGGACTTTTATAACTAACTCTGACGTGTGTGTGTGGTTTGCTCTCATGATTTGGTAAATAGAGGAAATTACCACGACACTGTCCTGAGCCTGCCTGTCAGTCTGTACCTTGGCATACCACCTTGGATTACTCTCCTCTGCCTGCCCGCCGTTCTGTACCTTTTCGACTCTGCTCTGGACTGCTGACTCTTGACCTGTCGTTTGCTTGCCCTCCTATTTTTGATATAAACATTTGTTACTTCGAAACTGTCTGCATCTGGTCTTCTCCTGAGCCTTGACAGTGCTCTTATACTGTTCTGGGATAAGGCCTCTCACTGGAATAAAAGTAATTTACTGACCCTACCATGGTCATTTACAAATGACTCTACATGATAAGTTGAAGCACTGCTATTTTCTGGCAGGCAAGAGGAAGACAAAGGGGATTTATTTCATCTGACTGTACAATACATCAACTTGAGATATATGATTCCATAAAAAAAATAAACAAAGTCATAAAACAACTAAGTCATATGTTTCATCATTTGGGGGTTGTTGCTGTTACAGTGTTACAAATGCCAACGTGATTAGATTTATTTATTTTTAAATCAATTGACAAGAAAAATAACAGTCTTGAAGCATACAATGCACAATACCTTTGGCAAAAGCACATGATATACAACATAAAATGTAAATGCCCAGAGCCAGTAGGATGATGAAAAGGCAGATCTGTGTTACAAAAGCAATGTAATGTAATGTGCAATGAATTGTATTTTATTAAAGAGCGACTGCCCCTAAAAAGAAACAAATCCCTTTGATAAATAAACTATGTGGCATCTATAGTTAGAAACAGGATAATTTTGATCATAAAGTCACAGGGTTCTACATGGAACCCAAAAGGATTCTCCTATGGTGACAGCCGAAGAATCCTTTTGGAACCATTTTTTTCAAAGAGTGTAGTATGTAGAATAGGTGGTTGGAGTTCATCGGTCCCCAAGTCTGCACCAGTAATGCTAGCTTGGTGTGCAATAATTATAAGTGAGTATAACCAGAAATACTGGAATATAATGACCTCTCTGGTTTAATTTAGCTAACGACGTTAGATAATGTTACTGCTGTTTTTGTAGGTACCTATCTTTTGTTATACAACTTGTGGCTCTAATCCTGAATGCTGAATGCTGGTTAAAACCGCATCCATAGATCCAGAACAAAAAGACTGAACAACTGGGTCGCGTCTCTATCAACCAGCCAGGTTGGGTATCAACCCTAGATTTGTGTCTTTTATTACACTTTTTATTTAACTAGGCAAGTCGGTTAAGAACAAATTCTTATTTACAATGACAGCCTACCCCGGCCAAATCCTAACCCAGACGACACTGGGCCAATTGTGTGCCGCCCTATGGGACTCCAAATCACTGTCGGTTGTGATACAGCCTGGAATCGAACCAGGGTCTGTAGTGACGCCTTTAGTACTGAGATACAGTGCCTTTGACCGCTGCTACACTCAAGACTACATCTTGTGGAAAGACAAAATAGTATGAATAAAGAAATATCTAAAAATATGTCAATCATTATTTGAATATGTTGGTAAGCTGTTGTTTAAAAGTGAAAATGCCCTCAAAGCCAGTGTTTGGAGGATATATTGGCATTGTCTGCTGGCCCTCGAAGAAACTGTGCCAATATATCCCCCAAACACCGGCTTTGAGGGCATTATCACTTAATAATAATTTGATAATGCTAGCGAGGTAGGCTAGCTATGTAACATTAGCCTACAAGTTGTATTTGCAAGTTAGTTTGTAGCTCATACAAGTGTATTTTGTATTGTCCTGGACTAAATCTGACTAATACAGTGGATTAGGAGCAACAAACCATAACGGCATCACCTGCCTGAATCTAATTTAATCTGGAGCTACAGTCAGTCTACATCTGTTAACCAGAAGGGGACTAGGGTCCCCCCCACGTTCAGCTGGAAGGTGGCGCATGGAAAGCAAAAATATTCCTAAAAATATTTAACCTCCACACATTAACAAGTCCAATGGCTCAAATGAAAGATAAACACCTTGTTTATCTACCCAGCAAGTCAGATTTCTAACATGTTTTACGGCGAAAACATAGCACATATTTATGTCAAACCACCACCGAAGACACAGCTAATTTGCATAGCCAAGTTGAAAAAAATATGCAATCAACAAACGCAGGATTAAAAGAAAAATAATGCACTAACCTTTTGAAATCTTCATCAGATGACAGTAATATAACATGTTACACAGTACATTTATGTTTTTTTCAATAATATGCTATCCATAAATCTCTGTTTACAATGATGCATCGTTCAAAAAATGCTACTCAAATGTCCTGAGAAATGACGATAGCTCCGGCAGATAACGTCAGCTAACAAGGAATACACATCATAAACTTTGACTAAATATGCATGTTCTACATATATATAGTTAGATACACTTCTTCTGAATGCAATCGCTGTGTTACATTTATTTTTAACGTTACAGGTTTCGTTCACATGGCTATACTATGAGTCAGCGCTCAAAAAGTAGCATTATGGCTCCTCTATCTTGGAGTCCACATAAACCCAAATTTACCACATAAATATTCCCTTACCTTTGCTGTTCTTCCATCAGAAGACCTGGAAGGAATTATACTTACCAAAAACAGCCTTTAGTTTTGCAGTCTGTGTCTTTCGGTTCTCAAACACGACACATTTCGGTTGAAATGTAGCCAAAAGTCAAGTGGATGCGCACCAAAACGTCGAACTTACATATTATATGTCGATTAAACTTGTCAAACTAACTTCATAATCAAGCTTTAACATGTTATAAAGGTGTACAGCAATCGTGAGGACGAACAGAAACGCATGCATTGTATAATCGATCTTGGAAAAAAGACAGGACCTGAGCAGAGCGCGCATAAAAGTGACCTGTTTTTTCGCGTGACCGAAAGGTTTCGGCCTGCCGAGACTGTTCCCAGACCTGTAACTGCTTGGGCAGGGTGGGGGCGATGACGTCAAAGTTGGGCCAACTTTTATGATGACAAGAGAGAGTTTGGGAGAATGACTGCCCTGAGAGTTCTGCTTTACATACAGACATAATTTAAACAGTTTTAGAAGCTTTAGAGTGTTTTCTATTCAATAATATTTTGTTATTTGCTAATATTAGCAACTTTTGACAAAAAAAATTGTTTACTATGGGCACGCAATTACTCCAGCGGGGGCAGTAGACAGCCCTATCCCCAAGCATAGAATTAGGGACTCTACTAGTTACCACAGCCACAAAATCTATTTGTTTATTTATTTCAGCTTTATTTAACCAGGTAGGCCAGTTAAGAACAAGTTCTCATTTACCACTGTGACTTGGATGGGCTATATTGTATGGGCTATATTGTAAAAATTCAAGATTTTGTTGTTGCTTTTTGGTCTTAATTTAAGATTAGGCATAAAGTGATCAGTGTGGTTAGGATTAAGGTTAGGTTTAAAATCTCATTTTAAGAAGAGAAATTGTAGAAATAGGCGGGTTTTATGACTTTGTGGATGTGGTACTAGTGGTGACCTAGAATTAGCGTGACCCCAGTTACTGCCCTGATGACAGACGGCTTCATCAACAACGGTAATGTAAGTTATGTGAAAATTTGTATAGAAAAATACCCGGTTTGATAAAGTAGTAGGTTAATTACCCAGCCAAGAAGATACAAGTAGTAGAGCCTTTCTATGTAACAAAATGCAATTTAGCATTTGGCTGTCTATTGGATCACCCTGTCACAGGTCCTCCCAGTCAACACCACCACATAAGATGAGGAAGTACATTGTTTATGAGGATTGCCAGTTGTTCGAGAGATGTATGTTTGGCTGCGAGCCAAAACAATTTTGAGTTCTGTCTGAATTCACCTTCATAACCTAGTCTGCTGGTACCAGCCTGATTGCTTTGTTTATCATTTTATATGATTTCACTTCACATATCATGCTATCTGAAATTAAATAGAGAGGTGAATGCAGCGATCAAGTTGGTTACACCATGCTAATCATAACCACCATTGATAATGTCACCAGTGCTCTGTGTGTGTGTTTGTGTGTGACCAACCAGTGTCTTTGATGAGGGGCCAGGAGCTGATCAGCGCTGCTATGCCCATCATTGGGATGCTGGCAAAGACCTCACCTCCAGCCTCACCTCTTGCCTGCTCACCAACGGTCTTCGATGCATAGACCAGAATTAGGTAGGTTTAGACTGACCTGTTCAAACTTCAACATAGTATATGTTTTTGTGTCAGCAATAGGATGTTACTGGACAAAACTGGTACTTTTATTGTTATTGAATTGAATGGCACTAGTCAATAGGGGGAGGAAGAAGCCCTGTGTATTCTCCACCAGGACCAGGGAACTCCTGTGTTATGTTTTTTACGCTGCTGCTACTCTTTACTAGCTGTCACTTTATTCCTAGTTATATGTAAATATCTACCTCAATTACCTCGTACCCCTGCACATCCACTCTGTACTGGTACCCCATGTATATAGTCATTACTCATTATGTATTACTTTTATTATGTGTTCTCCTTTTCTATTATTATTAATTTTTTTAATCTCTGCACTGTTGGGAGGCATTTCACTGTCAGTCCACACCTGTTGTTTACGAAGCACGTGACAAATAAAATTGGATTTTTATTTGTATATGGAACAGCACACAGGAATGTTTGACCACTTACATGTTTGGCAAGGAAGCCTCAGCACAAGCTGACAAAATGCCAATAAGCACGGTATCTGTATCGCCTGGGAATGACAATGGAAGATGAAAGACAAGTGTGACATTTACATATTGTCATATTAGCAGAACACTGCTTCTATGGTATTATGTAAAGGGTTGTTTATTCTACATGGACCTGTTACTACATTTGAAAGGTATCTAAACACTTTGTTTAGAATATCTACAGAAGTTCAGAAATTGCACTGTTCTCTATTACTTTGCTGACTACTGATCTATTCAAAGCTTCCCCCGCATCTCCCAATACATCTGCCTGTAGTTACTGAACACAACCTGCAAGACCCAAAGGTTGAGACAAACTCCCTCATATCCAGGATAACACGCAGGTAGCCTAGTGGTTAGAGCTTTGGGCCAGTAATTGGAAGGTTGCTGGATCGAATCCCCAAAGTAAAAAATCTGCTGTTCTGTCCCTGAGCAAGGCAGTTAACCCACTGTTCCCCGGGTGCCGTGGATGTCGATTATGCCCTTTGCACCTCTCTGATTCAGAGGGGTTGGGTTAAATGCAGAAGACAGTTGAATGCATTCAGTTGTACAACTGACTATGTATCCCCCTTTCCCAAAGACCCAAATGGAGTTCCATATACTGTAGGTATACTGTCTTCATATAAGTACCTTAATATGAAACAATTGTACAGCAGAAAATGTTGGAGAAATCTTCCAATTGGGATTTTTGGAAAACCTGGTGATTTTGGTAAAGTTAACAGAATTTACCCAGCCAAGAAAGAAAAAAAAAAAGCTACTGCTTTTTAGTTAATGATGTCTTATGGTATTCAAATGCATTTTATGGTTAACATCGAGATCAATCGTGAGCTGGGCATTATCAGGCCCTGTTCCTTCTGATCTCATTTGTCCCACAGTTTTAAGACAAATAGGCTTTAGACTCAAAGGAAAGATGTATTTTATTTCCACACCATTATTTCCCAAAATTGCCCTCGTAATGCCTCGTAAAATCGAACCTCTCATTAACGTCACCTTCAATTCCGAACTAAAGAAGCGTAATGTCGTCAGTCCCCTTTGGTCTCAGAGCAATCACATTCAGTGAGTACACATGAAGCGTGTTTGATCGCTTGACTTGAGCATCTTCAATGAAAGACTGGCCACTAAAAAGAGTTGTGGCACAGCTGAAGAAGTGCACGAGGCAGCCAACTGAAGAGATCAGCCACTTCAAGATGAGGAATATGCCTATCGACTGCATTTCATAGTCTGTGAAACATTCAGGATTCTGTGTCATCTGTGCTGGAGACCCTTTGTTCCAGCCTCACAATGATTTCCTCCTAGCAAGCCCATCTCTCAAACATTACCCACAACAGTGCTATTTGCGATTAAAATAGAAAATGGAGGAAAGAGACAGTAGTAGCAATTACAGTATAGCATGGCTGTTAACAATAGTATCATCATATAAAAGCAGTAGTAGGGGGTGAATACCAAAACAGCTATTTAGTTGTAATCATAGCAGTAGTAGTAGTGGTAGCAGCAGCAACTTTAGTAGTAGTTGTAGCAGTAGTAGTAGTGGTAGCAGCAGCAACTTTAGTAGTAGTAGTAGCAGTAGTAGCAGTGATAGCAGCAGCTACAGAATTATTAGTATTAGTAGTAGAAGTAGTAGTAGTAGTAGTTGTAATTACTGCTATAGCAGCAATAGTTGAAGTAGTAACAGTTCTAGTTGTAGTGTTGGTAGCAATAGCAGCAGAGAAAGTACAAGCTACCTGTGTAATAGCAGAATTAAAATAGGTTGAATAAGGCATTTCACATAGTCATAAATAGTCATTGAAAGAATGCGTGACACCTCAGAAGTGAAACATTTTACTGAAGCAAGTTCCAGGGCGCCACATGCTATTTAAAAGCAGTTTTCAAGATGACTGGCAATTTCCCAAAAAGGGAATTGCGAACGTTATCTGGCTTAACATTCAGTTCACAAAGAAAGTGGGAGCGGGAGTAAGCTGAGAGACTCAGCAATCAATTGAACTGAAAAAGAGAATGCGTGACACCTCAGAAGTGAAAACTTTTTACTGAAGCAAGTTCCAGAGCGCCACATGCTATTTAAAAGCAGTTTTCAAGATGACTGGCAATTTCCCAAACAGGGAATTGTGAATGTTATCTGGCTTACCAAGTAGATAATGACGCTACAGTCTTTTGTACCTTTATCCAATCGGGCAGCAATAGTTTTGAGCCTTGAAATGGTCCATGAATTCAATTGCATCAGCACATCACAGTGAATCTCAACATTATAAAGGCTGAGCAAACAAAAGGTACATGACACCATAATGGGTGCAAATTGCCCTTGACAGTCCTTGGTAATCAATAGAGACAGGAGATGATTGATAACTGTGAACAAAGACAGTGTTGTCAAGATCCATTAAAACGTTTCAGTGGTTGCCGTGGTAATCATAATACTAATAGTATTACACACAGAGCACAGTTTTATTTTTAACTAAGCAAGTCAGTTAAGAACAAATTCTTATTTACAATGACGGCCTACACCGGCCTAACCCGGACGACACTGGGCCAATTGTGCACCGCCCTATGGGACTCCCAATAACGGTCGGTTGTGATACAGCCTGGATTCGAACATTTAACTATTAGTGATTGAATGCAGTTGCGATTGTAAGACTTGTGATAAGGTTTTACAATCCTATTAGTATGCCCTCATATTTACACCCAGGCCTTATCTTTAGGCTTTAAGTAAAATGAAGCAAAACGACTAAAAGTGTTAAGAAAACATTCCATCACAATAATGTCACAAAGTGCATGACTACCTGTTTTGAAATGGTATGATGATATTTATGCTTTTCAATAATGCTTAAAGGACTACCGTTTTCAGGCTCATTTCTGCATGGCAACTTGTGATAAGAATTCAACAGTTTGTGTTGTTTAGTTCTAATTTACAGTGACACACAGGGGTGGAAAAAGTACCCAATTGTCATACTTGAGTAACAGTAAATATACCTTAATAGAAAATGACTAAACTAAAAGTGAAAGTCACCCAGTAAAATACTACTTGAGTAAAAGTCTAAAAGTATTTGGTTTTAAATATACTTAAGTATCAAAAGTAAACGTAATTGTTAAAATATATTTAAGTATCAAAAGTAAACGTAATTGTTAAAATATATTTAAGTATCAAAACTTAAAGTAAAAGTCATGTCACATTTGTTATATTAAGTAAACCAGACAACACAATTTTCTTGTATTTACAGATAGCCAGGGGCACACCAACACTAAGATATCATTTCCAAACGAATCATTTGTGTTTACTGAGTCCGCCAGATGAGATTAGAGGCAGTAGGGATGACCAGGGATGTTCTCTTGATAAGTGTGTGAATTGGACCATTTTCCTGTCCTGCTAAGCTTGCAAAATGTAACATTTACTTTTGGTTGTCAGGAGATGTATGTTAAAAGTACATTATTTTCTTTAGAAATGTAGTGGAGTAAAAGTAGTCAAAAAATATAAATAGTAAAGTGATGTACAGATACCCAAAAAACTACTTAACTAGTACTTTAAAGTATTTTTACTTAAATACTTTACACCACTGGTACCACAGGATGTAAAATATTCTGTGCCTCTTATCTGTTGCATGGGAAAAAAGCATGACTCGGTGGCATGCGACTCAACCGTTCACACACCAGGGGGTAAAATAATGTGTGCGCATTTTCCTGATGCTGTGGAGGATAACCTAGCTACTACAGGAATGCGGGTGGATGCAGAGATGAGATGGGCAGTGAAGCCCAGGAATAAATCATCCCCAGTCTGTGCAGTAATCCAATGCCTCACTGGTCTGTCACTGCCAAGCTTGGCTGCAGAAAAACTGCAGATGGGGAACAGATATCATCTGCAAGTATTGATGTGGCCTGCTGCCCGTTTCATCGGAAAGGACTACAAGCGAGCTCTGGATGCTCTCTGCCATTTCATTGTTCCTCGCTCCCCTGCGACAGTGTGATTCATGTGGATATGGTCGAAATGCAAACAGCACTCAAGTTTAATAGCATGGAATGCCAATGTCTGGTCCTGCAAAATACAAAACACATTAGAAAAGTGCAGTACAGTACCTTTGGAGGTTGACAGAATGAACAGAATGTTGTTTGTTTTGTTAATTTTAGGGTGGATATGATCCGGTGACATTGTTTAAAAGGCCAAAGAATCCTGGATTAGTGTGTGTGTGTGTGTGTGTGTGTGTGTGTGTGTGTGTGTGTGTGTGTGTGTGTGTGTGTGTGTGTGTGTGTGTGTGTGTGTGTGTGTGTGTGTGTGTGTGTGTGTGTGTGTGTGTGTGTGTGTGTGTGTGTGTGTGTGTGTGTGTGTGTGTGTAGTAGTATGTTGGTCTTACAAGAAAAGAGAAGAACAAGATACATATATTGGCCAATTAGCTGTATACAAATTACTGTATACTAAGTGTGAGCAATAATTTCACCAAACACTTACGACTATCACTTCATGACAGTAGACAACAGCATTTGCAATGAGTGTCAACACGTCTACAAAACAACAGAGAATGAGGTAATGAAAATTGAATTCCTCTATTTGTTTGCCAGTATTCATGCGTGTGGCAAGACAACTATAATACAAGCTATTGGGACATTGGTCAGTAATGTCACCTGCAAAATTCATCACATTGGCCTCATTGTTGGTGCCATGAACAATCCACCACGGGTAGCTGGGGAGAGGATTTGATCGCATTCATCAGTAATGGCACGTTCTCCTCAGAAACAGGTTTCTGATCTGATTACTAAAAAACAACCTTGATGTATCAGGGAGAGGGGTTGTCCTGGGCAAAGGTGTATACCCTGAAAAGATGAGGGAATTTGAGACCGAATCGGTCTAAAAAGGAATAATTTGCACTCACAACAAACTCGCTCGACCACAAATCTGAGAAATAAAAAAAGTAAAATAAAAAAAGCAAAACAGGAGATTAAGTGAAAGAGCAGGATGTTGATGACTGTATGTTTACTGTTCACATTGATATTTAGATTTCTTTAGATGGTGTAAAATACTCATGATAAAGATGTTGAGCAGTAAACAATAGTTTTTTTCCACTTTCAAAGCCTATCCATCCAGCAGTCCATCTCTAATTTTACATCACTGTCACAGTCAGAGGAAAACTTGGACATGGTTTCCAGCTATTTCGCCACAGTTGTTGAAAGCAGTGTCAAAATCATTATCCGCCCATCAAGCCAAGCCTTTGATAAAGATGACAGTTGGCGAGCAGGAAACATACAATAACACTCCGGCTGTGTCCATCTCACCACATATTCCAACTTGATTGGAAATACTCAGATTTTGTCCTCATCAATTTTGTCCCAAGATGGCTGATCACGTGCTCGGTGATGACAGATTGAGGCCGTTAAGACAGTCAAAGATCAAAATCAAATCTTATTGGTCCGATGTCATTTTATTTAGCAGATGTAATTGCAGGGTGTAGCGAAATCCAACAGTGCAGCAATATCTAACAAAGTAAAATAATGGAATTAAGAAATATATAGATATTAGGATGAGCAATGTCAGAGTGGCATTGACTAAAATACAGTCGAATAGAATACAGAATATGCATATGAAATGAGTACGTAAACATTATTGTCCATTTGGAACAGAATCATTTTTCAACCACTCCACAAATTTCTTGTTAACAAACTATGGTTTTGGCAAGTCGGTTAGGACATCTACAGTACTTTGTGCATGACACAAGTAATTTTTCTAACAATTGTTTACAGACAGATTATTTCACTTCTAATTCACTGTACCACAATTCCAGTGGGTCAGAAGTTTATATACACTAAGTTGACTGTGCCATTAAACAGCTTGGAAAATTCCAGAAAATTATGTCATGGCATTAGAAGCTTCTGATAGGCTATGTGACATCATTTGAGTCAATTGGAGGTGTACCTGTGGATGTACCTTCAAACTCAGTGCCTCTTTGAAAAACATGAACAAATCAAAGAAATCTGCCAAGACCTCAGAAAAGAATTGTAGACCTCCACAACTCTGGTTCATCCTTGGGAGCAATTTCCAAACGCCTGAAGGTACCACGTTCATCTCTAGAAGCAATAGTACACAAGTATAAACACCATGGGACCACGCAGCCATCATACCGCTCAGGAAGGAGACGCGTTCTGTCTCCTAGAGATGGAAATACTTTGGTGCGAAAAGTGCAAATAAATCCCAGAACAACAGCAAAGGACCTTGTGAAGATGCTGGAGGAAATGGGTACAAAAGTATCTATATCCACAGTAAAAACGAGTCCTATATCGACATAACCTGAATGGTCGCTCAGCAAGGAAGAAGCCACTGCTCCCAAACCGCCATAAAAAAAGCCAGACTACGGTTTGCAACTGCACATGGGGACAAAGATCATACTTTTTGGAGAAATTTACTCTGGTCTAATGAAACAAAAATAGAACTGTTTGGGATGTCATTCGAAAATATAATGTTAACTTTCACTGCTATGCGGATGACACACAGCTGTACATTTCAATGAAACATGGTGAAGCCCCAAAATTGCCCTCGCTAGAAGCATGTGTTTCAGACATAAGGAAGTGGATGGCTGCAAACTTTCTACTTTTAAACTCGGACAAAACAGAGATGCTTGTTCTAGGTCCCAAGAAACAAAGAGATCTTCTGTTGAATCTGACAATTAATCTTAATGGTTATACAGTCGTCTCAAATAAAACTGTGAAGGACGAAGAAAATGATCTTGGGAGGTAATGCGGTTGGCATTTGATCGTGAGGTATTCTAGGTCGGGTGAACAGAAGGACTTGTGTTTCTGTACGTCATCACAATCACACTATGAATGGTTAATCATGAAACATACTCCACACCCTTCTTCCCTGAGAGTTCTTTATTCATCTCGATGTACTGACAATCCAGATCGCTGTATGGACAAGGACAATATATCCGGAGAGAGCCATGATTCCGTGAAACAGTGTATGTTACAGTCCCTGCTGTCTCTCTGGAAGGAGATCCTCGCCCTGAGCTTGTCTACTTTATTGTCCAGAGACTGAACATTAGCGAGTAATATACTCGGACGTGGTGGATGGTGTGCCCGCCTCCTGAGTCGGACTAGAAGTCCACTCCGAATAGCTTTTCTCCTCAGGCGGTGTCTTGGAGCAGCCTCTGAAATAAGTTCAATTGCCCTGAGGAGGTGCGAACATAGGATCCAATTCGGAAAAGTTGTATTTCTGGTCGTAATGCTGGTAGAGTTACTGCCACTCTATTAACCTCTTGAACCTATGGGGGCGCTGTGTAATTATTGGATAAAAAGACGTGCCCGTTTTAAGCGCAATAATTTGTCACGAAAAGATGCTCGACTATGCATGGAATTGACAGCCTTGGAAAGACACAACTCTGACGTCTCCAAAACTGCAAAGATATTATCTGTGCGTGTCCCAGAACTAATGCAACAGGCGAAACCATAGTTTCATACAGGAAATGCCCCGGATTCTGAAGGCGCTGTGTTCCAATGTCTCCTTATATGGCTGTGAATGCGCCAGGAATGAGCCTGCACTCTCTGTCTATTCCCCGAGGTGTCTGCAGCATTGTGACGTGTTTGTAGGCATATCATTGGAAGATTGACCATAAGAGACTACATTTACCTGGTGTCCCGCCCGGTGTCCTGTGTGCGTAATCTGTATGTCCATGCGCGTTCCATTTCTTCAGAATTGAAAGTAAACTGCCACGATGGATTTTATCGTCGATAGATATGTGAAAAACACCTTGAGGATTGATTCTAAACATCGATTGCCATGTTTCTGTCGATATTATGGAGTTCATTTGGAAAAAAGTTTGCGTTTTAATGACTTTTTCTTTCCCTTAACCAAACGTGATGAACAAAACGGAGCGATTTGTCAACACAAATAATATTTTTTGTAAAAACTGAACATTTGCTCTAACAGAGTCTCCTCATTGAAAACATCTGAAGTTCTTCAAAGGTAAATTATTTTATTTGAATGCTTTTATGGTTTTTGGGGAAAATGTTGCATGCTGAATGCTAACGCTAAATGGTACGTTAGCCATCAATACTGTTACACAAATGCTTGTTTTGCAATGGTTGAGAAGCATATTTTGAAAATCTGAGATGACAGTGTTGTTAACAAAAGGCTAAGCTTGAGAGCAAATAGATTAATTTAATTTAATTTGCGATTTTCATGAATAGTTAACGTTGCGTTATGGTAATGAGCTTGAGGCTGTAGTCACGATACCGGATCCGGGATGGCTCGACGCAAGAAGTTAATACACAATATACATTAGTAGCTGTAGCGGTTAGCCTTGAAAGCTTAATAATGATTTTGTTTTGTAGTTGCCGATAGGGGGAAGTGTACTTTCTAATTGACATATTTTGCAATTAAAAGCTGGCTAACACAACTTAATACACAGATGTGCTTATCTGTTCAGTGTACATTTCCATTCTTACTGTATGAATCAACAATCTCACCTAATTTTACCTTGTCAATGCACAATGGCCACTGTGCAGACCTGTTGGCTTCAATGGAAAATAAATGAGACGTTACATATTACACTACCTCTAGAACTCACCCCACTGGAATAACAACAACTACAATGCTTGACACAACCACAGAAGTGCTTAATTTCATGCTCAGGTGGCACAAACATTATACTAAAGACCTTAAAAAAAGGTTTTCCCTGTTAACACTGGATCCAGGGCCCACATTTACATGAGGACGGTTTGTGTGATCAAGAAGCATGTAATAAGGTAATGAAATTTGAATCAAAAGCATGATGATGAAGATATCCCTGCTTCTGGCAGGTTCTGGGGCTGCCTCCTTAATATACAGATGTTTATTAATTACTGTGCAGTTACATCAGTCCAATCAAAATCAGTTTACTGCACCCATAGCAGTCCTTTGTCTGGGTTAATGCTCCAATTCTACTGCATTATTAAGCGAACAGATGTTTATTTAACACTCATAGCTAATTATACTATTTTCGCCCTGGCAAAATACTGAATTATACAATGGATTTACTCCTGCAGAATAGCAATATTTTCCTCCTCTGAATGCAATATCAACACACATTTATAAGTGGCTGTGCGCTAGTAGTCAACACAGAGGTCTACGTGAGTTGTATGTCCAAATCCTCAATGTAGATTGTAGAAAATTCCTGAGGCGTAACTATCAACATGATATCATGAGGCTAAATGCAGTCACTGGGGACCGGCAATGTTCAACTGTCAACTTTTTGTCCGTTTTGGATTTGGAATTGGCTTAGTTTGTGAAGTAGTGCCAGGAGAGAGAGCAGAGAGATTGTCCTAAAGCACATTACCTTCTCTTCTGCATTTGCAGTGTTAACCCCAGATAATTATAATCTGGTAATCACATGGTGTGTCCAGGAGGTTGCCAGTTCAAAGGTGTTTTAGGTCTTGTCAGTTACAAGACGGGATGCCAGCAGGTTTGTGGTCGAACAGGAGCGGGTGGTACAGCCAAAGTCAACCATGGCGGGAGGAGTGATTGATTGGGCCTTGCACGTTGCTACGATGAGCTACATGCGAACATATCTGATGTCAGAATTATTATTTATTTACAGAAGAAGACGATGGTGGTGGTGGTTGTATTGAACTATGCAGGTAAACAAAAAATATTGTTGCTGTACGTGGGCCCAATAATGGTAGGGTATTATTGTAATGTTTATACCTCTTGATCTGAGTAAGTTTTTACTCAAGTTGAATGGAGTTTTTAGTTGCTTGCAAGTAAAAAGTAAAAATGTTGACATTTGGAAAAAATAGGATTGGATCTTTTTGTAGAATCAGTTTTTATTTGTGTGTTCGTTAGAACAAAACAACTCGATGAAAGCCACTGTTGAGTATGGCACAGCTCTATTAAAAATATGAATTCCCAGACTTCAAGCACTTTTTGATTTGATGTGATGGCGCACTACTGCCTATGGAGATTTGCAGTGGGAAAAGCTGAAAGGTTTGATCACCAAGAAAACAATTGTCCTTGATGCTGATTCAACGGGATTTTTCGAGAGATTGATCAATAATAGATCAATGGCTTAATGTTGCGGCTATAGAGAGATACTTCCAGATTTTCTCTTTATTTTACTCTCTCTCCCTCTCTCTCCCTCCCCTAGTACAGTGCTATTCAGTTCTGCTTGTCACATAGGATGCAGCAGAAGTGATTTCAAATTACCAGTCACCTGGAGCACTTTGGATCCATTCTCTGATGGCACACAAACTGACAAAGGTCAGTCTGCTTTTCTGACATTTGAGGATCAAATAACACTCAATCACAGATCCTTGGACTGTGTAACAAGGGCAGGTGCCCCGAGTTTGTACATTTTAGACCATTGCATTGGGCCTTAAAAGTGCAAAATGTAGAAATCTCTCCCTCATTTCCTGGTTGCTAAAATTCTAATAGTTTGCTTAATTTCAGTTTATGCGACAAAAACAAGCAAGTATAGTGTAGAGAAACACTGTACCATCTAAACCGCTGTGAAATATCTTTTCCATAGCTTTTTTTGAAGCTGGTCTACAAAACCGAAAATAAATAATAAAACCTAAACTTAAGAATTGGAAGCATAGAAATAGTGCACATAGAACAGATCTACTACTTCTTATACTTGTTTTCAATGAGAACGACAGATCTATAACCCACATTTCTATGTGCATTTCATTCTTCCAAAAAGTGGCGTATTACATTGAAATATCCATCCACCCGGGGCACTGGGCCATGCAAAACTAACTGGACCATTGCCTTTACCATTCAACTGTACTAGAGCAGAATTTTGGAGTGATAGTGGAATGACACAATTTTGACTTGCAATACATATTTCCCGTTCTTCATGCTCACTAACAGGGATGTTTTGATAATCATGTAAATGTCTCTCGAACAAGGTGACTTTTATCAATATATTTAGCTCTATTTACGCTCATAATCGAAAATGCTAATTAGCATCAAAGTAGACATGATGCAAGACTACAAATCCCTAAAAACTCCTGCATGTCATCTCCAGCTGACACCTTTGCTAACAGGTATTGGGTCAATTTAAAACTTACACAAGACAGTTCAGAGAATTGTCAGTTTAAAGAAATGTAAATGTAAATTAAATGTATTCATTATATATATATATTTAGCTAACATTAAATAGTTAATCCAGAGATTCTTACTTTACCATCTAATTATCTTTTCATTTTGGTGGGGGGTCTTAACATGGTTATCAAAAAGTTATGCCGGGGTAAGCCTACATGAAACACAGCCCTTATTTTAAGTGTTTCTAAAACGATTGGAATCATTTTCTAGTTTGACCACTAGGTTGTATGGCTATTATGACTCATACTGTGATAATCAATTAAAGGCTACTTTAAAATGTGCAGTTTTGAGGGAGTGTGCAATTGGCATGCTGACTGCAGGAATGTCCACCATAGCTGTTGCCAGAGAATTTAATGCTAATTTCTCTACCATAAGTCACCTCCAATGTCATTTTAGAAATGTTTTCAGTACATCCAAAAGGCCTCACAACCGCAGACCACGTGAAACCACGCCAGCCCAGGACCTCCTCATCCAGCTTCTTCACCAGCGGGATCGTCTCAGAATAGCCACCCGGACAGCTGATTTAAACTGTGGGTTTGCACAACCAAAGAATTTCTTCTTCAGAAACAATCTCAGGGAAGCTCATTTGCATGCTCGTCGTCCTCACCAGGGTCTTGAACTGACTGCAGTTCGGTGTCATAACCAACTTCAGTGGGCAAATACTCAACTCCGATGGCTACTGGAATGCTGAGAAGTGAGCATTTCACTGACAAATCCTGTTTTCAACTGTACCGGGCAGATTGCGGCAGCGTAGCCTAGCGGTTAGAGCGTTGGACTAGTAACCAGAAGGTTGCAAGTTCAAACCCCCGAGCTGACAAGGTACAAATCTGTCGTTCTGCCCCTGAACAGGCAGTTAACCCACTGTTCCCAGGCCGTCATTGAAAATAAGAATGTGTTCTTAATTGACTTGCCTGGCTAAATAAAGGTAACATTTTTAAAATTAAATTAAATTGCAGACAGCGTGCATGTCATTGTGTAGGCGAGTATTTTGCTGATGTCAATGTTGGTGGGGTTATGGTGTGGACAGACATAAGCTACGGACAACGAACACAATTTTTTACCTATGCCAATTTTAATGCACAAAGCAACCGTGACGAGATCCTGAGACGCATTGTCGTTCCATTCATCCGCAGCCATCACCTCATGTTTCAGCATGATAATGCATGGCCCAATGTTGTATGGATCTCTACACAATTTCTGGAATCTGAAAATGCCCCAGTTCTTCCATGGCCTGCATACTCACCAGACATGTCACCCATTGAGCTGCTCCATTGGGATGCTCTGGAGAATAAGAGGACCTCCTCCCAGCTGCTCAATGCACTGAGGCTAGGAAACACTGTCACCACCGATAAATCCACTATAACAGAGAATTTCAATAAGCATTTTCTACAGCTGGCCATGCTTTCCACCTGGCTACCCCTACCCTGATCAACAGCCCTCCAACCCCCACAGCAACTTGCCCAAACCTCCCGCACTTCTCCTTCACCCAAATCCAGATAGCTGACAACTGCTCTTCGATGCAAGTAAAACTAAATGCATGCTCTTCAACCGATCGCTGCCCGCACCTGCCCGCCCGTCCAGCATCACTACTCTGGACGGTTCTGACTTAGAATATGTGGACAACTACAAATACCTAGGTGTCTGGTTAGACTGTAAACTCTCCTTCCAGACTCACATTAAACATCTCGAATCTAGAATTGGCTTCCTATTTCGCAACAAAGCATCCTTCACTCATGCTGCCAAACATACCCTCGTAAAACTTACCATCCTACCGATCCTCGACTTCGGCGATGTCATTTACAAAATAGCATCCAACACTGTACTCAACAAATTGGATGCAGTCTATCACAGTGCCATCTGTTTTGTCACCAAAGCCCCATACACTACCCACCACTGTGACCTGTACGCTCTCGTTGGTTGGCCCTCGCTTCATACTCATCACCAAACCCACTGGCTACAGGTCATCTACAAGTCTCTACAAGATAATGCTCCACCTTATCTCAGCTCACTGGTCACCATAGCAGCACCCACCCATAGCACGCACTCCAGCAGGTATATTTCATTGGTCACCCCCAAAGCCAATTCTTCCTTTGGCTGCCTCTCCTTCCAGTTCTCTGCTGCCAATGACTGGAACAAACTGCAAAAATCACTAAAGCTGGAGACTCTGACCTCCCTCACTTTAAGCACCAGCTGTCAGAGCAGCTCACAGATCACTGCACCTGTACATAGCTCATCTGTAAATAGCCCATCCAATCTACCTAATCCCCATACTGTATTTATTTATCTTGTTCCTTTGCACCCCAGTATCTCTACTTGCACATTCATCTTCTGCACATTCTACCTTTCTAGTGTTTAATTGCTATATTGTAATTGCTTCGCCACCATGGCCTATTTATTGCCTTTGCCTCTCTCATCCTACCTCATTTGCCATGCTGTGTTTAGATTTGCCGACTATATTATTGATTGTATGTTTGTTTATTCCATGTGTAACTCTGTGTTGTTGTATGTGTTGAACTGCTTTGCTTTATCTTGGCCCGGTCGCAGTTGCAAATGAGAACTTGTTCTCAACTAGCCTACCTTAAATGAAGGTGAAAAAGAAAATTGAAAATCAACATGTACAACAGCGTTTTACAGTTCCCACCAATATAAAATCAAATCAAACTTTATTTGTCACATGCACCGAATACACCAAGTGTCACTCCAGAGAACACGTTTACACTACTCCAGAGTCCAGTGGTGGCGAGCTTTACACCACTCCAACCGACGTTTGGCATGGAGCATGGTGATCTTAGGTTTGTGTGTGGCTGATCGGCCATGGAATCCCTTTTCATGAAGCTTCCGACGAACAGTTCTTGTGCTGACGTTGCTTCCAGAGGCAGTGTTGCAAAATAGGACAAGATTTTCACGCACTACGCGCTGCCTCCGGTAAACAAGGGGTGACAGTCTGTCTATTTGTCAATAACAGCTGATGAGTGAAATCCAACATGAAGGAAATCTTGAGGTTTTGCTCACCTGAGGTAGAGTAGCTCTTGACAAGCCGTAGACCACACTATTTACCTATATTTTTCATAGCTGTCTATTTCCCACCACAAACTGATGCTGGCACTAAGACCACACTCAACAAGCTGAATAAAGCCATAAGCAAACAAGAAAATGCTCATCCAGAGGCAGCACTCCTAATGGCTGGGGACTTCAATGTAGGGAAACTTAAATCTGTTTTGCCTTATATGTGCAACAAGAGGGAAAAACACTCTAGACGACCTTTACTCCACACACTGAGACGCTTACAAAGCTCCCCCTCGCCCTCAGTTTGGCAAATCTGACCATAATTCTATCCTCAAGATCCACTTTACAAGCAAAAGCTCGACTCCAACGCCATCATTAAGTTTGCCAATCACACAACAGTGGTAGGCCTGATCACCAACAACGATGAGACAGCCTATAAGGAGGAGGTCAGAGGCCTGGAAGTGTGGTGCCAGGACAATAACCTCTCCCTCAATATGATCAAGACAAAGGAGATGATCGTGGACTACAGGAAAAGGAGGCCCGAGCACAAACCCATTCTAATCGATGGGGCTGTAGTGGGGCAGGTTGAGAGCTTCAGTTTTCTTGGTATCCACATCACCAACAAACTATCATGGTCCAAACGCATCAAAACACGTGCTAACAAAAGGAGGTATTTGGACATAAATTATGGACTTTATCGGACAAAACAAACATTTATTGTGGACCTGGGATTTCTGGGAGTGCATTCTGATGAAGATCATCGAATGTAAGTGAATATTTTTACGTTATTTCTGACTTTTACTGACTCCACAACATGGCGGGTATCTATATGGCTTGTTTTTGTGTCTGAGCGCCATACTCTGATTATTGCATGGTTTGCTTTTTCCGTAAAGCTTTTTTGAAATTTGACACTTCTTGGTGACAGGGGGGCAGTATTGAGTAGCTTGAATGAATAAGGTGCCCATAGTAAATTGCCTGCTACTCTGTCCCAGATGCTGATATATGCATATTATTAGTAGTATTGGATAGAAAACACTCTGAAGTTTCTAAAACTGTTTGAATGATGTCTGTGAGTATTACAAAACTCATATGGCAGGTGAAAACCTGAGAAAAGTGGGAAATCCGCAGTGGGAAATCTGAGGCTTGCAGTTTAACTCAGCCCCTATTGTAGATACAGTGGGATATTGGTTATGTTGCACTTCCTAAGGCTTCCACTAGATGTCAACAGTCTTTAGAACTTTGTTTGAGGATTCTACTGTGAAGTGGGACCGAATGAGAGAGGAATGAGTCAGAGGTCTGGCAGATTGCCACAGGCTCTGAGGCGCGGTCATGAGAGAGTTAGCTCTCGTTCCATTGCTTTTCTACAGACATAGGAATTCTCCGGTTGGAACAGTATTGAAGATTTATGATAAAAACATCCTAAAGATTGATTCTATACTTAGTTTGACAAGTTTCTACGGGATGTAACTGAACTTTTTGAACTTTTCGTCCGACGTTCGGCTGGACCTGAACGCGCTTTTGGATTCGTTTACCAAACGCACTAACAAAAGAAGCTATTTGGACATAAATGATGGACATTATCGAACAAACAAACATTTATTGTAAAACTGCTATTCCTGGGAGTGCATTCTGATGAAGATCATCAAAGGTAAGTGAATATTTATAATGCTATTTTTGACTAATGACGACCACCCAATATGGCGGATATCTTTTTGGCTGAATGCTAGACTCAGATTATTGCATGATTTGCTTTTTCCGTTAAGTTTTTTAAAAAATCTGACACAGCATATCTATAATTCCATGTATACCAGTTGTATTTTCAGCAACATTTATAATGAGTATTTCTGTAAATAGATGTGGCTCTCTGCACAATCACCGCATGTTTTAGAATTACTGAACGGCAATGTAAAATTTGATTTTTTTATATAAATATTCACTTTAACGAACAAAACATAATTGTATTGTGTAAAATGAAGTCCTATGAGTGTCATCTGATGAAGATCATCAAAGGTTAGTGATTAATTTTACCTCTATTTGTGATTTTTGTGACTGCTCTCTTTGGCTGGAAAAATGGCTGTGTTTTTCTGTGAGTTGGTGGTGACCTAACATAATCGTTTGTGGAGCTTTCGCTGTAAATAATTGTTTAAATCAGACACAGTGGCTGGATTAACGAGAATTTTATCTTTAAAATGGTGTAAAATACTTGTATGCTTGAGGAATTCTAATTATGAGATTTGTGTTGTTTTGAATTTGGCGCCCTGCACTTTCACCGGCTGTTGGCGAGATGGGACGCTACCGTGCCACATATGCCAGAGAGGTTAAACAAATCAAAGTATAAGTTCTTCAAAGTAGCCACCATTTTCCTTGATGACAGCTTTGCACACTCTTGGCATTCTCACAACCAGCTTTACCTGGAATGCTTTTCCAACAGTCTTGAAGTAGTTCCAATATATGCTGAGCACTTATTGGCTGCTTTTCCTTCACTCTGTGGTCCAACTCATCCCAAATCTCAATCGGGTCGAGGTCAGGTGATTGTGGAGGCCAGGTCATCTGATGCAGCACTCCATCACTCTCCTTCTTGGACAAATTGCCCTTTCACAGCCTGGAGGTGTGTTGGGTCATTGTCCTGTTGAAAAACAAATGATAGTCCCACTAAGCGCAAACCCGCCGGATGGCTTATCGCTGCAGAATGCTCTGGTAGCCATGCATTAAGTATGCCTTGAACTCTAAATAAATCACTGACAGTGTCACCAGCACTGTATCCCCACACCATCACATTTCCTCCTCCATTCTTCACTGTGGGAACCACACATGCGGAGATCATCCATTCATCTACTCTGTTCCTCTCTGTGGTTGGAACCAAAAATCTCAAATATTGACTACTTTGAAGAATCCAAAATAGAAATATTTGTTTGTTTTTTGGTTACAACATGATTCCATATGTGTTATTTCATAGGGTTGATGTCTTCACTATTATTCTACAAAGTAGAAATTCTAAAACTTTTGACCGGTAGTGTAGATTCATGAGATATAGAAACAATCTGTATATACAGTTCAGGGATGGCCACAATTGCTTTAGAAGAGCTACAGGGTTATGCACAGTGCTTCATTTGTGAATCGGAAGGTCCCTAACACATAGTGAGCGTGAGTGGGGGGGGGTTTATCCGGGGGGCTCTGAGGTACCGGAACACATTGAGAAAAAAAGTGTTGTTTCTAAGCCGAAGTGCCCTACCTTTTTTCATGTTGTACAGCCCAACTTTGAAATCTTCATGACAAGCCAGGGGTTATACGTTTGCTTGTTCTTGAACTGCATATTGCACCTGCTCCGAGCACTTTGTCAGATGCACTGCCACCCTCCCTCAGCTCCCCGTCTTTCTCTCCCACTGAGTCTGACTCGCTGGTAGGCCTACTAGCTAGTGGAGGTGCCGGTGGTGATGCAGAACTGGTGGGATTAACATCGCCATCAGGAACAGCTTGCCCCTCAGTTCTTTCCTCCGGCACTGACAGTTCACTGGCTCGTTCTGGGTCTGATTCATCATCTTTCTCTGGATTTTTGGTCTTGAAAAATGTTAAACTCGATTGCCTTTTCTTATCCATTTTTATTTGGCTTTCCCACAATTCAAATTCAGTAGGGAGATGAATAGACTAGTCTACGTGACGTGATTAAGTAAGGACCTCTTCACTAACTGACCACCACTACGAAGACCTGTGTCAAAATCATTTACTTACCCCACTGGCACTCCCCATAACCTCTATGTTCAAATAAGAGAGCAGGTCTGGAATCAGTGTGGCAGGATAGGATGATTACATAGAAGGATCACCACGCTTTTACATGATGGTCTTTCTGGAGGGGGCGATAGAAATGACAAGGAGGCAACTTGATTTAATGCTGATCGCTTTGATTAGAATGTCTACAGTGCGAACAGGGAAATGATAGAACATAATAGAACATGCCAGATCTGGGGAAATAGGTGCTAGAGCGAACAAAGTCAAATCATTCGTTCTCCGAAACACAACCCAACCAAGCCAAGCCTCACTGCTTCTTAACACAGCGCACATCCAACCCGGAAGCCAGCCGCACCAATGTGTCAGAGGAAACACCGTACACCTGGCGACCTGGTTAGCGTGTACTGCGCCTGGCCCGCCACAGGCGTCGCTAGTGTGTGATGAGACAAGGATATCCCCAACGACCAAACCCTACCTAACCTGGACGACACTAGGCCGTGCGTCGCCACATGGTCGCGGCCGACTGCGACAGAGCCTGGGTGCGAACCCAGAGTCTCTGGTGGAACAGCCCTAGACTACTGCGCCACCCGGGAGGGCCCTAATGCAATACATTTTAATGGAAAGTTAGCAAAAATAGACACGATCTTGCTACCATGGAAGGGATATATCTGTCTATTTGTGGAAACATTACCCTGATTAACTCTTTAGTCATATCCCAGTTTACATATTTGCTTATGGTCTTGCCTACACCTAGCGCCCTGTTTTTAAAAATTATATAAGTAAAAAAATATTCAATTTCAAGTGGAAGGGGGAAAAAGTAAGGAACGTGTCACTCGTCCCTGCATTAACCCTTTCACACGTACCATCACACGGGTGTGATCGTTCTACAGTGGTCCCTGAAGCGTACGATCACACCCGTGTGTTTAGAACACTCATTTAGAATGCTCGTTTAGAACGGCAGTTTCGAATGACGCAACAATCAGCGTTTGAGCTGGCCACACTTTTTTTCAGAAACTATTTACACAAACACAGTCCTTACAAAGTTATGTCCAGAATGTCAACAGTTTATTTTTGGATGCATTGTTCAGATATTCACAGAAGTAAATATAGCATAACACAATCATCCTAACTGGAAAAATGTAGGCTACATTTGTCCTAGCGCTGAGGAAAGATTGACCCAACACAAGCAGTCATATTTTCTAACTCTCGGCTGACGTAAACTACAATATGAATTAGCTAATAGCAATTACTGTATATAATTAATCACATCACGGGTGAGTGAGCTCACCATTGATCGAAATAACTAGGTAAAACACTTTATAGAAATCGAAAGTAATCCGACGATTAGTTTCAGCGCGCAGCCATGCATTTTTTCCTCGCAGAAACCGAAGATAATAAGAGAAGATGAGATGAGTTTGGTCTGTTTGTAGTATGCATGTTGAAGGGGTGATCTACCGTCGTTCACATCCCACCATTAATTTCCGGAAGTCCTCAAAAAATTTGTGAACTCTTACTCACCTCATTTTGTTATAACATCTTTGGTCAAACAGTCGTGAATCCCAGAATGCATTGTATGTCAACAAACATGGCTACACAAGCTGGAATTAGCTTAGCTCATCATAATCAGTACAACCTTCAAAAAGGTATTTTACACACATAATATGTGCCCATTACAATCTGTGCAAGAAGCGGAATGCATGATTTGTCACCTAGAATTGAAAACATGTGAATAAAATCGTAAATACACAAATAATTACCACACAAAACATTTTCTGATAGTGATTTATTGATACAAGTAGCGCGTGCCGGAAGTCAACCACGTAACCTCCCACTCTGCGCCATTCAGTGTTGTTGCAGCCATGATACTATGCCTTAGAGATGGGGGTGGAAATGCAGTTGTTGTTCAGTCACTGCATGGATATTAAATATGGGTTATGTATATTCAGTTTTTTGTCCTCTAGTAAAACAAGTTGTTGAACCAACTACCAGTACTGCAATAAAATAGATTAATATTACATATTGGCATATGTGTTTTCTTGCTGTGTTTTCATCCAGTACAACTGTTAAGGAGTGTACGTTAGCATACAAAAGCTATCCTCATTCTTCAGCTCCAAAGATGTCCAGCTCCAGTTATGATATTGGCAAATAATGTTTCTGAAAGTACAGAATAAAGAGGAATTATTCATTAGAATACAATATAAGGATATAGCAATAAAACAATACTACAAAGAAGTAACATAATAAACACTGCTATAAAAAAAATAGTTTATTGCATTGACAAAATCACAGATTTGAGTTATAACAGTAAGAAACTTACTTTTGAGCTCCACAAGGGGGCAAGGCAGGGCAGAACAGAGCTATGTTGAATAGACCAAATAAACAAACCATGGTCATATTTTTTATTTATTTAACTAGGCAAGTAATTTAAGAACAAATTATTATTTACAATGATGGCCTACACCGGCCAAACTCAGACAACGCTGGGCCAATTGTGCGCTGCACTATGGGACTCCCAATCACAGCCAGTTGTGACACAGCCTGGATTTGAACCAGGGTGTCTGTAGTGCCATAGACCGCTGCGCCACTTGGAAGTCATAAGGCCAGGGTAGCTTCAAAATACAACACAAGCTAATAGTTTTCTGACGCAACTCGCATCGTTTTACAGAGCTAATAGAATAATGTAGCTAGGTATGCATGATTGACAATAACACCATAAAGGTTATAACATGTGTAACGTTACCTCACATGTCCGCAGTTATAAGGAATATATTATGATCTACAGCTACAGCAGAAACGGCATACGGAAACTATTATTATAACTATTATAACGTAATAAGGCACTTACTTTGATGGAAACGCAGCCTGGATTTGAACCAGGGAGTCTGTAGTGACGCCTCTAGTACTGATGTGCTGTGCCTTTGACCGCTGCACCACTTGAGAGTCATAAGGCCATTCAAAATGCAACACAAGATACTACTTCTCTGACGCATTTAGCATTGTTTTACAGAGCTAATAGAAGAATGTGGCTACATAAGCACGATTGACTATAACACCATAAAGGTTATAAAATGAGTAACGTTACCTCACGTGTCCGCGGTGATAAAGAATATACACAAATATATTATGCTCCATACATACAGTACGCTACAATAGAAATGTGGAATAGAAAATGTTAACACGTGTGCAGATCCTGTTCTGACGGGAGATGAGCAAATGTCTGCAGACGTGAACTGCACAAACAATTGGGAAGTGCTTGGGGAATTTTGTCCGTTTCAGAAATGTCCCAAAAATGTAATCATCCGCAAAAGTAAAAATGACTATTTTTATGTGAATGAATGAGGCGGAACACACCTAAATTCAAACTGTTTTTAGAAAATAAAAACTTGTTTGAAAATCATTTGAAATTGAAGTTAAAACAACCTATTAATATAAACAGGCTGCGTGCTTTAGTTTGAGGGCAGCGCGGATCAAATGTACTGTTACGTATCAATCACATTCTGGAATGGAGAGAACATTCTAACATCACGTGCATAAAAAAACTCACGCTGGGGCGACCGTTAGAGATATTTGGAACTCACGCATGAAAGGGTTAAAGCCAGAATTGTTTAAAAAAAAATGTAATTAATATAATATTATACCAGTTTAATTTAAAACCTCTATGGGATCGGTGTCCCTCCACGGGACGGTTGGGCTAATGTAGGCTAATGTTATTAGCATGAGGTTGTAAGTAACAAGAATATTTCCCAGGACATAGACATATCTGTTTGGGCAGAAAGCTTAAATTCTTGTTAATCTAACTGCACTGTCCAATTTACAGTAGTGATTCCAGTGAAAGAATACCATGCTATTGTTTGAGGAGAGTGCACAGTTATGAACTTGAAAATGTATTAATTAACCAATTAGGCGCATTTGGGCTGTCTTGATACAACATTTTGAACAGAAATGCAATGGTTCATTGAACCAGTCAAAAACGTTGCACATACTCTGCTACCATCTAGTGGCTCAAATCTAAATTTGAATAGTACATTATGGCATTTCTCTTGCGCTTCGAAGATGATGGAACAAAAAAATAACATTAATTTCAAATTTACACAAAGTTCAAAGTGTTTCTTTTCAAACGTTATCAAGAATATGCATATCCTTGCTTCAGGTACTGTGTTACAGGCAGTTAGATTTGGGTATGTCTTTTTAGGTGAAAATTTAAAAAAGGGGTGAATCCATAAATGACAGCTGTGCCATGTAGATTGCAAAATAGTTTTGACGTACCGATTTCATGGCACATGGTTTATGAACTGATACGCAAAACGACGATGCCAAAATCCAAAGTTAGAATTTTTCAATTTAAATTATTGTACACATTTCTTGCAACCAAAATAATTTTATATATATGTGGGGGATAGAAACTTCCCAGCTCTGCAGATTTTGCTGAGAAGAGACAGTCGTTAGATTAATTTATTTTCGTACTATCCATATGTAGCTTGTTTTTGGTCACAGGTCCAGGAATGGACATAACACTGCAGATTGCAATACTGGGTGATTTGAAAGTAATAGTCAATCATTCAATAATATAATACTACTGATAGCAACAACAAAACATATTTAATTTACAATCTGTAGAGATTATGAGAATAGAAAGGATCAGAACTTTTGTGAACTCCCCGAAAATATGGCAAAAATCCACAAATTAACTTTTAACAAGGCACACCTGTTAATTGAAATGCATTCCAAGTGACTACCTCATAAAGCCGGTTGAGAGAATGCCAAGAGTGTGCAAAACTGTCATCAAAGCAAAGGGTGGCTACTTTGGAGAATCTAAAATATAAATATTTGTTTAACACTTTTTTGGTTACTACATATGTGTTATTCCATAGTTGTAATGTCTTCACTATTATTCATCAATGTAGAATGAGTAGCTGTGTCCAAACTTTTGACTGGTACTGTATATATTTACAAAAAATATATATATATGGAGGACTGGAAATGATGCAGACAATAAAATTGATGGAAGCTACAATCTATCCGCAATATTTAAGCTGATTTACATCCTAAAAAAAGGTAATAATAAAATAATTATAATCATCATCTTTATTCTTGTTGTGGTTAGTGACAAGTCATTTCATCCAGTAGATTAATCAATACAATGCACGTTGTCTTTCTTTTGTCTTGATACATGTTATTATATGTCTTGAGACATAATGTACATACACTAAAATTATGTGGACACCTGCTTGTCGAGTATTCATCTCGTTCCACTAGATGTTGGAACATTGCTGCGGGGACTTGCTTCCATTCAGCCATAAGAGCATTAGTGAGGTCAGGCACTGATGTTGGGCGATTAGGACTGGAGTCAGCCTTCCAATTCATCCCAAAGGTGGTCAATGTTGTTGAGGTCAGGGCTCTGTGCAGGCCAGTCATGTATGGACTTTGTTTTGTGCACGGGGGCATTGTCAGGCTGAAACAGGAAAGGGCCTTCCCCAAACTGTTGCCACAAAGTTGGAAGCACAGAATTTTCTAGAATGTCATTGTATGCTGTAGCGTTAAGATTTCCCCGTCACTGGAACTAACCATGAAAAACAGCCCCAGACTATTAATTCCTCTTCCACCAAACTTTACAGTTTGCACTATGCATTCGGGCAGGTAGCGTTCTTCTGACATAGGCCAAACCCAGATTCGTCCGTCGGACTGCCAGATGGTGACGGGTGATTCATCACTCCAGAGAACGCTTGGCCAATGCTTGGCACTGAGCATGGTGATCTTTAGGCTTGTGTGTGTGCGGCTGTTCGGCCATGGACACCCATTTCATGAAGCTCCCGATGAACAGTTATTGTACTGATGTTGCTTTCAGATGGAAGTTTGAAACTCGGAAGGGAGCATTGCAACCAAGGACAGATGATTTTTACACGCTACGCGCTTTAGCACTCGACGATCCCGTTCTTTGAGCTTGTGTGTCTGTTACGCCCCTGAAAACAGGGGAGAAATAATCACGAGAGTGATACGGTGTTGTATTCTCAAGTCAACATTTAGTTCAATCATTTCACAAAAGTAACACATTACATAACAGAAAACCCATTATACAAATAACACAGCAAAATATCTTATTAACAACAAGCATGTTCATTCACAATCTACATAAAATGGCAGCTACTCTCAGTACGACGCTATCCTTCACTTCAACTGAGCAGGGCTAATATTGCTCTCTTCAAACTTAACTCTAACTTCCTCAAGACGTTACTAAACACACACCTTAAACACTCTTGACATGTTCGCTAGTTATAACATTTAAATTACTATTTTTATCATCAATAAAGTACCTGAAAACAGGGGAGAAATAATCACGAGAGTGATACGGTGTTGTATTCTCAAGTCAACATTTAGTTCAATGAGAAAAGACCGCAAATTTCCCCAGGAATATGCGTGGAGACCAGAGCAATCGATCTCCGGCTCATAGATTAAGAGCATTTCGTAGATCACAGATTAACACTTTTAGGCACCACAAAATAAAGTAATCAATATAACGTTTACACATTACTCTCACAATTCGTACCCTTTGACAGATTTTAACTTTAACACAATTATATGAATGTTATCAATCTCTATCAACTAATACTGAATGCATCTTTTTAACCTTAGATGTTTTAAGATCCTCACATACTATGAACTTACTAATACTTTTCAATGTATAACAGGCTATGAATATGTCCTTTAACCTGTCACATGTCCTACCACTTCACTTCACAATAACAGTACTTACAGTTGACCGGGAAGCTCTAGAAGGGCAGACATTTTATATACTGACTTGTTGGAAAGGTGGCATATCACTTTTAACATGCAATATCTTTTAACATTGGCGGTGCAAATACTTTTTTTTACCATAAACATGCACCCTTATAATAAAGCATTCCATGCATCCTCACATTTGCAGACTTATGTACAGTAAGATAGCCTACTATTCCTAATGTGATCAGTAGATTGGATAGTCATCATTTATGGTAATAATATAGCCTAACTCAATCAATCAATCTGCTGACACTGACACTGACAAACATATCAATTAAAAACATCCATCTAACCTGGAGGAGGAAATTATTGTCCAAAAATAAACAAAAGGGGCATTGACCCAACGACAAAGACAGTGAATATGCACACTCACCGGGTATATGGCCGATGTTCTCCGCTGGTGCCAATACTGTTCGCTCAAGGTTAAGTTGAGAATTTTGACAAGTGAAAAACAGATTGGAGTCTTTTCATTGTCATCTCTTTACAGCAATAGCCATTTGCTTTCCAAACTGTTTTTCCTCAATTGTATTTTTAAATATTGTGATATTCCTGGCTGGGTTTCTGCTTTTCACTGATAGTCCCAATTTAACAATCATCTAGGCCTATTTGGTATTTGCTCGCTGCACAAATGACGGGCCCTTCCACAGGTTTTCCTCTGTTGCTAAATCATGCTTTCTGGTGTAGTAGCCTATTTTGAATGATTGTATTTATTTCTGTATAGACAGTAGTAAGCTAATTAGGCTATATAACTGACAACTTAATTCAATTACGTTTAGGGAAAGCTTAGCTTTCCCTAGCCTTATAGATTCGCTGCAATGACTTTTAGTGTGGCCTAAACACAACCACTCATGATGTTTTTATCTGATTGTCAAACAATCTTATAACAAAGGCACTCCTCTAGGCTACCAGTGCACATTCACCCACTCACACAATAATTTCAGCATCCAAACCCCAACAGTGCACTGTGCACCTACAATTTGATGAATGGAAAGAGACATCTGTTGCAAAACACCTACATGTATTGTAATGACATTCTGCAATTGTAGCCCGAGTTAATGCATCCACTGTTTTCCGTGTGCGCCTTGGTCTTGGCCACTCATCTTTGCCTTAACCAAATGTAAGTGTTCTCTTCCAACCACAATACAATTTGAAGTGCATGCCACCTAGTTTACATTCAATTCGTACATTTTGTATGCGGCTGACATACAGGAATGTTAAATAATGGCATAATAGCCTAGTTTTAGTAGTAATTGTGATAGGCTCACATTTTACCTGAACGGTGTACCACCATTATTTTTATTTTGTATTTTTTATTTCACCTTTATTTAACCAGGTAAGCTAGTTGAGAACAAGTTCTCATTTGCAACTGCGACCTGTCCAAGATAAAGCATAGCAGTGTGAACAGACAACACAGAGTTACACATGGAGTAAACAATTAACAAGTCAATAACACAGTAGAAAAAAAGGGGAGTCTATATACAATGTGTGCAAAAGGCATGAGGAGGTAGGCAAATAATTACAATATTGCAGATTAACACTGGAGTGATAAATGATCATGTACAGGTAGAGATATTGGTGTGCAAACGAGCAGAAAAGTAAATAAATAAAAACTGTGGGGATGAGGTAGGTGAAAATGGGTGGGCTATTTACCAATAGGTTATGTACAGTTGCAGCGATCGGTTAGCTGCTCAGATAGCTGATGTTTGAAGTTGGTGAGGGAGATAAAAGTCTCCAACTTCAGCGATTTTTGCAATTCGTTCCAGTCACAGGCAGCAGAGTACTGGAACGAAAGGCGGCCGAATGAGGTGTTGGCTTTAGGGATGATCAGTGAGATACACCTGCTGGAGCGCGTGCTACGGATGGGTGTAGCCATCGTGACCAGTGAACTGAGATAAGGCGGAGCTTTACCTAGCATGGCCTTGTAGATGACCTGGAGCCAGTGGGTCTGGCGACGAATATGTAGCGAGGGCCAGCCGACTAGAGCATACAAGTCGCAGTGGTGGGTAGTATAAGGTGCTTTAGTGACAAAACGGATGGCACTGTGATAAACTGCATCCAGTTTGCTGAGTAGAGTGTTGGAAGCGATTTTGTAGATGACATCGCCGAAGTCGAGGATCGGTTTTACTAGGGTAAGCTTGGCAGAGTGAGTGAAGGAGGCTTTGTTGCGGAATAGAAAGCCGACTCTTGATTTGTTTTTCAAGAGTTTTGACTTGGCTTTCGAAGACCTTAGATAGGCAGGGCAGAATGGATATAGGTCTGTAACAGTTTGGGTCCAGGGTGTCTCCCCCTTTGAAGAGGGGGATGACTGCAGCAGCTTTCCAATCCTTGGGGATCTCAGACGATATGAAAGAGAGGTTGAACAAGCTGGTAATAGGGGTTGCGACAATGGCGGCGGATAGTTTCAGAAATAGAGGGTCCAGATTGTCAAGCCCAGCTGATTTATACGGGTCCAGGTTTTGTAGCTCTTTCAGAACATCTGTTATCTGGATTTGGGTAAAGGAGAACCTGGAGAGGCTTGGGCGAGTAGCTGCGGGGGGGCCGGAGCTGTTGGCCGAGGTAGGAGTAGCCAGGCGGAAGGCATGGCCAGCCGTTGAGAAATGCTTGTTGAAGTTTTCGATAATCATGGATTTGTCGGTGGTGACCGTGTTCCCTAGCCTCAGTGCAGTGGGCAGCTGGGAGGAGGTGCTCTTGTTCTCCATGGACTTCACAGTGTCCCAGAACTTTTTGGAGTTGGAGCTACAGGATGCAAACTTCTGCCTGAAGAAGCTGGCCTTAACTTTCCTGACTGACTGCGTGTATTGGTTCCTGACTTCCCTGAACAGTTGCATATCGCGGGGACTGTTCGATGCTATTGCAGTCCGCCACAGGATGTTTTTGTGCTGGTCGAGGGCAGTCAGGTCTGGAGTGAACCAAGGGCTGTATCTGTTCTTAGTTCTCCATTTTTTGAACGGAGCATGCTTATCTAAAATGGTGAGGAAGTTACTCTTAAAGAATGACCAGGCATCCTCAACTGACGGGATGAGGTCAATGTCCTTCCAGGATACCCGGGCCAGGTCGATTAGAAAGGCCTGCTCACAGAAGTGTTTTAGGGAGCGTTTGACAGTGATGAGGGGTGGTCGTTTGACTGCGGCACCGTAGCGGATACAGGCAATGAGGCAGTGGTCGCTGAGATCCTGGTTGAAGACAGCGGAGGTGTATTTGGAGGGCCAGTTGGTCAGGATGACGTCTATGAGGGTGCCCTTGCTTACAGAGTTAGGGTTGTACCTGGTGGGTTCATTGATGATTTGTGTGAGATTGAGGGCGTCGAGCTTAGATTGTAGGACTGCCGGGGTGTTAAGCATATCCCAGTTTAGGTCACCTAACAGAACAAACTCTGAAGCTAAATGGGGGGCAATCAATTCACAAATGGTGTCCAGGGCACAGCTGGGAGCTGAGGGGGGTCGGTAGCAGGCGGCAACAGTGAGAGACTTATTTCTGGAGAGAGTAATTTTCAGAATTAGTAGTTCGAACTGTTTGGGTATGGACCTGGAAAGTATGACATTACTTTGCAGGCTATCTCTGCAGTAGACTGCAACTCCTCCCCCTTTGGCAGTTCTATATTGACGGAAGATGTTATAGTTGGGTATGGAAATCTCTGAATTTTTGGTGGCCTTCCTGAGCCAGGATTCAGACACGGCAAGGACATCAGGGTTAGCAGAGTGTGCTAAAGCAGTGAGTAAAACAAACTTAGGGAGGAGGCTTCTGATGTTGACATGCATGAAACCAAGGATTTTTCAATCACGGAAGTCAACAAATGAGGGTGCCTGGGGACATGCAGGGCCTGGGTTTACCTCCACATCACCCGCAGAACAGAGAAGGAGTAGTATGAGGGTGCGGCTAAAGGCTATCAAAACTGGTCGCCTAGAGCGTTGGGGACAGAGAATAAGAGGAGCAGGTTTCTGGGCACGGTAGAATATATTCAGGGCATAATGCGTAGACAGGGGTATGGTGGGGTGCGGGTACGGCGGAGGTAAGCCCAGGCACTGGGTGATGATGAGAGAGGTTATCTCTGGACATGCTGGTTGTAATGGGTGAGGTCACCGCATATGTGAGAGGTGGGACAAAGGAGGTATCAGGGGTATGAGGAGTGGGACTAGGGGCTCCATTGTGAACTAAAACAATGATAACTAACCTGAGCAACAGTATACAAGGCATATTGACATTTGAGAGAGACATACAGCGAGGCATACAGTAATCACAGGTGTTGAATTGGGAAAGCTAGCTAAAACAGTGGGTGAGACAACAGCTACTCAGCTAGCATAACAACAGCAGGTAAAATGGCATTGACAAGGCAACGGGGCCGACAGATAAAACAAACAAGCAGAATGGAGTACCGTGATTAATGGACAGTCCAGCGTGCATCAGCTATGTAGCCAAGTGATCAGAGTCCAGGGGCAGCGGTGGATGGGGCAGGGGGGCTGGACTGGCGAGTGTTATCCAGGTTAAAAAAAAAACTAACAATGACTAAATAGCTTCCCCCCTGGTCATACCTCTTTACCTAGCAACCAGTTTAGGAGAATTGGAATACACAAGTAACCTGTATACTCCAAAATGTGTTCAATGATTAAACACATCAGAGTAACATGCTTTAGCAGTCAACATCAATGATGAATGAACACGAATGCCAATAGGATGCAATTCAAAATTGTACTGTGTATCAAAACATCTCTCAGGCATAGCCATGTATGAAGTCAAGCATTTCATTTAGACATCTAGGCATGTAAAAATCAAAATGGTTTGCCTTCAGGGAACACCACGAAGTCGCACCACTCCAGCGTAGCCTAGTGGTTAGAGCGTTGGACTAGTAACCGTAAGGTTGCGAGTTCAAACCCCCGAGCTGACAAGGTTGTCGTTCTGCCCCTGAACAGGCAGTTAACCCACTGTTCCCAGACCGTCATTGAAAATAAGAATATGTTCTTAACTGACTTGCCTGGTTAAATAAAGGTAAAAAAATAAAAATAAAAAGTTATTAGCATCTGGCCTTGTGTCTGTCAGTAGTGGGCATGCTGTGGCTTCAGCTCCAGTTTGCCACGCTGGAGCTTCAGGTAAAGCAGTCAACAACAAACTTGGATAGGCTGGACCCTTTTTGTTGTTGTGTATGCTAGTGGAATTTGGCACACGCACACATTTTTTTTTTTTTTAATGAAAAAGGTGGCCTGTAAAGATTTTTCTATAATTATTTTTTTCGCAATTTCTCTGTTAAACTAATCTATAATCAGCATTTGGCTGAACAGTTGGCAACCACCAGCCCCACATTTTCTCTGATAGGCTGAGCTCCGGTCACGCAAACTGACATTCAAAGTCAAATGACGATTCACACCATACACAACATTCACATACATATATTTATTTATATTCCGGACTCTGAGTTTTGCACATTCTGATATTGCTTGTTCTAATTCATTTTTATATTTACATCTAAATGATGTGTGTATGGTTATTATTATTGTGTATTGATAGATATTCCTGTATTGTTGGAGCTAGAAACTTACGCATTTCACTTCACCTGCGATAACATCTGCAAAAATGTGTACGCGACCAATAAACTTTTTATTCGATTTGAAACGTTAAAACCATGATTTGTTCAAACAGGAAAATGCATTATCCTCATGATTCCTGTAATGAAAGTGTCCGCCCTGTGCCTGTGCCCTCGCTGGGGTCTGCTGTTGTGATAAGCAAGCCACTCTCATCTCCCCCATGCGCTCGAGAGAAAAATGCATTCTGATCATATAACATTTCAAAATGCAATTGAGGGAGAAGCAGAGCTTTGGAAGCTTTGTCCCCTTGACCCTGTCGAAGAGAGGAGGGTCCTAGCTTTATCTAGGTATGATTTGTATTACCTCTGAATATTCAGCTCAATAACAGCTATTTTACAATCGAGATATTTGATATGGCTTGGAGATAGGGAGTGGCGCACACACAAAATGCGCACAGGCCATTGCGGGGACATATGCCTATAGGTCTCATGGGTAGTAGCCTATAACTGCAAAGTTTTGTTAGGATATTACATTTACTGTTGGATGAATACATGGCTACTAGCAGTGGGTATCACATTTACAGTTATCAGTCTAGTAAATGTGTTTTGAGTTTCCACTTCCTCAGGTGTTGAACCCCAAATAAATTAGCCCATGATATTAGTTAGTGCACATAAAGATGTATGTAATTCATCTCTATTGAGAAAAAAAAAACTGAAATTCTGGAGTCCTATTTTGACAGTAAAAATATCAACTATAGTCAACCCATAATTCATGACAATCACTGGATTAGGTTGCACATCCAAATATCTTGAATGATGAATTCCTGCTTAGACATATTAGAGGAGACAACGTATTTATTGAATGCCTCAGTAGTCTATTTAATATACTTCTTAATAAAGCACTATGAATGACATCTTGAAATGAATACTCAGGATTTGGGTCCGACCAGCTGTAAAAGTCAGTGGCAACAGTGACACCAGTGGAAAAAAGTGTTAGCTTGGCTTTTACGTATATGGCTTAAGCAGACAGGTAGACAGACAGACAGACAGACAGAGAGAGAACAAGAAGAAGCTAAGAGTGACAGCAGAGAAGATGCCAAGGCAGATAGAGAGCACAAGAGAAGCAAACAAAATGTAAAGAGCAGAGGCATAGTTATAGTGGTGAGTTGTATCTCCAGTGGTGTATTTTCATATTGTATTTGTTTTAAACATGAGCTGGTTATAAAATAGTAGGAAGACCATGTCTGTGTCACCAATCACTGGTACAGAAATGGACGAGAAACGCTGTACTGTACATCCAGTGTTATGTGTCATCACAACCAGTGGTGTAAAGTTAGGGGTATCTGCACTTTACTATTTATATTTTTGGGAACTTTTACTTTTACTTCACTACATTCCTCAAGAAAATAATGTTATTTTTCCCTGACACCCAAAAGTACTTGTTACATTTTGAATGCTTAGCAGGACAGGAAAATCGTCCAATTCACACACTTATCAAGAGAACATCCCTGGTCATCCCTACTGCCTCTGATCTGGCGGTGTCACGGATCCCTCTGGAACTTTCATTACGCACACCTGTCCCCTATTGCCACTGATTTTGGGCAGATGATTATGGGTCTTGTCCAGTGCGTTAATCATTGTGCACATGTGTTATTTGTTCGAGGTACTCCTTGCTCTTTTGTTTTGGGGATTTAACCCTGTGTTTTGTATAGTATTATTTGGTCTTCGTCCCTGTGCCTTTACACAGCACGCCATATTTTGGGTACAGAAAAAAACTATTACGCATTCCTGCGTCTGACTCCCGAATCCATTTATAACAGCATGACAGAATAATCAAACATTGAGGGACGCTGCGGCTGGTCCACCCAGCACCACCGCTAACTTTGACGCAGCGACCACGACGAGTTCGTCCAACGAAGCAACTTCAGCAGCGACAACTGGCCCGTCCGATGACGCTGCATTCCTGTGATCATCTTTGAGGCTGGTTTCATTGCGCTGGGGGGGTGGGGGGTGTACAGTCACGGATCCCTCCGGAACTTTCATTATGCACACCTGTCCCCAATTCCCACTGATTAGTACTTGTATAAGTGTGCCCTTTGGTTTCCATTGGGCTGTCGATTATTGTTCCAATGTCCGTTGGTGCGTCTGAGTACATGTACTGTGTGTTTTGGCTTTTGTGCCATTGTGGATTGTGCAGATGATTATGGGTCTTGTCCCGTGTGTTAATCATTGGAAGTACTCCTCGCTCTTTTGTTTTTTGTTTTCAACCCTGTGTTTTTGTATAGTGGTTGTTTGGTCTTTGTCCCCGTGCCTTTACTTGGCACGCCGTAATTGGGTAGAATAAAAAAAAAATACTACGCATTCCTGCGTCTGCCTCCCGAATCCATTTATACCAGCGTGACAGTCTGACTCACTAAACACAAATGTTTAATTGGTAAATGATGTGGAGTGTGTCCCTGGCTATGCGTTAAAAAAAATGTTACTGTCAGGTTTTCTTAATGTAAGGAATTTTAAATGATTTATACTTTTACTTTTGATACATAAGTATATTTAAAACCAAATACTTTTAGACTTTTACTCAAGTAGTATTTTACTGGGTGACTTTCACGTTTACTTTAGTCATTTTCTATTAAGGCATCTTTACATTTACTCAAGTAATACTTCTTCCATCGCTGACCACTACTGCCTGTGTGTAAGTAGGGTGTGAAGGGTCAGGGTGTACGTGTGGGGATGGGGTGTGTGTGTGTGTTGGCTGGTGTGCCAGGGCATACACGCCCCAGGACATGGCCTTAGTTTCTGCCAGTCCAGTGAGGTGCTCTGTTCTTCAATGTTGTGAACCATATCCCAGGTGGTCTCCAACAATCTGAGCTGTTTGTTCACCTGCACCCGCCTGCAATTGCTAATAACCCATTTGCAACCACCCGACTGTACTGTATGTGATAAAATGAAAATCTGAAGCCCGCCCCCGAACCTTTGTACAGTCAGAAATGGCGTAACATTTTTTTTGACATGCCTTTTTTAAATAGGCTTTTGATTCTGCTTACAATGTCCAACATTTTGGTAGGCTATTTGTTAGTCAACTTGTCTATAATTAGATACGTGCATCTTCTGTCATTACTTGTTGCCCTAGAAAACTATATAAATCCTTGCTCACCAGAATAATGTCATGAATCGATAGAATGAATGCTTCAATCTAGTTGACATTGGTAAAGTTTGTTTTCTCTTTCCACTTTCATCTCCGTTTCTCTCAAGCAGCAACGACGTTTAGGGACCGGAGAGAAAATACAATAACTCCCCCCAATTTTTTTTTTGATTTTCTGTGAAAAATGTGCAAATGACAGTTTCGCAGGTTTAAAAAAACTAAAACCTGTTAAAACGACCAAACATGTTGGTAAGATATCAGTTGGGCTTGGATACATATTTTATGTAGTTGAAATACTATCAGCTATTATGATGCTGTTAAAGGTAGCACCTTTATAGACGGTCCCTAACCGTGTGTTCATTCTTTCAAGATGCTGAAAGAATTCAATCATATTTCTCCAATCCTGTTCTCGAAATGTACATTTGGTGTAAAGTTTTATTGCAATAAATGCTTAATTCTGCAGGAGTTAATATTATATTAGGCTATGTGAGAGGTTACAGACCTACAATCTGTGTCCAGATATCAGTTTGGCTACTTTTCCATTTAACCCATATGAACAGTACAGTTCCCTTGACCTGCCATGTTGAAGTCCCCATCTTGTGACTGTCAAATTTGTATAGCACCTCACAATCATCACACATAACATGATGCTATCATCCTCTTTTAACACTTTACCAAATATTTCCCAAACATTAGTTTACTGTTCTGGCTCTCCCTTCTATTTATTTCCAACTCTCCATTCCGTGGCTTTTCTCTTATTGAATTAAACTCCGACATTATCCTTTTTGACTCAGTGGAATGACAATTCATTTTTCTGCCCAAGTTCCCAAAGCATTTGGCAATTGGCCTGTACTTGGCACGCTACAGTTAGGCCCTAAAGCTTAGGCTTAGGCTATGCACTAAATGCCAGATAAAATATGAATTGCACAATAATTATACATTTATTGATTTTTTTTATGCATTGTTTTATTTTTATTCAACCCGCTTGCCACCCAGCTGCCCTTCATCCATACACCATTTCATAACCCTAAACCTGCATGCCCCAGGATCTGCAGGTTATGAGTCAACCCGCGCATCACTAATCCACACACAGATTTACCAACAGCGAGTAGTGCTTGTGCCAACACTACTCACTGTCTGTGCAGCTAAGGACTGGGGGACCACTGGGGTTTTGAGTTGTGAATAATGTGCTTGCTGGTACAGCAGAGCAACTACAGTGCATTCGGAAAGTATTCAGACACCTTGACTTTTTTCCACATTTTGTTACGTTACAGCCAATATTCTAAAATGGATTAAATGAAACAAATCCTCATGAATCTACACACAATACCCCATAATGATAAAAGTAAAAACAGGTTTTCAGAGATTTTTGCACATTTGAAAACAAAAAAACAGACCCTTTGCTATGACACTCGAAATTGAGCTCAAGTGCATCCTCTTTCCATTGATCACTCTTGATATGATTCTACAACTTGATTGGAGTCCACCTGTGGTAAATTCAATTGATTGGACAGGATTTGGAAAGGCACACACCTGTCTATATAAGGTCCCAAGGTTGACAGTGCATGTCAGAGCAAAAACCAAGCCATGAGGTCAAAGGAACAGTCCGTAGAGAATCGAAACAGCATTGTTTCGAGGCACAGATCTGGGAAAGGGTACCACAATATTTCTGCATCATTGAAGGTCCCAAAGAACACAGTGGCCTCCATCATTCTTAAGTAAAGCTAGCCGCCCGGGCCAAACTGAGCAATCGGGGGAGAAGGGCCTTGGTCAGGGAGGTGACCAAGAACCTGATGGTAACTAAGGGCTCCAGAATTCCTCTGTGGAGATGGGATAATCTTCCAGAAGGACAACCATCTCTACAGCACTCCACCAATCAGGCATTTATGGTAGAATGGTCAGACAGAAACCACTCCTCAGTAAAAGGCACATGACAGCCAGCTTGGAATTTACCAAAAGGCACCCACAGGACTCTGTTGAAGTCGATGCCTCTCCTTGTTCGGGCGGTGTTCAGCGGTCAACGTCGCCGGTCTTCTAGCCATCGCCGATCCATTTTTCATTTTCCAATTCGTTTTCACACCTGGTTCTCATTTCCCTCATTATGTGTTGTGTATTTAACCCTCTGTTCCCCGCCGTGTCTTTGTGTGGTATTGTTTATTGTAAGTGCTTGTGCACATTTTGTTTGACTGGTGTGCATCGGGTTATTGTGCCCATACTTTATATTTCTTATGCCGTTGGTTTAACTATTAAACAGCTCCGGCTATTATCAAGTTCTGTTCTCCTGCGTCTGACTTCCCTGCCACCAGATACGCACTTCTTACACTCAGACCATGAGAAACAAGACTTTCTGGTCTGATGAAACCAAGATTGAACTCTTTGGCCTGAATGCCAAGTGTCACATCTGGAGGAAACCTGACACCATCCCTACAGTGAAGCATGGTGGTGGCAGCATCATGCTGTGGGAATGTTTTTCAGTGACAGGGACTGGGAGACTAGTCAGGATCGAGGGAAAGATGAATGGAGCAAAGTACAGAGAGATCCTTGATGAAAACCTGCTCCAGAGCGCTCAGAACCTCAGACTGCGGCAAAGGTTCACCTTCCAACAGGACAACGACCCTAAGCACACAGCCAAGACAAAGCAGGAGTGGCTTCGGGATAAGGCTCTAAATGTCCTTGAGTGGGCCCAGCCAAAGCCCGGACTTGAACTCGATCTAACATCTCTGGAGAGCCCTGAAAATAGCTATGCAGCTACACTCCCCGTCCAACCTCACAGAGCTTGAGAGAATCTGCAGAGAAGAATGGGAGAAACTCCCCAAATACAGGTGTGCCAAGTAGACGTCGACCGATTATGATTTTTTTAACACCGATACCGATACCGACAAAAAATACCCGATGCCGATTAATCGGCCGTTTTTATACACACACACACACATTTTTGTAATAAAAAATGTGTAATAATGACAATTGCAACAATACTGAATGAACAATGAACACTTTTTTATTTTAACTTAATATAATACATAAATAAAATCAATTTAGTCTCAAATAACATGAATGATGAATGTTGAAAACAAAAACTGTAATTTCTATATGCAGGAAATCCTATTTTAATAATGGGCATGTGTCACGCCTTGGTCTTAGTATTTTGTGTTTTCTTTAATTATTTGTTCAGGCCAGGGTGTGACATGAGTTTATTGTATTGTCGTATTGGGTTTTTTGTAGGCATTGGGATTGTGGTTGATTAGGGGTGTGTCTAGTATAGGCTTGGCTGCCTGAGGCGGTTCTCAATCAGAGTCAGGTGATTCTTGTTGTCTCTGATGGGGAACCGTATTTAGGTAGCCTGGGTTTCACTTTGTATTTTGTGGGTGATTGTTCCTGTCTCTGTGTAGTGTTCACCAGATAGGCTGTAATTAGTTTTCACGTTCCGTTTGTTGTTTTGCATTTGTAGAAGTTATTTCATGTATCGCGATTGTTTCATTAAAGACATGAGTAACCACCACGCTGCATTTCGGTCCGACTCTCTTTCTACAAACGAAGAACGCCGTTACAGCATGGTAAGAATTGACTACCAAAGTGCGAGTCATAATTCCCATGACACCTTCTAGCAAAATCTGAAAAGCGGTTCCTTCATTCATTTATTCCATAGGATATTTAGGATATTTTTAGATTAACTTAAAATAAGCTCTGTGTAGGCTTATACCACCTTGCTAATTTCATAACTGTGTAGATACCCATAAGACAAGGTAACTCTGATCAATATTGACTAAATATAAGCGAAGATTAAAATTTGTAGAGTGGATTTATGAAAATATGTTGACAAACGTTACCTTATCCTAGTGAGATTTACACGGATATCAAAATGCCGAGGCAGTTTAAGCCTGCACGAAACACAGACCTTATTTGAAGTAGATCAAGACATTCTCTATGGAAGACATGAACCGTAAAATAACGAGGGAACCCCTTTCAAGTTCAGCCGCAAGTTATTACAGGAATTATAACGCGTCGGCTATTTCGCTCTAAACCATATACCTTTGACTATTATGAGCCTGCTGCTGCCTACCACCCCTCAGTCAGACTGCTCTATCAAATATCAAATCATAGACTTAACTATAATAAACACACAGAAATACGAGCCATAGGTCAAATCCGGAAACTATCACCTCAAAAATAAAATGTTTATTCCGTTCCGTATTTTATCTAAAGGGTGGCATCCATGAGTCTAAATATTCCTGTTACATTCCACAACCTTCAATGTTATGTCATAATAACGTAAAATTCTAGAAATTAGTTCGCAAAGAGCCAGGCGGCCCAAACTGTTGCATATACCCTGACTCTGCGTGCAATGAACGCAAGAGGTGACACAATTTCCCCTGGTTAATATTGCCTGCTAACCTTGATTTCTTTTAGCTAAATATGCATTTTTAAAAATATATACTTGTGTATTGATTTTATGGTTAAGTACACATTGGAGCAACGACAGTCGTTGATTGATTGTTTTTTCTAAGATAAGTTTAATGCTAGCTAGCAACTTACCTTGGCTTACTGCATTTGCGTAACATAACAAACATTTTTACAAGTCAAGGGGTCTGAATACTTTCCGAATGCACTGTTTTTGGTTTCATAAAGCTGTAGCAGCTACACATGAACAGCACAGGGCGCGAGTCCTTCAACACGATCTGTAAGTAAAGGTGTAGAAGATAATTTATGCCAAAAATATGTCACATTTCATTCAAATGTTCTAGAAATGATGTAGGCAGAAAGTTAAGTAAGTTAAGATATGATGAATTAAGGAAAGGGAGCACGTTGAGACAATGAAAGTCAATGGGCTCATACTGTATACAAACTATATATACACAAAAGTATATGGACAGGCCTTCAAATCAGTGGATTCAGTTATTTCAGCCACACCCGTTTTTAAAATCGAACACATAACCATGCAATCTCCATAGACAAACATTGGCAGTAGAATGGCACATACTGAAGAGCTCAGTGACTTTCAACGTGGCACCATCATAAGATGTCACCTTTCCAACAACTCAGTTTGTCAAATTTCTGCCATGCTAGAGCTGCCTCGGTCAACTGTAAGTGCTGTTATTGTGAAGTGGAAACATCTAGGAGCAACAACGGCTAAGCCGTGAAGTGGTAGGGCACACAAGCTCGCAGAACGGGAACACCATATGTGCTGAAGCACGTAGCGGGACATAATCATCTGTCCTTGGTTGCAACACTCATTCCCAAGTTCCAAACTGCCTCTGGAAGCAACGTCAGCACAGGTACTGTTTGTCGGGAGCTTCATGAAATGGTTTTCCATGGTCGAGCAGTCGGCTGAAGATCCCCATGCGCAATGCCAAGCGTCGGCTGGACTCTGGAGCAGTGCAAACGCGTTCTCTGGAGTGATGAATTGCGCTTCACCATCTGGCAGTCCAACGGACTAATCTGGGTTTGGTCGATACCAGGAGAACGCTACCTGCACGAATGCATAGTGGAAACTGTAAAGTTTGGTGGAAGAGGAATAATGGTCTGGGGCTGTTTTTCATGGTTTGGGCTAGGCCCCTTAGTTCCAGTGAAGGGAAATATTAATGCTACAGCATACAATGACATTCTAGACAATGCTGTGCTTCCAACTTTGTGGCAACAGTTTGGGGAAGGCCATTTGCTGTTTCAGCATGACAATGCCCCCGTGCACCAAACGAGGTCCATACAGAATGATTTGTCAAGATCGGTGTGGAAGAACTTGACTGGACTGCACAGAGCCCTGACCTGAACCCCATCGAAAACATTTGGGATGATTTGGATCGCCATGCGAGCCAGACCAAATTGCCCAACATCAGTGCCCGACCTCACTAATGCTCTTGTGGCTGAATGGAAGCAAGTAACTGCAGCAATGTTCCAACATCTAGTGGAAAGCCTTCCCAGAAGACTGCAGGCTGTTATAGCAGCAAAGGGGGTTTCCAACTCCATATTACTGCCCATGAATTTGGAATGACATGTTCAATGAGCAGGTGTCCAAATACTTATGGTCATGTAGTGTATGTATATGTAACATTATTATTATCACAAAGTATGGAGCAATTTTATATATTATGTTCACTGAACAAAATTATAAACGCAACATGTAAAGTCACATGTTTCATGAGCTGAAAAAAGATCTCAGATATTTGCGATCAAATTTTGTGCACACATTTGATTACATCCCTGTTCGTGAGCATTTCTCCTTTGCCAATAATCCATCCACCTGATAGGTGTGACATATCAAGAAGCGGATAAAACAGCATGATCATTACACAGGTGCACCTTGTGCTGGGGAAAATAAAAAGCCACTCTAAAATGTGCTTTGTCACACATCACAATGCCACAGATGACTCAAGATTTGAGGGAGCGTGCAATTGGCATGCTGACTGCAGAAATGTCCCCCAGAGATGTTGCCAGATGATTTAATGTCAATATTTCTACCATAAGCCACCTCTAATGTCATTTTAGAGAATTTGGCACTACGTCCAACTGGCCTCAACCGCAGACCGCATGTATGGCATCATGTGGGCGAATGGTTTGCTGATGTCAACGTTGTGAACAGAGTGCCCCATGGTGGCGTTGGGGTTATGGTATGGGCAGGCATAAGCTACAGACAATAAACACAATTGAATTTTATTGATGGCAATTTGAATGCACAGAGATATCGTGACGAGATCCTGAAACTGCCGCCTTCACCTCATGTTTCAGTATGATAATACACGGCCCATGTTGTAAGGTCCTGGAAACTGAAAATGTACCAGTTCTTCCATGGCCTGCATATTCACCAAACATGTCACCCATTGAGCATGTTTGGGATGCTCTGGATCGACGTGTACGAGAGCGTTTCAAATCCCAGCAATATCCAGCAACTTCGCACAGCCATTGAAGAGGAGTGGGACAACATTCCACAGGCCACAATCAACAGCCTGATCAACTGCATGAGGCAATGGTGGTCACACCAGATACTGACTGGTTTTCTGATCCACACCCCTAACTTTTTTAAGGTATCTGTGACCAACAGATGCATATCTGTATTCCCTGTCATGTGAAATCCATAGATTAGAGCTTAATGAATGAATTTCAATTGACTGATTTCCTTATATGAACTGGAACTCAGTAAAATATTTTAAATTGTTGCGTGTTGCGTACATTTTTTGGTTCAGTAAATCTTCGACATGGATTATAATTTGTAGCAAACTTTAGGTTCTTGAAACACTGTCTCAACTGACTCATTTAAAGGATGTAAAAAATAAAAGTGGTTAGTATCGTTAATTCAGATGGAAATAAAGAGGTGGAACAGAGTGTAACAAATATATGGAACAGAAATCCTCAAAACAGTGCCTATGCTAAATTCGATTGTATGCCATTATGCAAATGTTAACTATGATACAATATGATATAACATACATATTTTTCAACCTTTATTTAACTAACTTAGAACAAATTCTTATTTACAATGACGGCCTACCCAGGCCAGACACGAACGACGCGAGGACAATTGTGCGCCGTCCTATTGGACTCCCAATCACGGCCAGATGTGATACAGCCTGGATTCAAACCAGGGACTGTAGTGACGCCTTTTGCACTGAAATACTGTGCCTTAGACCGTTGCACCACTTTTAAAAAAATTAATTGACCTATAACAGTCACCCTGACACTGACTTTTATGATCTTTGTTTAATACTGAGAAAAAAAGACAAACAGACAGAACATGCATTGGATATTTGAATGGTCAGGCAGAAAAGGGTTAAACAGTCAATATGAAATTATGTTTGCAATGAAAGGTAGTTAGCTACATTAGCTAAAGAGCTAAAGTAGCTTCTTACCTTCAAATGTGTCAATGTAGCTTGACACATACATAAAAAAAACATCTTGCTCACAGGGGTAACAAAAGAAGCCTTAACAATCCGATTAACATCGGTCACAGTCATTTGTGGAAGATCCTGCAGACAGCAGGTGTAAAATGCCATACCAGTAGCTAGGTAGATGTCAACATTTTTGTTGAAGTTGCAACGGAAGTTGACCAGCTGGCTCATCAGAATGCGGAAGTGTTGCCAAAGTGGGCGTAACTAGAGGCTATTGAGTGTTTCTGGCCTATTCATGAAAATCAGTCTTTTTTTGCATTGAAACGTATGTTTATTACTTTTTCCTTTCCCACTGTAATAACCCATTTAGGACAACAAGAGACAGGCATTTTCTACTCAGCCTCACTCAACATAGTTCAGGATTACAGTAAGCAAACAGTTGCAGGCCTGGCCAGTGATTCTTCATAGTATGCCAAGATAGTGCTGATTGGATGTTTTCATAATAAACTAGCAGCGTGGAGCCAAAGTCTTCTCTTAATGCTGTTGGAAGCCATCAGTAAAACGTGTTGAAAAACATTTGGAACCCAAATCACATTTGTCTAAGACAACTCTTATTTTCCCAGCTATTCTGTCGACCCGGCCGAGCGCTTCAATACAATGAATCATATGCGTGCAACTCCGGAGTGGTTACTATTTGCATCCAGCAGATAAACTGGAGTCATAAATCAAATGGACGCTTGTACAACTGGATATATGAAAAGCCTTTGCCGTGAATAACAATGATTTTGAGGAGAAAAAAGACACATTTACATTCGAGGGATTTCATGACCAGTGTTACTTATATGTCATATTTCCTCACCGCGCCATGCCGCCCGCTCATTCCCTTGAGGCATAGCCGCGGGAAGATGTTTTGAGTTGGGGTTGCTGTGGACACATTATTTATTTTTAGCTGTGTCTGTGGCCATTCATAAACGCATTTGATGTAACTCAACATCATTAGGCCTAAATGACCGCCCTTACAAAAACAAAACAAAAATCACATGTTGAAACCATATTTCACATTAAACCATATTTCTATATCTATAACATTTAGGGTTTACATGTTAACATCACCATTTCACATAAAACATATTTTAACCTCATGTGAATTACTGTTGCACACTTGAAATTTGCAGTTTAAACATGTTAACTTTCACATGTATCAAATCGGATATGCAGTTTTACGTGAGAAAACTCCACATGTGAAAATCTGACTTTCACATATGGAATGGTATTTTCACATGTAAAAATCACATTTGCAGTTTCACATGTAAGAACTCCGTGCAGAAATCTCACTTTGATTTTATAGATACAAGTCTCTTTGGATATGTCTCTATAAGCTTGGCACATCTAGCCACTGGGATTTTTGTCCATTCTTCAAGGCAGAACTGCTCCAGCTCCTTCAAGTTGGATGGGTTCCGCTAGTGTACATCAATCTTTAGGTCATACCACAGATTCTCAATTGGAATGATGTCTGGGCTTTGACTAGGCCAATCCAAGACATTTAAGTTTCCCCTTAAACCAAGTGTTGCTTTAGCAGTATGCTTAGGGTCATTGCCCTGCTGGAAGGTGAACCTCCGTCCCAGTCTGAAATCTCTGGAAGACTGAAACATGTTTCCCTCAAGAATTTCCCTGTATTTAGCGCCATCCATAATTTCTTCAATTCTGACCAGTTTCCCAGTCCCTGCCGATGAAAAACATCCCCACCGCATGATGCTGCCACCACCATGCATCACTGTGGGGATGGTGTTGAGAGGTGTTGGGTTTGCTCCAGACTTAGCATTTTCCTTGATGGCCAGAAATCTCAAATGTAGTCTCATCTGACCAGAGTACCTTCTTCCATATGTTTGGGGAGTCTCTCACATGCCTTTTGGCGAACACCGAACATGTTTGCTTATTCTTTTCTGTAAGCAATGGCTTTTTTCTGGCCACTCTTCCGTAAAGCCCAGCTCTGTGGAGTGTACGTCTTAAAATGGTCCTATGGACATATAATCCAATCAAGCTTTGCAGCTCCTTCAGGGTTATCTTTGGTCTCTTTGTTGCCTCTATGAGTAATGCCCTCCTTGCCTGGTCCGTGAGTTTTGGTGGGCAGCCCTCTCTTGGCAGTTTTGTTGTGATGCCATATTCTTTACATTTTTGTAATAATGGATTTAATGGTGCTCTGTGGGATGTTCAAAGTTTCTGATATTTTTTTTATAAACCAACCCTGATCTGTACTTCTCCACAACTTTGTCCCTGACCTGTTTGGAGATCTCCTTTGTCACGTTCTGACCTTTATTTCTGTTGTTTTTGTCATTATTTAGTATGAGTTGGGGTGGGCAGTCTATGTTTGTTTTTCTATGATTTTGGGATTTCTATGTTTTGGCCTAGTATGGTTCTCAATCAGAGGCAGGTGTCATTAGTTGTCTCTGATTGAGAATCATACTTAGGTAGCCTGGGTTTCACTGTTTGTTTGTGGGTGATTGTCTATGTTGATTGCTTGTGTCAGCACAGTTCTCATTATCTTCACGGTCGTTATTTTGTTTATTGTTTTTGTGTAGTGTTTCAGTGTTCAGTGTTTTCTTTATTAAAATTCATGATGAACACATACCATGCCGCATTTTGGTCCTCCGATCCTTCTCGCCTCTCCTCTTCAGATGAAGAGGAGGACGACCGTGACATCCTTGGTTTTCATGGTGTCACTTGCTTGGTGGTGCCACATGCATAATGGTGTTGCAGATTCTGGAGCATTTCAGAACAGGTGTATATATATACGCGACAGATCAGGTGACACTTGGATTGCACACAGGTGGACTTTATTTAACTAATTATGTGACTTCTGAAGGTAATTGCTTGCACCAGATCTTATTTAGGGGCTTCATAGCAAAGGGGGTGAATACATATGCACGCACCACTTTTCCTTTTGTTTACACATTTTTTGAAACAAGTTATTTTATTTCATTATATTTCACCAATTTTGACTATTTTGTGTATGTCCATTACATGGAATCCAAATAAAAATATATTTAAATTACAGGTTTGAATGCTACGAAATAGGAAAAACGCCAAGGGGGATGAATACTTTTGCAAGGCACTGTAGTAGCAGGGGCTTTTATCCAAAGCAACTTAGTCATGCATGCATACATTTTTACATATGCGTGGTCCAAACCCACTATCCTGACATTGCAAGAGTCTTGCTCAACTAACTGAGCTACAGAGGACCGTGTGAAACTATGTGAACATTTGCAGTTTCACATGTAAGAACTCAATATGTGAAAATCTTACTTTCACGTGTAGATTTGCAAGTTCACATGTGAACACCATTCACATGTGAGGAGAATAACTATATTTAACATGTTAACATGTTAACATGTTGCAGTAACAATGTCTCCACATATGAAATTGCAAATTCTGTAATGCCATTCTGTAAAAAGGTGAATTAGCCTATCCGAGAATTATAATTGAATTGTGTTAAAAATAAATATTTCTTATTTCTGAGACATCTATTACATTTACATCTATTCTGAGTGTACCAGCTCCCCTTCTTCATAAACCCTTCCTCTTCAAACAGTATCTAAAATAATCCTCCTCACCTCGAATTGCCCTCAAATATTTTTTTTAAATAACCAGCACTTGCACTTGACCCCACCCCACCTCCTTCTAGCTCTGACTCTACTGATAGTTACGTTATTGAGGAAAAATGTTATTTCTATGCCTGTGATATGTGGTTGTCCCACCTAGCTATCTAAGATGAATGCACTAACTGTAAATTGCTCTGGATAAGTGTCTGCTAAATGACTAAAATGTTTTAAAAAATAATCTATTTAAAAAAAATCTTAGATTTTTAACTAGCTCATCCGCATGTATTTTAAACGTAAAATCTTTGTCAATTGAAATGCCCAGATATTTAAAACGGGAACCTGATTGATGGGTGAACCATCCAATGAATAAATATGTCCACAGGTCTCGCACTGCGCCTGTGACAGAGTGCAAATCTGCAGACTAATTTTCCCGGTCTGGACCCATGAAGCACCTAAATTAAAACACTTAAAACAAAAATATTGAGGTTATAAAACAATTTAAGAAGCAGGCAACTTTGAAAAACAGTGCTATTACCGCTGAGTAGCATAGTTGTTGAGAAAAAAAATGGTAACTTCTACAGACAGATTTTCGCTATACCCACAATAACATCTGCTAAACACGTGAAGGTGACCAATAAAATGTGATTTGATTTGATCAGTCTTCTCTTTTCAGCAGTAGACATTTGCTTTCCAAGCGTTTTTTCGCAATTGTATTTAGAAATTTGCGATAGGCCGATTATAACTGCTGTTTACTGACAGCCGCAATCATGGAATATAATCTATTGAACGGACGTGCCCATTCCAGTCAGGACTGGCAGCCACTGCGAGTGTACCAATGACTTTACAAGTCAAATTGCTAGGGTTAGAGGTGCCATGGGCCCTTCTACGGATTATATTTATATGGCCGCAATACAACAAGCTGTTCATGCTTGAGTCCCAAATTTTTTGCTCTGGTATTTTATTGATGTCTCTACAGACAGGAGTAATATTATAATATTGGCAAATGTGTTTCAATTTATCAGATGGTGCTGCAGCAACTCCACCACCCCTACTTCACGCGGCTATGCCTTGAGGATATGTTCTCATGAATTATCCTAAAACCTCCTTGGCAGCAGGCACAGAAGCATTGCCAGTCACAGATTAAATGCAAGGACATTCAATTAAAGGAAAACCTTCCCTTAAACTGAACATGCCTTTGACTCTGAGAAAAGAACAGAAACAGTCAATAACAATGATTAACTCCACAGTCATAACGGTACCAGCTAACCGAACAGATAAGACTGCCTCAATTAGCTTAATCAGCAGACCAATTATCATAGTTTTACAATTATCTGTCTTCATGTAGTGTTAGGGTTATGATTTTCGAGATGCAAAACATTAACTGGGGCTTTGCCTTGATAAAGTTGCCTATTGTTTTCTTTGCTTGTTTATTAAAGCATTACTCATAATTAACATACTTAACCAATTTATTGGATGATTTTTGTTTTGGCTATTGATGCTGCTGTCATGGGAAACATTATTATCGCTCTCTGATTCATGGCCATTGATCTAGAAGAACCTTGGTAGATGAAATTTGGCAGATAAATTGCCAATACTGAGCTCTCTGTCTCACACTCCCTCTCTCTCTCTCTCTCTCTCTCTCTCTCTCTCTCTCTCTCTCTCTCTCTCTCTCTCTCTCTCTCTCTCTCTCTCCGGTTTCCTCAGGAAAGAATTGTATGTTTGAAACTAATCCTTTGTATATCCGCCTGTTTATACTGTGCTGTCAAATTATCTCTCTAAAGTCTTGTTCACACTGCAGGCCTTAATGCTCAGATCAGTTTTGTTTTTAAAATCCATTTTGGAATACTGACTGTCCAAACAGCAAGTTACAAGTGACCAAATCGGATTTGTGTGTGTTCAGACAACAGTCATTTGCTGACATGGCTACACTAGTGGTCATAGTAACAGTTGGTGTGTGCACAGTGGTGTAGGCTGATTGGAGTGGTGCTTCCTATCACTCAGAAGTAGTTTTTTTTAGCAAGCTAAGGTGACAGCAATGCCTGCCAACTTCTTCACAACAGTATCTCGGTGGTGTGTTCCTTGTTCTTCATGATGCTCTCTGCACTTTTAACAGACCTCTGAGACTATCACAGTGCAGGTGCATTTATATGGAGACTTGATTACACACAGGTGGATTGTATTTATCATCATTAGTCATTTAGGTCAACATTGGATCATTCAGAGATCCTCACTGAACTTCTGGAGAGAGTTTGCTGCACTGAAAGTAAAGGAGCTGAATAATTTTGCACGCCCAATTTTTTAAAAGTTTGAAATATCCAATAAATGTCGTTCCACTTCATGATTGTGTCCCACTTGTTGTTGATTCTTCACAAAAAAATACAGTTTTATATCTTTATGTTTGAAGCCTGAAATGTGGCAAAGGGTCGCAAAGTTCAAGGGGGCCGAATACTTTCGCAAGGCACTGTATGCCAAATAACAGTCTTAAAAAACACAAGTAAGGCAAGTAAATCAGACTTGTCAATTCAGACACAAGTTGCATGCCAGGAATCAGATTTGTGTCTGATTTCAAACAGCGTATGAAGGAGGTTTGAAATGTGCCATGAAATATCTGATTCCATGTGCTTTTTGGCTGTTCAGACTGCAGGAAAGCGAACATATTTGAATCGGATATGCAAAAAAGTAGGATTTAAGTCAATCTGCAGGTGCAAACAAGGCTTTAGTAACGATGTAGCATCCACCAGAGCTTATAATGAAGAGGTGGAGGTGACACAAGGCTCACTCTTTGGCTTATAGGGTATCATCAACATGTGTTCAACTTAAAGCATGCTGCTGCTGGTTAGAAAGCTGACTGGTTTGTTGACATGTTTTATTTATTTATTGCATAATGTGTCTGAAAATTACAACTATTACTCTTTTTTTCTGGCAAAAACTGAAAAATAGTCTGCAATCATGAGAACATGACATAATGAGAATCACAGACTGGTCAACTGAATGCCGGAGGACCTGTTTTCCTGTTCCAACTCATGTTGTAGCCCCTGTGGTCTGGGACGTAGATGTGGATATTCACCAGGTTCTGTAGAGGGAACCCATTCCCACTTCCGGTCCTCCTGAGCGCATCTACATTCCCACAGTAATAAGGGAGCACCCGTTAACCTGGGCACACACAGCTGTCATCGCTGGGATCAACCATACTATTCAATCCCTCTCCAAGAGGTATTGGTGGCCCACCATGGCACAGGATGTTACTCACTACATCAACTTCTGCTCTGTGTTCCCGACACGCTCCATCAGGGAATCTCCTTCACCTTCTCATGCCATGAGTAATGTAGGGTATGTAAACAAAGTGGCATAGTTTAAAGTGGCTAGTGATACATGTAGTAGATGATAGAGTACAGTATATACACATACATATGAAATTAATGTAGGGTATGCAAACATTATATTAAGTAGCATTGTTTAAAGTGGCTAGTAATATATTTTGCATCAATTTCCATCAATTCCCATTATTAAAGTGGCTGGAGTTGAGTCAGTGTGTTGGCAGCAACCACTCAATTTTAGTTGTAAGAGCTTTCATTATCTGCTTATATGCCCCCCTTATATACCGTATTTATTTACAGTTCTGACTTGGTGTACAGGGAGAACACTGTAAGAACGGCAAATGTTCTGAATTATGTCGTTATACATTTCAAAAGTGTTGAACAAATAGTTAAATTAACTACGTCCGTCCTAGCTCGATCAGTCACGTCTTAATCGAAATTACGGATGGCCTCTTATCAGCTTGTCTTCTCATTATGCCATAGTTTGTACATCTCAATTGTCAGTAGAAACCACATTTGTTTAAGCAAGTCAGCCACATCAGCTATGTTTATTTAAAAGGCAGTAAACAAGGTTGAATTAACTGTTTCGCTGCCAGACACGGCTGCACTGATTGCCAGTTGTCTCTCAGTGGTAAGGTGTTGGGACTGCTGTAGGGCCTTAACAGTTTTTGGTCACGACGTTTGGCACCGTTATAGTGCAATTCATGTATTGTTTAGTGTTGTGTAGTGGCTTTACTGGCATGCATCCCCCCCAAAATATTGTTTTGTTTGCCCCACAAAGATTTATATGCTAAAATCGCCACTGTGTTTGACAAAATGCAAAGATTATGTATACTGTTTGCATGGTGTAATCTGTTACATGCAAGGAATTACAAAAAACTGGTAACTGTAATCCGTTACGTTACCAGTAAAAACATTGTAATTAGATTAGATACTTTTGAAAAACTAGATGATTACTTTTAAATTCAGAAAGGATGTTTGCGAGAAATCTTTGACACTTCTCTGTTTTCTCAATGACATTCAAATCAGCATTGAAAAAAAGGTGCAAGTTTAAATTTGTTCCACCTGAGCGAGTCTGATCACAAGTCAGAGACCACTATGATGATGCACCCAAATGTGTTTGAAGGATCGTGGGAAAAGAGCTTGTACTGTAGCCTACAAAAGCCTATTCTTACAATGGTGCGACTGCTGTCGGCATCCAAATATGATTTAAACTTGAATAAATCAAATCAAATCAAATCAAATTTATTTATATAGCCCTTCGTACATCAGCTGATATCTCAAAGTGCTGTACAGAAACCCAGCCTAAAACCCCAAACAGCAAACAATGCAGGTGTAAAAGCACGGTGGCTAGGAAAAACTCCCTAGAAAGGCCAAAACCTAGGAAGAAACCTAGAGAGGAACCGGGCTATGTGGGGTGGCCAGTCCTCTTCTGGCTGTGCCGGGTAGAGATTATAACAGAACATGACCAAGATGTTCAAATGTTCATAAATGACCAGCATGGTCGAATAATAATAAGGCAGAACAGTTGAAACTGGAGCAGCAGCACAGTCAGGTGGACTGGGGACAGCAAGGAGCCTTCATGTCAGGTAGTCCTGGGGCACGGTCCTAGGGCTCAGGTCAGTTGAAACTGGAGCAGGAGCATGGCCAGGTGGACTGGGGACAGCAAGGAGTCCTCATGTCAGGTAGTCCTGGGACATGGTCCTAGGGCTCAGGTCCTCCGAGAGAGAGAAAGAAAGAGAGAAGGAGAGAATTAGAGAACGCACACTTAGATTCACACAGGACACCGAATAGGACAGGAGAAGTACTCCAGATATAACAAACTGACCCTAGCCCCCGACACAAACTACTGCAGCATAAATACTGGAGGCTGAGACAGGAGGGGTCAGGAGACACTGTGGCCCCATCCGAGGACACCCCCGGACAGGGCCAAACAGGAAGGATATAACCCCACCCACTTTGCCAAAGCACATCCCCCACACCACTAGAGGGATATCTTCAACCACCAACTTACCATCCTGAGACAAGGCCGAGTATAGCCCACAAAGATCTCCGCCACGGTACAACCCAAGGGGGGGGCAACCCAGACAGGCCGACCAAAACAGTGAATCAACCCACCCAGGTGACGCACCCCCCCAGGGACGGCACGAGAGAGCCCCAGCAAGCCAGTGACTCAGCCCCCGTAACAGGGTTAGAGGCAGAGAATCCCAGTGGAAAGAGGGGAACCGGCCAGGCAGAGACAGCAAGGGCGGTTCGTTGCTCCAGAGCCTTTCCGTTCACCTTCCCACTCCTGGGCCAGACTACACTCAATCATATGACCCACTGAAGAGATGAGTCTTCAGTAAAGACTTAAAGGTTGAGACCGAGTTTGCGTCTCTGACATGGGTAGGCAGACCGTTCCATAAAAATGGAGCTCTATAGAGGAAAGCCCTGCCTCCAGCTGTTTGCTTAGAAATTCTAGGGACAATTAGGAGGCCTGCGTCTTGTGACCGTAGCGTACGTGTAGGTATGTACGGCAGGACCAAATCAGAGAGGTAGGTAGGAGCAAGCCCATGTAATGCTTTGTAGGTTAGCAGTAAAACCTTGAAATCAGCCCTTGCTTTGACAGGAAGCCAGTGTAGAGAGGCTAGCACTGGAGTAATATGATCAAATTTTTTGGTTCTAGTCAGGATTCTAGCAGCCGTATTTAGCACTAACTGAAGTTTATTTAGTGCTTTATCCGGGTAGCCGGAAAATAGAGCATTGCAGTAGTCTAACCTAGAAGTGACAAAAGCATGGATTAATTTTTCTGCATCATTTTTGGACAGAAAGTTTCTGATTTTTGCAATGTTACGTAGATGGAAAAAAGCTGTCCTCGAAATGGTCTTGATATGTTCTTCAAAAGAGAGATCAGGGTCCAGAGTAACGCCGAGGTCCTTCACAGTTTTATTTGAGACGACTGTACAACCATTAAGATTAATTGTCAGATTCAACAGAAGATCTCTTTGTTTCTTGGGACCTAGAACAAGCATCTCTGTTTTGTCCGAGTTTAATAGTAGAAAGTTTGCAGCCATCCACTTCCTTATGTCTGAAACACATGCTTCTAGCGAGGGCAATTTTGGGGCTTCACCATGTTTCATTGAAATGTACAGCTGTGTGTCATCCGCATAGCAGTGAAAGTTTACATTATGTTTTCGAATAACATCCCCAAGAGGTAAAATATATAGTGAAAACAATAGTGGTCCTAAAACAGAACCTTGAGGAACACCGAAATGTACAGTTGATTTGTCAGAGGACAAACCATTCACAGAGACAAACTGATATCTTTCCGACAGATAAGATCTAAACCAGGCCAGAACTTGTCCGTGTAGACCAATTTGGGTTTCCAATCTCTCCAAAAGAATGTGGTGATCGATGGTATCAAAAGCAGCACTAAGGTCTAGGAGCACGAGGACAGATGCAGAGCCTCGGTCCGATGCCATTAAAATGTCATTTACCACCTTCACAAGTGCCGTCTCAGTGCTATGATGGGGTCTAAAACCAGACTGAAGCATTTCGTATACATTGTTTGTCTTCAGGAAGGCAGTGAGTTGCTGTGCAACAGCCTTCTCTAAAATCTTTGAGAGGAATGGAAGATTCGATATAGGCCGATAGTTTTTATATTTTCTGGGTCAAGGTTTGGCTTTTTCAAGAGAGGCTTTATTACTGCCACTTTTAGTGAGTTTGGTACACATCCAGTGGATAGAGAGCCGTTTATTATGTTCAACATAGGAGGGCCAAGCACAGGAAGCAGCTCTTTCAGTAGTTTAGTTGGAATAGGGTCCAGTATACAGCTTGAAGGTTTAGAGGCCATGATTATTTTCATCATTGTGTCAAGAGATATAGTACTAAAACACTTGAGCGTCTCTCTTGATCCTAGGTCCTGGCAGAGTTGTGCAGACTCAGGACAACTGAGGTTTGGAGGAATACGCAGGTTTAAAGAGGAGTCCGTAATTTGCTTTCTAATAATCATAATCTTTTCCTCAAAGAAGTTCATGAATTTATCACTGCTAAAGTGAAAGTCATCCTCTCTTGGGGAATGCTGCTTTTTAGTTAGCTTTGCCACAGTATCAAAAAGGAATTTCGGATTGTTCTTATTTTCCTCAATTAAGTTAGAAAAATAGGACGATCGAGCAGCAGTAAGGGCTCTTCGGTACTGCACGGTACCGTCCTTCCAAGCTAGTCGGAAGACTTCCAGTTTGGTGTGGCGCCATTTCCGTTCCAATTTTCTGAAGCTTGCTTCAGAGCTCGGGTATTTTCTGTGTACCAGGGAGCTAGTTTCTTATGAGACATTTTTTTAGTTTTTAGGGGTGCAACTGCATCTAGGGTATTGCGCAAGGTTAAATTGAGATCCTCAGTTAGGTGGTTAACGGATTTTTGTCCTCTGGCATCCTTGGGTAGGCAGAGGGAGTCTGGAAGGGCATCAAGGAATCTTTGTGTTGTCTGTGAATTTATAGCACGACTTTTGATGTTCCTTGGTTGGGGTCTGAGCAGATTATTTGTTGCAATTGCAAACGTAATAAAATGGTGGTCCGATAGTCCAGGATTATGAGGAAAAACATTAAGATCCACAACATTTATTCCATGGGACAAAACTAGGTCCAGCGTATGACTGTGACAGTGAGTGGGTCCAGAGACATGTTGGACAAAACCCACTGAGTCGATGATGGCTCCAAACGCCTTTTGGAGTGGGTCTGTGGACTTTTCCATGTGAATATTAAAGTCACCAAAGATTAGAATATTATCTGCAATGACTACAAGGTCTGATAGGAATTCAGGGAACTCAGTGAGAAACGCTGTATATGGCCCAGGAGGCCTGTAAACAGTAGCTATAAAAAGTGATTGAGTAGGCTGCATAGATTTCATGACTAGAAGCTCAAAAGACGAAAACGTCATTTTTTTTTTTTGTAAATTGAAATTTGCTATCGTAAATGTTAGCAACACCTCCGCCTTTGCGGGATGCACGGGGATATGGTCACTAGTGTAGCCAGGAGGTGAGGCCTCATTTAACACAGTAAATTCATCAGGCTTAAGCCATGTTTCAGTCAGGCCAATCACATCAAGATTATGATCAGTGATTAGTTCATTGACTATAATTGCCTTTGAAGTAAGGGATCTAACATTAAGTAGCCCTATTTTGAGATGTGAGGTATCATGATCTCTTTCAGTAATGACAGGAATGGAGGTGGTCTTTATCCTAGTGAGATTGCTAAGGCGAACACCGCCATGTTTAGTTTTGCCCAACCTAGGTCGAGGCACAGACACGGTCTCAATGGTGATAGCTGAGCTGACTACACTGACTATGCTAGTGACAGACTCCACTATGCTGGCAGGCTGGCTAATAGCCTGCTGCCTGGCCTGCACCCTATTTCATTGTGGAGCTAGAGGAGTTAGAGCCCTGTCTATGTTGGCAGATAAGATGAGAGCACCCCTCCAGCTAGGATGGAGTCCGTCACTCCTCAGCAGGTCAGGCTTGGTCCTGTTTGTGGGTGAGTCCCAGAAAGAGGGCCAATTATCTACAAATTCTATCTTTTGGGAGGGGCAGAAAACAGTTTTCAACCAGCGATTGAGTTGTGAGACTCTGCTGTAGAGCTCATCACTCCCCTAACTGGGAGGGGGCCAGAGACAATTACTCGATGCCGACACATCTTTCTAGCTGATATGCACGCAGAAGCTATGTTGCGCTTGGTGATCTCTGACTGTTTCATCCTAACATCGTTGGTGCCGACGTGGATAACAATATCTCTATACTCTCTACACTCGCCAGTTTTAGCTTTAGCCAGCACCATCTTCAGATTAGCCTTAACGTCGGTAGCCCTGCCCCGGGTAAACAGTGTATGATCGCTGGATGATTCGCTTTAAGTCTAATACTGCGGGTAATGGAGTCGCCAATGACTAGAGTTTTCAATTTGTCAGAGCTAATGGTGGGAAGCTTCGGCGTCTCAGACCCCGTAACGGGAGGAGTAGAGACCAGAGAAGACTCGGTCTCTGACTCCGACCCGCTGCTTAATGGGGAAAACCGGTTGAAAGTTTCTGTCTGCTGAATGAGCGACACCGGTTGAGCGTTCCTACAGCATTTCCTTCCAGAAACCGTGAGAAAGTTGTCCGGCTGCGGGGACTGTGCCAGGGGATTTATACTACTATCTGTACTTACTGGTGGCACAGACGCTGTTTCATCCTTTCCTACACTGAAATTACCCTTGCCTAACGATTGCGTCTGAAGCTGGGCTTGCAGTACAGCTATCCTCGCCGTAAGGCGAGCACAGCGGCTGCAATTAGAAGGCATCATGTTAATGTTACTACTTAGCTTCGGCTGTTGGAGGTCCTGACGAATCGTGTCCAGATAAAGCGTCCGGAGTGAAAAAGTTGAGGAAAAAATAAATAAATATATGAACGGTAATTAAAAAGTGAAACCCGTAAAGTTGTCAGGTAGCAAAATAGGTTGGCAACAAAACGCACAGCAATTCGAAAACAAGCCTGCAAGTTGTGACCGGAAATGCTTGAACGTAAGGATGACAGCAGTTGTGTAGTCTACGGCGATACGAATATCACTTATTATTGATATCTACAAATAGCGCATTGATGTGAATCACACTGCTGCTCTCTCATTTAGGTATTTGCACCTTTCGGATTGGGGTTGTTGTGGATGGCTGTTCACAAATCTAAATGTGTATTTGAACCATATGGTTAAATTCAAGAAGTTTAAAATGCCTTTTTATCATTGTTTTTAAAACCAGTGGACAGCCAGTGAAAAAGGTGCTGTTGCAACAGCTGCATAGTGTGAATCCCAGCCCATGGAATAAAAATGTTTTTTAAAATCTAATTCATGATGATAAAACAAAATCCATAGGCCTAATGGACACATGCTCAAACTCGTACTCTTTTGATAGGTGTAAAGGGGCAATCTGTTTTTGCTACATCCGTTTTTGGACTTATAAATGATATATATTATTGTAAATATATAATTGAATCGTATTATTTAGTAGAAAGTGATGGGTTAGAAGAAGCCTACATAACCAAACCATGAAGTAAAATGTATGGCCAGCTACGTAAACTTTAACATTGATTTATCCTGCAATAGATGTCATTCAATTGGTAACATACGTTTTTGTCTTCTAATGCCTTTTAAGTGGAAAGTAATCTAAATGTAATCAGATTACATTACTGAGTTTGGGTAGTCCAAAATGTACATTACTGATTACAATTTTGGACAGGTAACTAGAAAAGGTAACGGATTACATTTTGAAAGTAACCTACCAAATCCTGATTGTATGTACTGTGTGTACATTGTTAGTTTGCGATACTACCAGTTTTTTTACAATGGGATAAGAGGTTGTTGCTGTACACCTACCTGATACTTAAATATCAGGACCAATATGAACTGACTTGAACACACAACCGTAAACAGTCCTTAAACTCAAGCTTGAACCCACCTACTGGAACATTCTCCAGCTCACTCCTTATTTCCGAGCATGAACTTCAAAATATCCACTCGCTAAACCACTGTTTTATGTGCCACAGCACATTCATAGTTTCGCCGACTTTAAACAATTACCTACACTTTAATGGAGACCTGATGCTGTTACGGAGTAGAGGAAAACAATAACTGGACACTGATCCATTGTCTCACGTCTCAAGTTGTCAGTCTCCCAAGGATAATTACAGTGACGACGAGACAGCCACTCTCCGCATTTTACTGTCCACCCTAAGGTGAAGAGACAAATTGAAAATGTCCGGGCCTCCAGTGGAAACGATTTATGGTTCTTTTCAGTATTAATTCTCCCTGATGGCTGGAGTCAAAGCAGAGAGACCCCGCCACCCTAGCCTCCAGGAAGGGATTAAGCTTAGTGCTTCATCGGGCTGATGTGGCAATCAGCTAGGAGGAAATGTTTCCGGCCAGTTCAGTCGCTAGCTACAACAGGGAGGGCTAGTTTCTGTGTGGAATGCCACAGCTATCTGTGACAGGAATGAAATGTTTCTGGCGCTTTCCTTGCATCCATTATCTCTCTTATTAGAAAGCATGGGCCCTTTGAGGAAATAGTTTCCAAAGTATCAAACCTGATGAATGAATGGTGACAGAGGAGTTCTCTTCTGAAGTTGTGTTGAGCCTGTCTCTCTGCTGCAACAGTGGTGAAGAAATAAATGCAACAATGTATTTTCACTGCTGCATTGACATATCAATGTGCCACTGGTCTGAAGAGAATGTAATGGTTCTGGCTGACGTATCTGCAATTGAAGAGTCAGTGTACACAAACCAAAAAATCTGTCAAGTTGGATTGATAAACCTTGGTCCTATCCTTTGAATCATTGAGAAACTGGGATTCCATTCACTGTACAGTAAAGGTGGTTGTGCATTGTAGTACATGTATCGTCAATCAAAACTTTTTAGATTAACCCTGACTGCCCCAATGTCCTGTTGCTGTTGGTTGGAGCAGTGAGTTCCTAGAATGTTTGCTTTTAAATATTGGGGATCACAGTCTGACTGCCCTTTGAAGAGAGCTTCTTTTGGCAAGTGGCATCTGTCAATGGGAACTATGTTCAGGGCAACTCTACCTTTGATGGGCAAACAGTTTAGTGTGCAGTTCACCTCTACACATCCACATGTGTATTGTAGGCTATCGTAGTGTAATGGTTGTGATAGCAGAACTATTATCGAAAACTTCTGGCAAAGGCTGTTTTATACATCATACTGTGAGGTATATTTAGATTTCAGGCTCCTATGGGTCCTGACGTTTCTTAACTGGGACCTTCAGAAACTCGATTTGAGTTTTAAATCTTTCAGAATTTTTATACAATTGTCTGAAACTCCATCTATCTGCTTTCAGTACTATTAGATGCATTCATTATGAAATGGCGGAGACTTTTAGTGTACTGAAATTTCAACACCCCAACATACTGAAGAGTAACAATTGGGTATAAAATTGTATTGTCGACAATTATTGTAATTTGTTACAACCCTGAAATATGCTCATGTAGTGGTTTACAGTAGGGTCTCAGTCGTCAAATGACATGTATACTAGAAGTTTAAATAAGTTAAATATGAGCTCTCCTCCATCCTGCTAGCCTGATCTATTTCTATCAAGATTTCATTTCGTTTGGCTCATGGGGAGTAGAAGACTTTTCAGACAATGTTATGGTTATTGCCTATATTTACATAGAACAGCAACTTCTAGGTGCTAAATTAACATGAGACATTTATGGCATACTATACAAATCATGTGCAACAACCTAGGTTGTCTGTGTGCTTACTCCAATAAAGTGTTAGCCTGCAGAGCTAAAGCATTAACACCGGTCTTCAGGTCTGCGTGTTTCAATGAAACACCTCACTTACAGTTGCATTATCAAAGTAAAAATTAGATGCACATTTTGTTCAGTACAGCATTACCAAAATGGGGATGTATATGTAACATTTTATACCCTCTGTCCATTGGCATTCACAGACTTGAGTTTTTATAGAGAATACAGAAAGACTTCTCTGTGATTCTGTTAGTAAAGTATTTCAAAAAGTACAGGCTGTGGATCATTGTTAGAGATCCGGCTCTTCAGTATTGCTTGAGGTGATACTGTACTGAATAGATTTATGACATTCAGTGTTTGCTCACGACAGCGATGGCCTCTCCTTCTATTCATTCTGACACTGAGTTTCTCACACCATTCAGTCCATTTTTTACTCCCTCCACGATCACTGTAGATGCCAGGCCTGGAAATTCTCTACATTGTGCACTTTATGAGAATCTAAAAGTAGAACTTGTAAACTAGGGGAGTATATTGGGCTTTCACCCAAATGTAAATCGTTTGTTAGGTTATGTGGTGGTAAATGTCGTTATGGTGGTATAAAGATGGAGTCCTCACAAGGTTTAAACAAGAGGACACTGAGTGATGGTACTTGTCATGGCTTTTAGCTTCTCCTTTGGGACTGCAACACCAAAAGCTTGCCCTAGCCCCCACATCCTTACACAAAGGTTTTTCTCCCCCCTCTGTCACACTATGCTCTTAGCAATAAAGACCCTGTACTCCGAGCAACCATAACAGACTTGTAGGGACCTATACTGTCATCATGACAATGACCCTGGGCCTTCACACAACCGATACAAGGGGAGAGAGTGACCTCTGACACTAGATCACATGGGAGGCATTGGGCTTCTGCTTCTATTGTCCAAGGGTCATCAAGCCTTGTTCTAAGCATTGAACTCTGTGGAACTTACTTTTGTAAATATAGTGTATGTGGACACCCCTTCAAATTAGTGGATTTGGCTATTTCAGCCACAACCGTTGCTAAGTAAAGATGGCACCGACAGAGAGGGCTGCCTCGCATCTTGTTCTTAGGGAATTTTGCAGTGTTTTTTAAATGTATAATTTCTTACCAAAACAAAGGAGATGATCGTGGACTTCAGGAAACAGCAGAGGGAGCACCCCCTAATCCACATTAACGGGACAGCAGTGGAGAAGGTGGAAGGTTTTAAGTTCCTCGGGGTACAGATCACTGACAAACTGAAATGGTCCGCCCTCAGACCGTGTGATGAAGAAGGCGCAACAGCGCCTCTTCACCCTCAGGAGGCTGAAGAAATGTGACTTGTCACCTAAAACCCTCACAAACCTTTACAGTTGCACAATTGAGAGCATCCTGTTGGGCTGTATCACGACCTGGTATGGCAACTGCAGTGCCCACAACCGCAGGGCTCTCCAGAGGGTTGTGCAGTATGCATAACGCATCACTGGGGGCAAACTACCTGCCCTCCAGGACACCTACAGCACCCGATGTCACAGGCAGGCCAGAAATATCAAGGACAACAACCACCCGAGCCACTGCCTGTTCACCCCGCTATTATCCAGAAGGCGAGGTGAATCAAAGCTGGGACCCCAGAGGCTGAAAAACAGCTATCTCAATGCCATCAGACTGTTAAACAGCCATCACTAGCACAGAGAGGCTGTTGCCTACATACAGATTTGAAATCATTGGCCACTATAATAAATGGAATTACCCCTTAATTCCATGACAAGTACCATCACTCAGTGTCCTCTTGTTTAAACCTTGTGAGGACTCCATCTTTATCCCACCATAACCACATTTACCACAACATAACCTAATTCCAAGGATCAAGTGTAAGTTAATTTCCTTTATCCCCCAGTAGTTTGTCAAATGCTCTTAGCAACTGTTGATCAGGTTATTAAGAGCAAATTTCTGAGTAGCTAGCGGACACTCTGGTACTTGGAACCTCATGGATTTTCACCTAGAAAAAGAAACAGGAGACTATTTAAATCAACAACACAAGTGTCAAAATATTTACTCGCTCCTATAGGTTCTCAAAGTTAGTCTACTGCATGGGGACAAAGATGACTGAAAAAAACATATAGCTTTCATTCTGTATTTACGGTAGGTTAAAGATAAATTAAAATAGTTTATTTGATTACTTTGGTTTTAAGTTTTTGGAATCTGGGAAAATTATGTTCTTTCAATACATAAAGCAGATGAATATAGCAAGGCTTGAACAGTTCTCACCCTATTCTGTATTCTCACTTTACATTCGCACTCTCTCCCACACACTGGGCCACCATCTGTCAACATGTCTCAATTCCTCACACAAATTCTATTTATGACACAAACACGACAACTTCAATGAGTCTGCTATGGCACTGAGATCGACAAAATTCAAAAGTCCTCAAGGTGACGTTGTCATCCTAAATAACTTCAGGGATTGTCAGATCCTTCAGTAGAGAAATAGAACATGTCTGATATGTGTGGAATCGCACTGTTGTACCCAATACACCCAGGTATAATCAAATCATTTTAATCCAGTTTGGTGGCAATTACCTTGCCAAAAAATGCTGTTTGTAGATGCAGTGCAATAGTCCCACTGAGCATGCCACACACAGTTGACCTCTCCCTTGGTGAGGGGGAAGAAACAAGTGGTTGCCATCTTGTTGGTTGGCTCTGGGGGATAACCCCTAGGAAGTGTCCTGGGATGCTTACGTCCCTGAGGCAGACAGCTGGTCTGGGAACAGACTGAATATGGAGAGCGATTTCCCCTGAGTTACAGCTGCCGCCAGGGGTGTATCTAGGATTTGAAGACATTCGGGGCTTACCCCAAAGCCAGTAGCGTGGTCTGAGGGCATCCTCCAAAGGCAAAAGAAATTTCAACAGCTACATGTATGAATTTGGTGCACTTTGAGAGATTTTATATTTTTCAGGTACAGTGGGGAGAACAAGTATTTGATACACTGCCGATTTTGTAGGTTTTCCTAATTACAAAGTATGTAGAGGTCTGTAATTTTATCATGGGTACACTTCAACTGTGAGAGACGGAATCTAAAACAAAAATCCAGAAAATCACATTGTATGATTTTTAAGTAATTAATTTGCATTTTATTGCATGACATAAGTATTTGATACATCAGAAAAGCAGAACTTAATATTTGGTACAGAAACCTTTGTTTGGAATTACAGAGATCATACGTTTCCTGTAGTTCTTGACCAGGTTTGCACACACTGCAGCAAGGATTTTGGCCCACTCCTCCATACTGACCTTCTCCAGATCCTTCAGGTTTCGGGGCTGTTGCTGGGCAATACGGACTTTCATCTCCCTCCAAAGCTTTTCTATTGGGTTCAAGTCTGGAGACTGGCTAGGCCACTCCAGGACCTTGTGATGCTTCTTACGGAGCCACTCCTTAGTTGCCCTGGCAGTGTGTTTTGGGTCGTTGTCATGCTGGAAGACCCAACCACGGCCCATCTTCAATGCTCTTACTGAGGGAAGGAGGTTGTTGGCCAAGATCTCGTGATACACGGCCCCATCCATCCTCCCCTCAATACGGTGCAGTCATCCTGTCCCCGTTGCAGAAAAGCATCCCCGAAGAATTATGTTTCCACCTCCATGCTTCACGGTTGGGATGGTGTTCTTGGGTTGTACTCATCCTTCTTCTTCCTCCAAATACGGTGAGTGGAGTTTAGACCAAAAAGCTATATTTTTGTCTCGTCAGACCACATGACCTTCTCTCATTCCTCCTCTGGATCATCCAGATGGTCGTTGGCAAACTTAAGACCGGCCTGGACTTCGCTGGAGGATTTCTATCCATCACGGCGTAGTGTATTACTTATGGTTTTCTTTGAGACTGTGGTCCCAGCTCTCTTCAGGTCATTGACCAGGTCCTGCCGTGTAGTTCTGGGCTGATCCCTCACCTTCCTCATCATCATTGATGCCCCACGAGGTGAGATCTTGCATGGAGCCCCAGACCGAGGGTGATTGACTGTCATCTTGAACTTCTTCCATTTTCTAATAATTGTGCCAACAGTTGTTGCCTTCTCACCAAGCTGCTTGCCTATTGTCCTGTAGCCCATCCCAGCCTTGTCCAGGTCTACAATTTTATCCCTGATATCCTTACACAGCTCTCTGGTCTTGGCCATTGTGGAGAGGTTGGAGTCTGTTTGATTGAGTGCATGGACAGGTGTCTTTTTTACAGGTAACGAGTTCAAACAGGTGCAGTTAATACAGGTAATGAGTGGAGAACAGGAGGGTTCTTAAAGAAAAACTAACAGGTCTGTGAGAGCCAGAATTCTTGCTGGTTGGTAGGTGATCAAATACTTATGTCATACAATAAAATGCAAATTATTTACTTAAAAATCATACAATGTGATTTTCTGGATTTTCGTTTTAGATTCCGTCTCTCACAGTTGAAGTGTACCTATGATTGAAAGAAATTACAGACCTCTACATGCTTTGTAAGTAGGAAAACCTGCAAAATCGGCAGTGTATCAAATACTTGTTCTCCCCACTGTAAACTTGCACCTTCCCACCTGCCACAACAGACACTGCCGGTATTCAATTGCAGTAGCTACTGAGGATCTCTACTCTGGAACACTCTACTCTGGAACACATACATCTAAAGTTTATTGCCAAAAACCTCCATACCACTCAAACGTTGGACATACAGTAGACTTTGACCTGTCCAATGAGCCAAGCTGATTTAAAGAATCACACACACACACACTGTGCAGCTTTAAGTGATACATCTACCGTGTGTTCCACCCCTACTCTGCTTCTCTCCACCACTGTCTTTGTTTCGTATGTTGCTGTCTCTTTTGTCTACCCTCCTCTCTCGTCCTATACAAATACTGATTGTAAAGTGTAAAAGGGTCATGTCCACAGAATGGGTTCCTTTTGTGACCTATTGAAATTGAAGCGTCCTTCAATATAGACCACATGGAGAATAAATAGCTAAAGTGCCAAAATTTGACATTTTGACATGTCCCTCCATCAACACTTTGTCACCTCTAGGAACATTTTAACCCCAACATTTCTCCAGGTTTCACCATTACTGTAAAGGCCTAGTTACGTTGCTTTGACAAAGTCATTTCTGAAGATTATTATTTATTTAATCTGATTAGTGATTCACTTGCCTGTCACTCTTTTTAAAGTCAACCCTGTTACGTGAACTGAATTCTTGCTTTTAATATGGTGAAACTATTCATTTTGTATATTTATTTCAAATAAAACATGAACAAATCATTGTGTAAAAGCAGGTGAGCTGGTTCTATTTTTTTGTTGCCATTTTCTGGTTTGTGTTGGAAAACATAGGGAGCATAACACTTCAACAATGTTGCCCATAGATAGACAGGCTAGACTTATTATTATTATTTTTTTGTGAAGCTTGCATTTTATTGCCAGCCCCTATTGCACACAACAAGCTTCCATTCCCCTTGTCACAATGGGATTTATGGCTGATTTAAGATAAAATCGTCAACCCTGTTACTTTATTTGGCACATAAAATCTGTTAAACTTTTACTCTCTCTGGTGGCATTTTCTAAACAACGTATAATATTGTATGCTACCCTAATAAAGTACATTTCAGTTTTTTTTTTCATTTAGCAGAAGCTCTTATCTAGAAGAACACAGAAACAATTAGGGTTTTGCTCAAGTAGACATCGACATATTTTTCACCAAGTCGGCTCAGAGATTTGATCCAGCAGCCTTCCAGTTACTGGCCCAATGCTCTTAACCACTAGGCTACCTGCCAATTTCAAAACTGTAATTCCTACAAACACATGCTTGGTGTCAGAAACACTGACGCTTACAGAGCCCGAGATACAGCATGTTCCCTAATTGTTTCCATGTTGGGGAATAAGAGATATGTCACCAATTACTGTTCCAAAATCTTTTACCTGATGGTGGCACTCTGTGCAAATTCACATTAAAATGAATTTAATTGTATTTTTTTGATCAACATTCTACACAAGCCTCCTGAGTGGCGCTGTGGTCTAAGGCAGTGCTAGCTGTGCCACTAGAGATTCTGAAACCGGGAGACCCATGGAGCAGGGTACAATTGGCCCAGCGTTGTCCGGGTTAGGAGAGGGTTTGGCCGGCAGGGATTTCCTTGTCTCATCGCGCACTAGCGACTCATGTGGTGGGCCGGGTGCAGGTCGCCAGGTGTACAGTGTTTCCTCCAACACATTGGTGCAGTTGGCTTCCGGGTTAAGTGGGCATTGTGTCAAGAAGCAATGCGGCTTGGTTGGGTTGTGTTTCGGAGGAAGCATGGCTCTTGAACTTTGCCTCTCCTGAGTCTGTACGGGGGTAGCAAAGATGAGACAAGACTATAACTACCAATTGGAGAGAAAAAAGGGGTATTTTTTACAATCTAGACAAAATACATATATATATATATTTTTTTTAGATAAATAAAAAGAAACACTTAAACATAGCCGTTGCATATGTATTCAGCCCCTTTGTTTAGGCTTAAATTAGTTCAGGAGTACAATTTGGCTTAACAAATCCTGTATAAGTTACATGGACTCACTCTGTGTGAAATAATAGGGGTTGACATGATTTTTGAATGACTAACCCTTCCTCTGTCCCCAATACAGTACATACGACATCTGTAAGGTCCCTCGGTCAAGTATTGATTTTTAAGCTATAAAGACCAGGGAGCTTTTAGAAAGCTTTGTAAAGAAGTGTAGTGATTGTTAGATGGGTAACAATAACAAATCAGATGTGGAATATCTCTTTAAACATGATCAAGTTAATAATTATGCTGTGGATTATGTGTTAAACCACCCAGACACATCAAAGATACAGTTGTCCTTCTGAACTGAGCTACAGGACATGAATGGGGCGGCAGGTGTCCTAGTGGTTAGAGCGTTGGGCCAGTAATCGAAAGGTTGCAAGATCTAAGCTGACAAGCTGACAAGGTAAAAATCTGTCATTCTGCCCCTGAACAAGGCAGTTAACCCACTGTTCCAAGGCCGTCATTGTAAATAAGAATTTGTTCTTAACTGACTTGCCTAGTTAAATAAAGGTTAAAATAATCTATATATTAAAATGAAACTGCTCAGTGATGTTACCATAAGGCCATTGGAGATTTTAAAACAGCTACAGAGTTCAATGGATGTGATGGGAGAAAACTGAGGATGGAGCAACAACATTGTTGCGATTCACAATAACGACCTAAATGACAGAGTGAAAAGAAGAATACACATATACAGAATCAAAAACATTCATCTTGTATGAAACAAAACACTAAAGTAATACTGCAAAAAAAACACAGCAAAGGAATACACTTCTTGGCCTAAATGGTTTTGTTTGGGGGCAAATCCAACACATCACTGATTAACTGCCTCTTTATTTTCAAGCATGGTGGTGGCTGCATGATCGTATGGGTATGCTTGACATCGGCAAGTACTGGGGAGGTTTTCAGGATAAAAATAAACAGGAATGAACTAAGCACAGGTAAAATCCTCGAGGAAAACCTTCAGTCTGCTTCACACCAGAGACTGGGAGAGGAGTGCACCTTTCAGCAGGACAATAACCTACTACAAAAGGCCACGTCTACACTGGAATTGCTTACCAATAAGGAAGTGAATGTTCCTGATTGGTTACAGTTTTACTTAAGTAATATTTAGAAAATTGCTGTCTATCCATGATCCCCATCTTGACAGAGTTTGAAGAATTTTGAAAAGACTAATGGGCAAATATTGCACAATCCAGATGTGCAAAGCTCTTAGAGACTTACCCAAAAAGACTGTAATCGATGCTGTGGGTTAAGGTGTTTCTAACAATGTATTGACCCAGGGAGCTGAATACTTATGCAATGACTGTATTTGAGTTACTACATACTTAATCTTTTTTTCTTTTTTTATACATTTTTCATCCATTTTGGCAGAGTATTTTGTGTAGATTGTTGGCAAGAAATTACAATTAAATACATTTTAATCCCACTTTTTAACACAATAAAATTTGAAGAAATCCAAAGGGTCTGGATAGTTTTACTAGACATATGAGGAGAAAGCTGAAGTCTCTACCTATCCATTGATGTAAATATATCCCCGTCTGATTCCCAGTTTGTCCACTAGATGGCAGCAGACCACATGACATCTCTTGGACACTTGGAACGAGTTATGTCTGGTTTGGGGTGTGGGATGTACCCCCAATGCTGGAGTGAAAAAGTTTTGGAAACCCCTAATTTTGCAGAAATTTGGGGCGGCAGGGTAGCCTAGTGGTTAGAGCGTTGGACTAGTAACCAGAAGGTTGCGAGTTCAATCCCCCGAGCTGACAAGGTACAAATCTGTCATTCTGCCCCTGAACAGGCACTGTTCCTAGGCTGTCATTGAAAATAAGAATTTGTTCTTAACTGACTTGCCTGGTTAAATAAAGGTAAAATAAAAATTAAAAAAGATGCTCTTATCCAGAACAACATACAGGAGCAATTAGGGTGAAGTTCCTTGCTCAAGGGCACATTGACAGATTGTTTTCACCTGGTCTGCTCTGGGATTCAAACTAGCAACCTTTTGGTTATGCTTAATCGCTAGGCTACCTGTCGCCCCAAACTCACCAGGCCCTGTATAGGGCACAAAAACCAACTCAGAGTTTAACAAGTTTTATTTTCCTCTTGAGATGGGAAAACGTGTTTTTTATGAAGTTGAACATGTGCTCTGTATGACAGAATGTTACAATTAGGTGAAATCAAAAGTTACACTTCTCAAAAGGCACTGAATTAGTGAAACGACCCAAAAGTAAACAATTGTTTTAATTTCAGACTTTTTCGCCTCTGCTGAAAATTCTTTGTAAACCATTTTTCACTTTTTAACTGTCTGTATTTCACCTGTTATCTGTACAAATAAATACAACTCATTAGAATCTATAGAGCAGCTTGAAGTGATAGTCTACTGTGTGCTCAACCCACCTCTGTTCTCTCTCTCTCATCTGCCCTCTTCAGTCACTTTCTCTGTGTCTTGTCTGTTGCTGGCTGTCCTCTTCTGTTATAACCTGTGCTGTTCTTGGTGTCTCTCTCCATCATATCCTATTCTTCTGTTGCGGTCTCTGTGTCTTGTCTGGTGTGTCTCTCTCCATCATATCCTATTCTTCTGTTGCTGTCTCTGTGTCTTGTCTGGTGTGTCTCTCTCCATCATATCCTATTCTTCTGTTGCGGTCTCTGTGTCTTGTCTGGTGTGTCTCTCTCCATCATATCCTATTCTTCTGTTGCGGTCTCTGTGTCTTGTCTGGTGTGTCTCTCTCCATCATATCCTATTCTTCTGTTGCGGTCTCTGTGTCTTGTCTGGTGTGTCTCTCTCCATCATATCCTATTCTTCTGTTGCGGTCTCTGTGTCTTGTCTGGTGTGTCTCTCTCCATCATATCCTATTCTTCTGTTGCGGTCTCTGTGTCTTGTCTGGTGTGTCTCTCTCCATCATATCCTATTCTTCTGTTTCTGTCTGTCTTTTGCGGTGTGTCTCTTTAGTTTTGCAATTATACACGGTCAAGGGGATACTGGGGTAGCTTAACTTGTTTTGGGCCTGTGTCCTGGTCATCTATATCCTCCTTTTCTCTACCAGTTGCCCCTGGCTGTTGCTGTTCTAAGTGCTCCACTGGCCTGCTGTTCTCATCTATCCTCTTCCTTGGCTCATCTGCAAGTTAGAGGTGCAACATGTCATTAGTTAGTTTTAAAGTTACTGTATACTAACGAGACCAGGACAACTCAAGCGTAAAGAAAAATGCTTGTGTCCGCATAACAGAGCAACACAGGTCCAAATGTGACAGTTAAGAAGTTACATATCTGCTTGGCTGTAAGAATATGAAGACACATGAGCCACAAAAACAAACTGTAAAATTGAATAAGTTATGCGTAATTCAATCAGTTCTACCAGCTAATGTGAGATCTTTAAATTACTAACATTTGAGGACACATAACTAAGTAGCTCAGTGAATAAAAGGAGTACTACAAATAATAGCTCAATGAAATAATTTCACCAATGTAATAATGGGCAGTTTTTTACAAAGTTACATAGCCTATAAGACCTATATGATTAATTGAATTTAGTCAGTTCTACCATCTCAACATTGCCCATTTAAACAGGGTTCAATATCTAGTTGAAGTAAAGTTCAGCTTCAGTCCACAGAGTGGCACTGTGTCACTGTCACAAGATATGCGCTTCAGACAATTTTTTTCTCTCATCTCTTTTCTCAGCTAGTATCTTCTAAAGTGGCTAGCCAGCCAAGCTAGCTACAGAAACGAAACCATCAAATACACTCGCTGGAAAGAAACACCTTTCCTAATATTATGACATATCAACATTCTTAGCTTGCCTATTCACTAAATATACTGTTAAATAACTGACACCCAATAGTTTAAGGATGCTGAGCGCTAATGCTAGCTTATTAGCATTAGCCAAACCTTATGCTGAGGGAGACTAGCTAGTAGACTACCACCAACCCTGCACAAACCTGTGGCTAACTCTGCTGCTGCTACACTTTGACTTTCTGGCTGTTCTGCCCTCTCTACTTAATTTACTGCTGCCTGCTCGTGCTCAACCTGCTCGCTTTTCTTGCCTCTCTTTCGGAAGAAAGAAATGGGTTTCCATGGCCGAGCAGCCGCACACAAGCTTAAGATCACCATGCGCAATCCCAAGCGTCAGCTGGAGTGGTGTAAAGCTTGCCGCCATTGGACTCTGGAGCAGTAGAAATGCATTCTCTGGAGTGATGAATCAAGCTTCGCCATCTGGCAGTCTGGCGGACAAATCTGGGTTTGGCGGATGCCAACTGAACACTACCTGCCCAAATGCATAGTTCCAATGGTAAAGTTTGGTGGAGGAGAAATATGGTCTGGGGACATTTTTCATGGTTCAGGCTACGCCCCTTGCTTCCAGTGAAGGGAAATCTGAATGCTACAGCATACAATGACATTCTAGACGATTCTGTGCTTCCAACTTTGTGTCAACAGTTTGAAGCAAGTCCCCGCAGCAATGTTCCAACATCTAGTGGAACGCCTTCCCAGAAGAGTGGAGGCTGTTATGGGGGGACCAACTTGATATTAATGCCCATGATTTTGGAATGAGATGTCTGACGAGCATGCTTTTGTTTATGTGCTGTTTATTATTATTATTATTTATTTTATTTCTATTATTACCATCAAAAGGTTCAGGGCTGGACCAAAAAAATCTGGGGCCATACACCCAGTCCATCTAATGACATCATATGATGTGTCAAAGCCGGACTGGGATAGGCTCACACAGCTGAGCAGGGTCTGAGTGGCAACCATGACGCAACCGGAGCATTGTGGAGTAATGCTCTCCCTCGTGCTTATGATCAATGGGCCTGGTACATCAACGTGTCCGCGACAGACTGCACAGCACACAAAAGGAGCACACACCTTCCCAGGAGATCTTGCACGGCTCTCAGTGACTCTGCACATTGTTTACAGGTGCAGATTAGAATAAGCAGTCAACTTTTACCCTGTTAGTCAAATATATGCTGCTATGGTCCCCTATTCTCTGCATTCAAGTAACCTCCTCAGGGACTTGATTGTGGGTGTTACTGTGGGATCCTTCCAGTTGGGGGTGCTCTAATCATGTGACCGCTGATGTCTCTCTGTGGTCTTCTGAGCAGTATGAGGTGGCCCTGCAGTAGCACAGGTCTTGAACCAAGAAGTCACGTTTCTGATTTGATGAGGCAAAGTGCAGTGTCTATGCCACACTCTGGTTGTGGGGGTTGAGCAACATCCTGTTGAACTAATCAGAAAATTAACAAACAAAATGAGGCATGTTGGAATCATGTGACCCCACCGATTTAATACATAAAAAAGCATGCATGGGCAAACAAATAAACTAATGAGGCTTGATTCCAAAGAGAAACTCAGCTAATTAAAGCTAGCATTCTAAGCCCGGACTAAAACAAGGCGGCATGGAAACGTATACATTTGCTGATAGGGTTGAGCGTGCAAAATAACAGGACTGGTGAGCTTATGAGAGGGCAGTTATGATAGAGCCACAAGGCTCCCAGATGACCAGCCCCAGACACAATCTGCCCAGCCCTGAGGGAGGGAGTGCCTGCTGCAACTCTAGGGGCTGGAGGAGGAGGGAATAGCGGGGTTGAAAGGCAAGACAAACAACCCTCTAACATCTCCACACACACACCTGCAGTACACTATCCACTCACACGTGTTAAATACTTAAATCCACCAATCAAACTTACACAAAAAGGATCCACATATTTCAAAGGTCTCTGTATGCCTGGCACTCAAGGGGACAGAAAGCACCTCCTTCTCCAAACAGCTAGGCAACCCACGACAGCTGAAACGGAGCAGTACCTAGCCAATTGCTTTGCCCTAGTTTTTATCAGGCCGGCAATCTGGAGGCCACGCACTGCAAGCCTGTGTACGTGGCTGAGACTGCCGAATATCAGCGCCACCAGCTTGCACCTACACCCGAGGCTGTCCAAGCGTGCCACAAGGGGCTGGTACTTAAGCAGCTTCCCGGCAAAGGCCTGCTCCATATAGCAGTCAAATGAGCAGCACACTTCCAAAATGAGTACCTCCCCCCACAACAACAATATCTGGCGTATTTGGCACACAGAAAAACACATCATCATCAACATCAAACCAGCTTCCCCTTACACAACAATGTTTATGCATGTGTGCTGTTGGTGAGACTACTTGTCTCACCTCGCTGGCTATCAGGCCAACAAGGCGGTCATGTGTAGCAATGTACAAATCCTATTCACACACACAAACACATGCAGTACACTATTCACATACACACACTTAAATGTAATACAATTCATGCACCCTTTGCTTCCATACTAAGACACATACAGACCACAAAACAAAGCCGCAAAGAAGCACAAACTTTGCAATCACTAAAAACAAAGGGTCCAACTGAGTCCTGAAGGGCTGACTAGACTAGAGCAAGCACCTCCTGTGGGCTAACGAGCGATCTGTCAAACCCTTGTCGACAGAGAGCCATAGACTGACCACTACTAACTAAATAATGACTAGCTAAAGAATGTCACCTTTTAATTATCTACTGACACGAATGATTACCATTCTCTTTACCAACAAACGTCTTTCATTGCATTCTGCATTGATGAGTGATAGAGTATTTTTAACAGAAACAATGCTATCTTATCCAGTTGAAACGTTGTGGTATGTGTGATGGGTCTGCTATCTGTGTGTGGTCTTTGGACATTGTCTCTGCAAATTGAGCTTTTCATATCACACTCTTCTGTGGAAAGAGCTGAAATCAATGGGAAAGTGGAACCACACAACCTTAAATCACGTCCTACAGTTCAAGACAGTCCATGCTCAACATGAGAGAGGCTCAAACTAATCTGTTTACCTCTTTCTAACTTCACTCCCTCCCACACCCATCTCGTTACTATTTCCGTCACACAGCCAGTTTGGAATACATGCAGTTTGGGTGACATGGGTGACAAACTGTGAATGGGGAACGTTCAGTCAGATAACGAGTACCAAAAAGCAAAGGGCTGTTATTAAAGACAGCTGCCAGTTTACAAGCTTGTATACATCTCCATGTTATATTTATTCCAATGGCATTGAGAGGGGAAGAAAGGAAGTTAATGTGCTCACATGGATAATGACATCAAACTTGAGTTTCCTGTTTGAATTTCAATTCTCCGGGATTTAACTTGTATGATGTGGATAGACTCGTGGAAAATAAACTGCTCAAAATATTTGTGGCACGTGCGCGTACACACACACACACACACACACACACACACACACACACACACACACACACACACACACACACACACACACACACACACACACACACACACACACACACACACACACACTGTCACGCCCTGGTCAAAGTATTTTGTGTTTTTCTTCATGTATTTGGTCAGGCCAGGGTGTGACATGGGTTTTTGTATGTGGTGTGTAGCTTAGTGGGATTGTAGCTTAGTGGGGTGTTCTAGGAGAGTCTATGGCTTACAGGGAGTATGGCTACGCCAGGTAGGAGACCTGAGCAAACTCCCTGTGCTTACCGGGGGGCTAGAGAGACCGGGCAGGCACTGTGTTATGCAGTGGTGCGCACGGTGTCCCCAGTGCGGGTGCATAGCCCGGTGCGGTATATTCCAGTTCCGCGTATCGGCCGGGCTAGATTGAGCGTCGAGCCAAATGCCATGAAGCCGGCTCTACGCATCTGGTCCCCAGTGCGTCTCCTTGGGCCGGCTTACATGGCACCAGCCTTGCGCTCAGTGTCTCCGGTTCGCCTACATAGCCCAGTGCGGGCTATTCCACCTCGCCGCACTGGCAGGGCGACCGAGAGTATTCAACCAGGTAAGGTTGAGCAGGCTTGGTGCTCAAGAGCTCCAGTGCGCCTGCACGGTCCGGTCTATCCAGTACCACCTCCACACCCCAGCCCTCCGGTAGCAGCTCCCCGCACCAGGCTTCCTGTGCGTGTCCTCGGCCCAGTACCACCAGTGCCAGCACCACGCATCAGGCCTACAGTGCGCCTCGCCTCTCCTGCGCTGTCGGAGTCTCCCGACTGTCCGGCCCTGCTGCCGGAGTCTCCCGACTGTCCGGCCCTGCTGCCGGAGTCTCCCGACTGTCCGGCCCTGCTGCCGGAGTCTCCCGACTGTCCGGCGCTGCTGCCAGAGTCTCCCGCCTGTCCTGCGCTGCTGCCGGAGTCTCCCGCCTGTCCGGCCCTGCTGCCGGAGTCTCCCGACTGTCCGGCCCTGCTGCCGGAGTCTCCCGCCTGTCCGGCCCTGCTGCCGGAGTCTCCCGCCTGTCCGGCCCTGCTGCCGGAGTCTCCCGACTGTCCGGCCCTGCTGCCGGAGTCTCCCGCCTGTCCGGCGCTGCTGCCGGAGTCTCCCGCCTGTCCGGCGCTGCTGCCGGAGTCTCCCGCCTGTCCGGCGCTGCTGCCGGAGTCTCCCGCCTGTCCGGCGCTGCTGCCGGAGTCTCCCGCCTGTCCGGCGCTGCTGCCGGAGTCTCCCGCCTGTCCGGCGCTGCTGCCGGAGTCTCCCGCCTGTCCGGCTCTGCTGCCGGAGTCTCCCGCCTGTCCGGCGCTGCTGCCGGAGTCTCCCGCCTGTCCGGCGCTGCTGCCGGAGTCTCCCGCCTGTCCGGCGCTGCTGCCGGAGTCTCCCGCCTGCCCGGCGCTGCTGCAGGAGTCTCCCGCCTGCCCGGCGCTGCTGCAGGAGTCTCCCGCCTGCCCGGCGCTGCTGCAGGAGTCTCCCGCCTGCCCGGCGCTGCTGCAGGAGTCTCCCGCCTGCCCGGCGCTGCTGCAGGAGTGTCCCGCGTGCCCGGCGCTGCTGCCGGAGCCCCTCAGCCCAGAGGCGCCAGAGCCCCTCAGCCCAGAGGCGTCAGAGCCCCTCAGCCCAGAGGCACCAGAGCCCCTCAGCCCAGAGCTTCCTTTCACTCCTGAGCTTCCCCTCAGTCCCGAGCTTCACCTCAGTCCCGATCTGCTCCTCAGTCTAGTGGGGTTCTGGGTGAGGAATACTAGGCCATGGTTGGCGGCGAGTGTGGACTATCTAGGCACGCAAGGAGAGGGGATTAAGACATTTACTGAGTGGGGTCCACGTCCCGCGCCGGAGACGCCACCATGGACAGACGCCCACCCGGACCCTGGCTATCTGAAGTGGTTCTCAATCAGAGGCAGGTGTTTATCGTTGTCTCTGATTGGGAACCATATTTAGGCAGTCATATTCTTTGGTTGTATTGTGGGTGATTGTCCTTCGTGTCTTTGTTCCTGTCGCTGTATTTAGTTGACAAGTATAGGCTGTTTCGGTTTTCATTACGTTTATTGTTTTGTAGTGTTTTGTGTTTATTCGTGTTTACGTTTGTTTAAATAAACATGAATCGCAATCGACACGCTGCAGTTTGGTCCAACTCTCCTTCACCATATGAAAACCGTGACACACACTTTAGTACTTCAGGACTCCAAAGGTATTTTTTTGTTTAATAACATGTCAACTTTGTGGGTTGGTTATTTCTTCATTTGCTGTTGGTTATTTCCACATTTGTTTCTTTGAGAATGTATCCATGTTTAGGATGTGACAAAAAGGAGATACCAGTTTATAGAACATAATACCATAACAGCACATATAGGGTTTATCTTTGCAATGGGTTAAACCCTGTTGTCTTTCTGGTACTCAATCTCAACAGAAGGGCATAGCCTCTATCATATCCTGTTGATTAAGTAATCACTTGCACACATGACACTCAACAGTCTACACAGCATGTAGTGTTGAATGGGGAGATTCCATCTGCAATCAATCAGATGATATAATGGACAGCCAAGAGATAGTGTGCTTGGGTGAGCTCCAACATGCAAACACAGAGGTCTTGAGCCAGTCCCGCTCACGTGACATGATCAATACAAATAATGCAACAAATGGAAGACTCCATCTTATTCCAGCAATTTTATAGCACCACGCATTTGTCCACTGAACCGGGCACAATCCAATTCTGTGCATTAGTGCTGAACATTAGCCTGCATTGTGCCCACTTTACAGATAAAAGCCTGGGCTTATCGATAAATCACTTCAGATGCGAACCAGTACGATTTCCACTTTTGAGTTCTTATTAATCAGATTCTCCGGCAGTTGGAGACCTGCACTTTAAACAAATCATTACAGAGGAGGACAACCACAGTCTGTACCTTGGGACAAAATGTGCACTGTAGTGTTTACTCCAAATCAAATAACCCCTATTTGCAGACAAGAACAAAGACCTTCAAGCAAATCAATAAATAACAGGGAGATTTCATTAACTGAAGAGCCCTTATGGTGACATTCCAGAAAAAAAGCGTTGATCCAACAAGCTATCAGGAGCGTGTAGTCTATTACAGCAGGATCTAAAAACATTACCATCATGCTCAAAGGTTACATTGTATTCTTGCTGTGGCCTCCTGTTGGGAGTTGCTTTAATCTGGGAGCAGCTTTGGGTTTGTTTTTAACTGATTGCATTTCGTTTCTATTTATTTTCATCACGCTTTGGGTCAGGAAAGTTGAAAGATACACACGACTACATCTCTTCTTTATGCCTTGGGTAGAGTTGTTTATCATATTTTCGGGGTCAGTTTGTCTTATGTGGGTACGGATTTGACTGTATGTGGTTGATAAATTACTGTAAGTCTCTGAAATATTCCTATAATGTACATTGGGAACAGAATGATTTGTATAAAATCCTGTTTGTACATGAGAGAGGGCGAGAATAGATTCAAAATAAATGCAGACCAAGTGCATTAGTTGTGTGCCATGACAGCAGATTTGTCAACCAAAGAAAGTATCAGCGTGTCACAAAGTTACCAGAGTCACACAAAGTAGGTAAAGCACAGCCTGCACCCACTTTATTGGAGAGGGGGAAAACAGAATTTATCTGTAGCTATTTCAGAAAGAACACACTCAATGGGAGATACTGTAGTTGCTTCCCCCTCAAAAAAGAGTACAATGAAACAAAATTGGCGATAAGTGCAGAATGGATTTGGCTGAGAGTTGTATCTCCAACACTGTATAGGCATGGAGGTATATCATTGGAATGTGAGGCGTGTATAAACATCATGAATTACTCTTCATCTCCAGAAAATCAAAGCACTTACACTATGAACCATTGCAGATGGTAGTCTATTACGGCGAGTGGGAAAGCTGCCGTTACCGTCAATATTACTTGCCAACGTACAGTCATTGAAACATAAATTAGACGAGGTACGATCACGAATATCCTACCAAAGGGACATCAAAAACTGTAACATTTTAGGTTTCACGGAATCGTGGCTGAATGATGACATGGATATTCAGCTAGTGGGATATAAACTGCACCGGCTAGATAGAACAGCACACTCTGGTAAGACGAGGGGGGGGCGGTCTGTGCATATTTGTAAACAACAGCTGGTGCACGAAATCTAAGGAAGTCTTGAGATTTTTCTTGCCTGAAGTAGAGTATCTTATGATAAACTGTAGAGCACACTATTTGCCAAGAGTTTTCATGTATGCTTTTCGTAGCTGTTTATTTACCACCACAGATGGACGCTGGCACTAAGACCGCACTCAGTCAGCTGTATAAGGAAACAAGCAAACAGGAAACCGATCACCCAGAGGTGGCGCTCCTATTGGCTGGGGACTTTAATGCAGGAAAGCATATCAGTTTTACATCATTTCTTTCAACATGTTAAATGCGCAACCACAGGGAAAAAAATTCTAGATCATCTGTACTCCACCCACAGAGACACATACAAAGCTCTCCCTCACTCTCCATTTGGTAAATCTAACCACAATTCTATCCACCTGATTCCTGCTTACAAGCGAAAATTAAAGTAGGAAGCACCAGTGACTTGGTCTATAAAAAAGTGGCCAGATGAAGCAGATGTTAAACTACAGGACTGTTTTGCTATCACAGACTGGAACATGTTCCAGGATTCTTCCGATGGCATTGAGGAGTACACCACATCAGTCAGCTTTATCAATAAGTGCATCGAGGAAGTTGTCCCCACAGTGACTGTACGTACATACCCCAACCAGAAGCCTTGGATTACTGGCAACATTTGCACTGAGCTAAAGGGTAGAGCTGCCGCTTTCAAGGTGCGGGACTCTAACCCAGAAGCTTATAAGAAATCCTGCTATGCCCTTCGACGAACCATCAAACAGGCAAAACACCAATACAGGGCTAAGATTGAATTGTACTATACTGGCTCCAATGCTCGTCTTATGTGGCAGGGCTTGCAAATTATTATAGACTACAACGGGAAGCACAACCGCGAGCTGCCCAGTCACACGAGCGTACCAGACGAGCTACATCACTTCTATGCTCTCTTCCAGGCAAGCAACACTGAGGCATGCATGGGAGCATCAGCTGTTCCGGACGATTACGCTCCTGTGTGATTACGCTCTCCGTAGTCAAAGTGAGTAAGACATTTAAACAGGTCAACATTCACAAGGCAGCGGGGCCAGATGGATTACCAGGCCGTGTGCTCCGGGCATGTGCAGACCAACTGGCAGGTGTCTTCACTGACATTTTCAACATGTCCTTGACTGAGTCTGTAATACCAGCATCTTTCAATCATACCACCATAGTTCCTGTGCCCAGGAACACAAAGGCAACCTGCCTACATGACTACAGACCCGTAGCACTCACGTCCGTAGCCAGTGCTTTGAAAGGCTGGTAATGGTGTTGATGTGAGCCATTATCTCAGAAACCCTAGACCCACTCCAATTTGCATACTGCCCAAACAGATCTACAGATGATGCAATCTCTTTTGCACTCCACACTGCCCTTTCCCATCTGGACAAAAGGAACACCTACGTGAGATTGCTATTCATTGACTGCAGCTCAGCGTTCAACACCATAGTACCCTCAAAGCTCATCACTAAGCTAAGTATCCTGGGACCAAACACCTCCCTCTAAAGCTGGATCCCCGACATCCTGAAGGGCCGCCCCCAAGTGGTGAGGGTAGGTAGCAACACATTTGCCATGCCATCCTCAACACTGGAGCACCTCAGGGATGTGTGCTCAGTCCCCTCCTGTACTCCCTGTTCACCCATGACTGCATGGCCAGGCACGACTCCAACACCATCATTAAGTTTGCAGACGACACAACAGCGATGAGACAGCCTATATTGAGGTGGTCAGAGACCTGGCCGGCTGGTGCCAGAATAACAACCTATCCCTTAACGTAACCAAGACAAACGAGATGATTGTGGACTACAGGAAAAAGAGGACCGAGCACACCCTCATTCTCATCGACGGGGCTGTTGTGGAGCAGGTTGAGAGGTTCAAGTTCCATGGTGTCCACATCAACAACAAACTAGAATAGTCCAAACACACCAAGACAGTCGTGAAGAGGGCATGACGAAGCCTATTCCCCCTCGGGAAACTGAAAAGACTTGGCATGGGTCCTCAAATGTTTCTCCAGCTGCAACATCCTGACTGGTTGCATCACTGCCTGGTACGGCAACTGCAAGGGACTACAGATGGTAGTGCGTACGGCCCAGTACATCACTGGGGCTAAGCTGCCTTCCATCCAGGACCTCTACACCAGGCGGTATCAGAGGAACACCCTAAAAATTTCAAAGACCCCAGCCACCCCAGTCATAGACTGTTCTCTCTACTACCGCATGACAAGCGGTACCCTTAGCGCAAAGTCTAGGAACAAAATGCTTCTTAACAGTTTTTACCCCCAAGCCATAAGACTCCTGAACAGGTAATCAAATGGCTACCCGGACTATTTGCATTCTGCCCCCCAACCCCTCTTTTACGCGACAGCTACACTTTGTTTATCATATATGCAGTCACTTTAACCATACCTACATATACATACTACCTCAATTAGCCTGACTGTATATAGCCTGTATATAGCCTTTTTATGGTTGTTTTTATTTCTTTACTAATCTATTGTTCACCTAATACCTATTTTTACTTAAAAAATTGCACTGTTGGTTAAAAAAGGCCTGTAAGTAAGCATTTCATTGTAAGGTTGCTACTGCTGTTGTATTTGGCGCACGTGACAAATAAACTTTGATTTGAGATACATTTGTATAATGAGCCACCACATGTAGGAGCTACCTGGATTACCTTATCAATTTACAACCCTGGCTCCAAATGAAAGTGAATTTGAAGAAGCACCAAATTAATTTACATTATAAAGTCAACATAATTCTGTTAATGAGAGGTCCCCAGTTCTTATTCTTGGAGGGTGAGGTAAGGTTTGGACTGGGCATGTAATCTCCCTAAATGTGGTGTTTTCTAAAATCTTTCTATATTCAAATACATTTTAACTCGAGGGGTAGATTTTAAAATATTTTTTTGTCAAATTAAAATCTTACAAAAACAACTGTCTCTGCAATAATGTTCTATCTGTGCAGTACACCGTGGCTTTGGTTGGCTTAAGCAGTTTTGTTACCAGTGCAAAATGTGAAAATATAAATTGTGTTTCTTTGCACAACAGAAAACCATTCATTTCCCCTGCTATTTCTGTTGAAAAAAATAAAAACAGTAGATGGATCAGGGTTGTCATATTCCAACATTGGCAGGCTTTCGACAGACCAAAGGTATGGACCGTTCACAAACAGAATTTTTAACGCTTGCCAGGATCAAGTAGAGCAAGAAACTTGAATTGATAATGTATAGAAGGCTAGAGTACTAAATCAAGATGTTATAGATTTGGTCAAAGAAAATGAGATTCTGCTTTATTTCAATTCAGTTGTACAAAGCCAATACTTGTCTAGTTACATTATACAAGTAAAGTATTAGCTTATCTGCCACAAACCTTGCATAGTTGAACTACTTTATTTATGACAGAATTATGAAGAATGAAGAAAGCAACTCATTATGAGATTGACTTTGCATCAGTGCAAAAAGTGCAGTTGTTACTATCCAGAGGGACTATAACCTAAATGTCAAACAGAAGGGACAATAAAGACAAGAACATGATTAATACATTTAGGAACAGTGTAAATATGGACTATTTCATGTTTGTAGCTTTCTTTCGGATCTTTTATTCCCCTATGAGTTTGAAATAACAGCTGCAAACCTATCCCAATGACACTGGAAATATGGTAAGACATCCTCATGTCTTCAAGGATGAGGACTTTTTCTGTAACCTTCAAATGTGGGAGAGAAGTAAAAAATAAAAAAATAATAATCTAAATCACACACTTCCAAAAAACAATGGTTGATTGGCCTAATCTCTGATTGGATTTCTGAATGAGTATAATTAGAAATATAAATCAAACTGAAAAGTTCTCATTCACATTCCTCTCAAAGCAATCTGTCACATGTCATGGCCAGACAGACTCGTTTTGTTCCATTCCGTCTAGGCTCTTGCGCCTGTAATAATGGGAGGTTATGCAATAAAATAAATGTCCACCACGAAATTATAGGAGGTTATGTAGCTTTTGGGCATTCATTAACCTACATAAGAAGGGTGTTTCTCAATGAGGCACTAATTGCATACATTGATTAAAACCGTAAACATAGCTTATCAGTATTCCCTTTCAATCTTTCAAAAATATCTGGAATATCCCAACTACTGTCCTCTAGAAACAGTCATTTCCTCTTAACTTATGGCGAGACTAAAATGTGTTCACTTTTACACATAAGAACAGACACTAAATGTTCTATGTATCTGCATATTTACTGTTATACCAGTTAATTAACCATTTGGTTATTTATCGCAGCACTTTTTCAATTAGGTTACTTCATCTGCACTAATCGATTAAGCAGCATATGCATAACTAATTATTTAACCCTCCCATTGCCACCCACCAATACTTGTATTTAAACTAAAATTTCATGCTTAACATTTAAGTTCAGAAATATCATTAATATGTTGTTGTTGATTATGATTTTTTTTGCAGGGAGGGACTTATAGCCAGTTTAATAATAATAATAATAATAAGTGTTATGCAGTAACACACCAATACAACGTCACTACACTTTAAACATGCAAACTTCAAGCGGATGAGCACAAGTCCCTCAGCTTAACTTCTGCATGTTTGTGTCATTATAACTTTAATTAGATAACTTCACAGGAGGATACTGAGCAACAACAGGCCTGTGAAACACAGACGTGAACACATCGAACACAGCAGCAATACTGCAGTTTCACTCTTGGTGTGTGTGTCAATCTCTGCAGGGTACAACTCGAATCAGAAAGGTATTAGACCTTTCATCTGGTCATGATTCCCTCTGGATCTCAGAGTCCTGAGATCTGTTCGACTCAACCTTACAATCCAATACCGATTTACAGTCCTTGGTCCAAAAAATGATTTGGTCAGAACATTTGTAAATCACAAGGGATTTTAAGACTGAGCAGGCAAATTACAATCTAATATTGAAGGAGAACAGAGAGCTGTTAATTAAGCATATTTTTTTGATATGAGATAGAAGAAACCCTTCGATTTCAGATTGCATTTGGGATTGCTTGTGTTTTACTATGAATTTGTATCCTCCTTTCAAGACAGTTAATATCTCACTTTGGCCTTCCCACTAGAAGGACTATTCTAATCAGTACATGTAGCCTAATGTATGCTAAAGGTACATCCTCATCACCTTTCTTCCTGCAAGAGATTCTTACATAACATTCTTACATAACTTAGTACCACCACTAGAGGCACCACTTTGTAGGCTACTTCTGTCAGAACATTCATTCCAATGATCCTCTGATTAGAGGTCTTTTCGTGTCCAACTCCAAACAAACCTGAGGATAATCAGACCCGGACCCGAGTGGACACAATATATATATATATTAAAAAAGGGGGTAACGGACCCAAACGAATCCGAGAACAATCAGATTCGAACACGAATGGACCTGACGACAACCAGATCTAGACCAGACCTGACTGGATCCGAGTGACAAACAAATCATCTCTTTCAGCCAAGTTGCTCTTCTGGTTAAAGAATAGTTATTTATGGGCCTCTCAAGTGGTGCAGCAGTCTAAGGCACTGCACATCAGTGCTAGAGGCGTCACTATAGATCCAGGTTCGATCCCGGGCTGTGTTGCAGCCGGCTGTGACCGGGAGACCCATAATGAGGTGCACAATTGGCCCAGTGTCATCCGGGTTAGGGGAGGGTTTGGCCAGCCGGGATGTCCTTGTCCCATCGTGCTCTAGCGACTCCTTGTGGCGTTCGGGCGCCTGCACGCTGACATCGGTCGCCAGACGTATGGTGTTTCCTCTGATACATTGGTGAGTCTGTCTTCCGGGTTAAGTGAGCAGTGTGTCAAGAAGCAGTGCGGCTTGGCGCGGTCATGTTTCGGAGGACGCATGGCTCTCGACCTTCGCCTATCCCGAGTCAGTACGGGAGTTTCGGAGATGGGACAAGACTGTAACTACCAATTTGATCAAATCAAATCAAAGTTTATTTGTCACGTGCGCTTACAGTGAAATGCTTACTTACAGGCTCTAACTAATAGTGCAAAAATATATTAGATGAACAATAGGTAGGTAAAGAAATAAAACAACAGTAAAAAGACAGGCTATATACAGTAGTGAGGCTATAAAAGTAGCAAGGCTATATACAGACACCGGATAGTCAGGCTGGTTGAGGGAGTATGTACATGTAGATATGGTTAAAGTGACTATGCATATATGATGAACAGAGAGTAGCAGTAGCGTAAAAGAGGGGTTGGCGGGTGGTGGGTGGGACACAATGCAGATAGCCCAGTTAGCCAATGTGCAGGAGCACTGGTTGGTTGGCCCAATTGAGGTAGTATGTACATGAATGTATAGTTAATGTGACTATGCATATATGATAAACAGAGAGTAGAAGCAGCGTAAAAAGAGCGGTTGGGGGGGGGGGGCTTGGGGGTAAAAACTGTTGAGAAGCCTTTTAGTCCTAAACTTGGCACTCCGGTACTGCTTGTCATGCGGTAGTAGAGAGAACAGTCTATGACTGGGGTGGCTGGGGTCTTTGACAAATCTTAGGGCGATACCATGGAATTGGGGAGAAAATGGGGTAAAAAGTCCTTTTTCTTTTTACAAAAAAAAATACAAATAATTCTTTATATGCTGTCTAGGCCTTCTATGTCAATAAACTCACCTTATTAGCCTAAAATAAAGCTGCTATAGTCTATGAAGAGCAATGGTCGGGTCCGCAAGGGTCTATCAGCTGTAGTTACATAGACCTGTGACCTGATGACAATCAAACAAACCGACCTGGACCTGAGGGAAAAGTTAGGACCCGGATCCGTTCGGTTATTCGGGGTTTGGGTGGATGTAATGTGGACATAGAGCAGAAGTCTATATCTTGCTGAACTGTGTTTAAGAAATAAAATATAACAGTGAAAACTATATGTTCTATCCATACAGTACTGACTGTATGCTTGTTTATTTTTATTTTAGTTGCATGATGCCCAAAGTGGATGTAGCCTGTTTACTTGAATGTGAGCGCAGGAAATGTTTTATGCAAATGTACATGCAATTGAATTGATGCAGGAAAGAATGTCCAGCTTCACTGCATTCAAGTCCAGCAACTTTGATAGTTACCATATAAAGAATGCATGCATTTCAAAGCTGCCAACCACATGATACTACCCAGTTCCATCATGAGTCATCTATCATTGAGTCATGTAAGCACTAGCTAGCTGTATGTTACACAAAAATAGTTAGGAAAGTTCACTGCATGTTTGCCTCGAACCCATTTTAACCCTTTACACAAAAATAATTTCATGTTCTGGAATGGATGAACAATTGAAATAAAAAGCTTAAGAATTTTCCCTTGCTCATATTCATAAGTATCCACAGTAACACCTTTGTTAGCTTTTCAGTTACCTAGCGATCTTTTTTAAACGAGCAATTTGAATTGTCCCCTCCCTTCCATGCATATCATTAAAGAGAACGCTGTTGTCGCTAGGTGAAGTACTACTCGCGCCGCCAGATAGAAAGAAGCAGGTGTCCAACATGGCGATCACAGGCAACGGATCTCTCGCTACTCTTCTCTTTTTGTTCATGATTCCAGCAGCTCTTCATAAAGGTAGGATTTCGGACGATAAACTTAAGTGAAACAAACCTACGTCTTTGAATAGATTTCTATGGACATGGGGGGCAAAAATGTGTCTGCATTAAGCGCAAGCTTTTTCTGGATGTGTCCGCATGATTGTGGATCGATAATAATAAACGAAGAAGCTGAATGTAACTGTTCTTCAAGTTGTAATATGGTATTTAATGTGCCTAAAGGATGAAAAAAATACTAAAATAGTTGTTACATTCTTTGAGTATTTCCATCTATCTCAAATACAGCATTTACAGATGTTTTTGTCTTCCATATAGTCAACTAACCCTTCACACAAATCACTTTGGCTAGTTTTCCCTTCTCGTCTCGAGCCCTGTTCCACTGCCACATACACGCACATAGCTTGTTGGCAGTTTAAATGAGCGAAATTAGATATGAAAACGGTTGTTTTTCAAGTATTCAAGTTGTACGTTCAACTTCAGTGTAAAAGTTGAACGTGGTTTGTTTAAGTTAACCAGTCAGCTGTTCTCAATACTTTTGGGTTGTGATTATCCAGATTCTGTAGAACGCCGAAGCCTACAATGAATGCTGAATATTCTAGCGCGAGCTATTCAGTGCGATGCTTGATTTAGGCAGGCTACCATTGCAATTGCATCATTTTTTTTTCTGGGGAGAGGATCAGTTTTATTATGATGATGTTGGCAGTTAGATCTTTACAAATAGTATTTAGTCTGCTCAAACTATGAACCTTACTGGGGTGATTGATTGGCCACAGTGCGTGTTACATGCGTAATTTAGCGGGCTGTTGATGCAGTGTAGGTAGAAAGGATACTCTGTAGCTTAACAGTTGAATGCCCAGGGAACGGCATTAGTGGTGTGCAGATGCTATACGGATGTAGACAAAAGTTGTTAGTGCTGCTTTTTTGATTTGGCTTGCTTCCTAAACACCTGTTTAAAATCAAATCAGTGGCTTACATAAAACGACATGAGCGTGTGCTGTTATAGACTACGTGATAGGCTATTACGAATTAAACTGATTCAATGATCGCAAATATCGTGCAAAAGGAATTCAGTCCCCGCGTTGAGCATACATTTCAATTCAGATGTAGCTAAACTCCTGAATCTCTGAAGTTTTTTTTGAATATGTCTTTCATGTTAGTTACCTCAATTTGAAGCATAGGCTACCGGTAGTTATTTCTTGAATTATCATAGTCTATTTAGTCTTGTGGAAAGGAATAAACGATTCTCCGAAAAATCCGGCGGGCGCATTAGGCAGCTCTGCCATTTGCCAAGAACACTTGTTTTGTTAGTACACATCTATTTTCGAAATTATAAGTTTAGTTTACTGTAGGCTGAACATCAACAGGCTACTCTTAATTAAAGCTACCAAGTACCAACACTTGCTGTATAACCTATGATATTGCAGTCCATAAGATGTGCACGGACCTATTTAAAAAAAAAATGTATTTAACCAGGCAAGTAAATTAAGAACAAAGAATATATATTTACATACACGCTGACACATATAACGTTAGGCTGAATATTTGGCACTTCTTCAGTGTGTTATCTTCTTTCAGAGTACTTCTTCTGGATGCTCTTTAGCATTTCATTGCCAAGGTTTTTATACTAGGTGCCGTATATTTATATTAGGTAGCCTGTACTATTACGTTTTTGTTAATAATATAAGTTAATGTATCCTAATCGGACCAAGTCAGTCAATACGTGGAATTCATAGAAAACATGTTTATGCGTTCAACACGTGATTTAACCCTATCAGTCCCAAACCACCAGCGAAAATCTGCTTTTAATTTATCTGACTTTAATTTATCTGCATGTCCAGCTCATACATTTTGCCTCACAATTAAGTGTTTTATTTTAAGGACAACCATGACTACAAGTAGAACACTAAACAGTTGCATTCATGAGTTTAATTGACAAATGAAATAGTTTGCTCACTGGGAAATTAATATCCATCTCGTCAGTGACAACTGTGTGGAGTTTAGAGTTTGTGACAGCAACTATGTGCGATTATTACCATATTATAAAGGAAAGGGGATACCTAGTCAGTTGTCCAACTGAAATGTGTCTTCCACATGTAACCCAACCCCTCTGAATCAGAGAGGTGCAGGGGGCTGCCTTAATCAACATCCACATATTTGGCGCCCGGGGAACAGTGGGTTGGTTATTTTCCGTGCTCAGGGGCAGAACTACAGATTTTTACCTTGTTAGTTCTGGGATTCGATCCAGCAACCTTCTGGTTACTGGCCCAACGCTCTAACCACTAGGCTATATCCACTATGTTCTGGGGTTTCCTATGATCTTCTATGCAAAAATACCCCTTACCTTCTAACAGCTCTGGTGTAGCTTGTGAGCGTCATAGAGCAAAACATTACATGTGCGTGCTTGTGAGAGTCTGTTTTGTTTATATATATATATATATATATATATATATATATAGTTTGTAGCTCAAACCATTCAGACTCTAAAGACGTTTTGTAAAAATACCCGGTCCCGGGGCATCAACCCTTGTCTTACAAACACTGCTCTAGCTCAGCCCCCGTTAATCACACAGACTAACGGTTATCTGCGGATGCAGAAGAAATTGACGAATCCAATGTTACAACCCATAAGTCTGAAGATAAAACATACAATATTTAGAAGACCTAAATGTGCCAGCGTTACATTGGGACTCATTGGGTTAAATAGGAGGCTATTGCTGCTTTTCACTCAAATGAAGCACAAACTTCAATGCACCACATTCACATTAGGGATGATAGAATAATGGAAACCGACTAACCGTGATTTCTCCCTAAACCCACCTTTTCCTGGGATAAATAACTGTGGGAAACAGGTAAATTATAATAATTGATTTCTATGAACACAATAACATGAAATGGAACTGTTAAATGATATGCAATGTCTAAATCTGGCTTCTCCACAGCCTTTTCTCTGCTATCTGCATGATCAATGATCAACACTCAGGATGGGTACAGACTAACTAGTGATGCACCAGTATTACATTTTTGGCCGATATCTGATATTTTCCTTGCCAAAAAAACAGATACCGATATTTAAAATTTTAGCGCCCTTTTTAAGCATTCTAGTACAGTTAAATAGTTAACACACACATGGACAAAGCGGTCGAAGGCACTGCATCTCGGTGCAAGAGGCGTCACTACAGTCTATGGTTCGAATCCAGGCTGTGTCACATAATTGGCCCAGTGTCGTCCGGGTTTGGCTTGGGTAGGCCGTCATTGTAAATAAGAATTTGTTCTTAACTGGCTTGCCAAGTTAAAGAAAGGTTACACACCACACTGACCAAAAAGTTATTTTGTTGGCGTTTACGTATGTCCCCATTACCAGTAAAACATAATCAAAAACTATATATTTCACTTACTTGCTGTGCTGTTTCATTGTTCATTTGTTCAGTCGTTTCATTCTCAACAAGGATTTCTATGGAACGCTGTTTGGGTCTTTGCTATGGAACGCTGTTTGGGTCTTTGCTATGGAACGCTGTTTGGGTCTTAGGCATGGAACGCTGTTTGGGTCTTTGCTATGGAACGCTGTTTGGGTCTTTGCTATGGAACGCTGTTTGGGTCTTTGCCATGGAACGCTGTTTGGGTCTTTGCCATGGAACTCTGTTTGGGTCTTTGCCATGGAACGCTGTTTGTGTCTTTGCCATGGAACGCTGTTTGGGTCTTTGCCATGGAACTCTGTTTGGGTCTTTGCCATGGAACGCTGTTTGTGTCTTTGCTATGGAACGCTGTTTGGGTCTTTGCCATGGAACGCTGTTTGGGTCTTTGCCATGGAACTCTGTTTGGGTCTTTGCCATGGAACGCTGTTTGGGTCTTTGCTATGGAACGCTGTTTGGGTCTTTGCCATGGAATGCTGTTTGGGTCTTTGCTATGGAATGCTGTTTGGGTCTTTGCCATGGAACGCCGTTTGTGTCTTTGCTATGGAACGCTGTTTGGGTCTTTGCTATGGAACTCTGTTTGGGTCTTTGCTATGGAACGCTGTTTGGGTCTTTGCTATGGAATGCTGTTTGGGTCTTTGCTATGGAACGCTGTTTGGGTCTTTGCTATGGAACTCTGTTTGGGTCTTTGCTATGGAACGCTGTTTGGGTCTTTGCTATGGAACGCTGTTTGGGTCTTTGCTATGGAACGCTGTTTGGGTCTTTGCTATGGAACGCTGTTTGGGTCTTTGCTATGGAACTCTGTTTGGGTCTTTGCTATGGAACTCTGTTTGAGTCTTTGCTATGGAACGCTGTTTGGGTCTTTGCTATGGAACGCTGTTTGGGTCTTTGCCATGGAACTCTGTTTGGGTCTTTGCCATGGAACGCTGTTTGGGTCTTTGCTATGGAACGCTGTTTGGGTCTTTGCTATGGAACGCTGTTTGGGTCTTTGCTATGGAACTCTGTTTCGGTCTTTGCGTGTCAAAGATACTATTTAACACTATTTGACGTGTCAAATAACACTATTTGACCAATCAGGACCTGAATATGTCACATGTCACATAATAATTGAACAGGTTCATTCATTTTTTATGTAGTTATTGCACACCGATTACACTATCACTCGTATTTCATATGTCACAACGATTCATTGATATGTATGCTATGATGCTGGTAAAGTTGTCTCGCGCACCTACAGTGCTGGTCATAAAAAAAGTTAGCTAGCTCATGGATGCAAACAATGTTCTTCCCCAAAAACATAGCAAAACGACAGTCTGTTTCAAGGTAGCTAATTATATAGCTAGGTGTCATCATCTAAAATAAGCCTAATTTATAAGACAGTTCTTATTTGATTAATGGTGGTCGGACCCATCTATGTGAAGCTAGCCACAATATGGATTAGCCACAATAGTGGACTTTGCGGTTAGCCTTCAAAATAAAAGTATGGCATAATTCTATTTGTATTAATTTACATTACTGTCAATTACATACTTTTATTTTGAAGGCTAACCGCAAATTCCGCTATTGTGCCTAATCCTTATTGTGGTTAGCTTCACAACACATATCCCGGTGCGGTCGAGCGTCACTAGCTAAATGAAGCTAGCTGGCTGCTTATAACGTTAGCTTTGGGCAACAGGGTTAAGTAGCTGGCTAGCTATTTATTTTCATGAATTGAAGGTCAATTTCAATAGACAAACAACAAGTGGCAACCTAGCTAATACTTACAAGGACTCCTAAATCACTGCTAAGAATAATGAACATGACTGCAGTTTCTACTAGTCATTGTTTTCTGGTTGGTTGTATTGGTGCTAGCTAGGTACCAAGCTAAAGCTAACTACCCCAGAAGTTGCAGTCGAACAAATATTGCTTTATTACCAACGCGGTATTGTAAACACATTGTTCGTGGCAGGTGTTTGCTTGTTTGTAGACCTTTTTGTACAGCTTTGACAGTGCTACTGCAAAGACCCACACGGCGTTCCATAGTATGAATGTCGTGAAGCTAATAGCAGTGACGCTATTACTGTGTAACTCCGGTAGGGCAACATCTGAAAAATAGCACACTTGGTAGTGTGTACTGGTGCCTCAACCAGTCGGCGAAAGCCAACATCACCCACGACAGAGAACGGTTGATTGTCAGAGGCAATGAATTCCATTTTCTTGGCTTTAATGGATTTCGCCTTTGAGTTGTCTCTAGAGGTAGACCGATTATCATTTTTCAACATCGATACCGATTATTGGAGGACCAAAAAAAAGCAGATGCCGATTTTTTGTATATATATTTGTAATAATAACAATTACAACAATACTGAATGAACAATGAACACTTTTATATTAACTTAATATAATACATAAATAAAATTAATTTAGTCTCAATTAAATTATGAAATAGTTTCAATTTGGTTTAAATAATGCAAAAACACAGTGTTGGAGAAGAAAGTAAAAGTGCAATATGTGCCATGTAAAAAGCTAACGTTTAATTTCCTTGCGCAGAACATGAGAACATACAGTGGGGCAAAAATGTATTTAGTCAGCCACCAGTTGTGCAAGTTCTCCCACTTAAAAAGATGAGAGAGGCCTGTAATTTTCATCATAGGTACACTTCAACTATGACAGACAAAATGAGAAAAAAAATCCAGAAAATCACATTGTAGGATTTTTAATTAATTAATTTGCAAATTATGGTGGAAAATAAGTATTTGGTCACCTACAAACAAGTGAGAAAAGTGACTAAATACTTTTTTGCCCCACTGTATGGAAGCTGGTGGTTTCTTTTAACATGAGTCTTCGTTATTCCCAGTTAAGAAGTTTCAGTTATTATAGGAATTATGATCCGTCAACTTTTTCTCTCTATATCATTTGTATTTAATATTGGATGTTCTTATAGGCACTTTAGGATTGCCAGCCTCTGGAGTTCATAGGCTTGAAGTCATAAACAGCGCTGTGCCTCAAGCAATGCTAAGAGCTGCTGGCAAACGCTCAGTCAGACTGCTCTATCAAATATCAAATCATAGACTTAATTATAAAAAACACACAGAAATACGAGCCTTTGGTCAGTAATATGGTCAAATCCGGAAACTATTATTTTGTTCTTTCAGTGAAATACGGAACTGTTCCATATTTTATCGACCGGGTGGCAACCCGAAGTCTAAATATTGCTGTTACATTGCACAACCTTCAATGTTATGTCATAATTATGTAAAATTTGGGCAAATTAATTACGGTCTTTGTTAGGAAGAAATGGTGAGGCCAAAACTGCTGCATATACCCTGACTCTGCTTGCACTGAACGCAAGAGAAGTGACACAATTTCCCTAGTTAATATTGCCTGCTAACATGCATTTCTTTTAACTAAACATGCAGTCCAAAAAATATATACTTCTGTGTATTGATTTTAAGGAAGGCATTGATGTTTATGGTTTATGCGATTATGCTGCGGTACTTAGAGGTAATTTGTGGTTTAGAATGGTACCCTACTTCACCACTTCATGACACCAGACCAGCGCAAGGTGGAGTTAGAGCGCTGATTATGCTTTCGGGTCCTACTGTGTCTAAATAGAAACTTCTAAAGCCATGACATAATTTTCTGGAATTTTCTGCGAAAAGTGCAAATCATTCCCAGAACAACAGCAAAGGACCTTGTGAAGATGCTGGAGGAAACAGGTACAAAAGTATCTATATCCACAGTAAAATTAGTCCTATATCGACATAACCTGAAAGGCGGTTCAGCAAGGAAGAAGCCACTGCTGCAAAACCGCCATAAAAAAGCCAGTCTATGGTTTACAACTGCACATGGGGACAAAGCTCGTACTTTTTGGAGAAATGTCCTCTGGTCTGACGCAACAAAAATATAACTGTTTGGCCACAATGACCATCGTTATGTTTGGAGGAAAAAGGGGGAGGCTTGCAAGCCGAAGAACCCCATCCCATTCTTGAAGCACACGGGTGGCAGCTTCATGTTGTGTGGGTGCTTTGCTGCAGGAGGGACTGGTGCACTTCACAAAATAGATGGCGTCATGATGTAGGAAAATTATGTGGATATATTGACGCAACATCTTAAGATTTCAGTCCGGAAGTTAAAGCTTGGTCGCAAATGGGTCTTCCAAATGGACAATGACCCCAAGCATACTTCCAAAGTTGTGGCAAAATGGCTTAAGGACAACAAAGTCAAGGTATTGGAGTGGCCATCACAAAGCCCTGACCTCAATCCTATATAACATTTGTGGGCAGAACTGAAAAAGCGTGTGCGAGCAAGGAGGCCTACAAACCTGACTCAGTTACACCAGCTCTGTCAGGAGGAATGGGACAAAATTCGCCCAACTTATTGTGGGAAGAATGTGGAAGGCTACCCGAAACGTTTGACCCAAGTTAAACAATCTAAAGGCAATGCTACCAAATACTAATTGAGTGTATGTAAACTTCTGACCCACTGGGAATGTGATGAAAGAAATAAAAGCTGAAAGAAATTATTCTCTCTAACATTCTACTCTGACAATTAATCCACACAAAAAACTGTCAACCGAATTTCTAGTAATTTCTCCTCCTTCCAGGCTTTTTTGTCTTTGAACTTATATGGTGATTGGCATCTAAACTTTCATATATATAGAGATGTCCTAGCCTATCTCTTTCAGGTTATAAATTCAATGCAGTATTAGCCTGATATTTAGCTAATGAATGATGGGTTATACTATGCAGAAGGTTCTAACTTAGAGCTTCTGTATCTTGCGCGATACGCAACTGCACTCCGCTTGCCTCTTTCCTTAAACAACGCCCCTTAGCTGTTGGAGTCTCAGGAGAAGCTAGACTTGAATGGCGTGCTGGACATTTTTTTGCATTTCTTATTCTAATAGACTTCGAAGAGGGACGCAAGCTCATTTTTGTTGAATGTTAAGTACAGCAGCCAAGAAAATACGCTATGGCGCTAGGCTATACCAATTATTTGTTCAGACCCATACCCATTCAATCTTCGCAAAGAGAAGTGAAAGACATCTGCATCTTATTCTACTCCTATATTATTCAAGCATGTCATTACAATGATGAAGATAAGGACAACTGTACTTATTTAATACTTATTTTATTTAACTGTTGAAAGTTATGGAAGAATTAAGAGGTAATACTAATGCTAATACTCATGTCGCACAACACTAGGGGACATATTATGAAAGGTGTCTATATGCTCAAGTCCAGCCTACTAATGATAAAAATGTAAAATAGGCCCTATTATATTTCAAAATCAGATTTGCTAACCTATAATTGTCACTTTTTGGAGGCTACATGTCTTTCACCAGCATTGCATGTCCTCTCCCAGCTTCATGGTTTGAATGAGGTGTGTATATCCTGTCCATATAATACAGTATAATATACAGTACATATGGAAAGTATTCGGAGCCCATTTTCCCCCCACATTTTGTTACATTACAGCCATATTCTAAAATTGATTAAATGTTTTTTTTTTAACTTAATCAATCCACACACAATACCCCATAATGACAAAGCAAAAACGTTTTTAGAAAAATGGAAATATCACATTTACATATGTATTCAGACACTTTACTCAGTACTCTGTTCAAGCACCTTTGGCAGCGATTACAGTTTCAAGTCTTCTTGGGTATGGCTCTACAGGCTTGGCACACCTGTATTTTGGGAGTTTCTCCCATTTTTCTCTGCAGATCATCTCAAGCTCTGTCAGGTTGGATGGGGAGCGTCGCTGCACAGATATTTTCAGGTATCTCCAGAGCTGTTTGATTGGATTCAAGTCCGGGCTCTGGCTGGGCCACTCAAGGACATTCAGAGACTTGTCCCGAAGCCACTCCTGCTTTCTCTTGGCTGTGTGCTTAGGGTTATTGTCCTGTTGGAAGGTGAACCTTCGCCCCAGTCTGAGGTCCTGGGGTGCTCTGGTGCAGGTTTTCGTCAAGGATCTCTCTGTACTTTGCTCCATTCATCTTTCCCTCGATCCTGAGTAATCTCCCAGTCCCTGCCGCTGAAAAACATCACCACCATGCTTCACCGTAGGGATGGTGCCAGGTTTCCTCCAGACGTGATGCTTGGCTTTCATGCCAAAGAGTTCAATCTTGGCTTCATCAGACCAGAGAATCTTGTTTCTCATGGTCTGAGAGTCCTTCAGGTGCCTTTTTGCAAACTCCAAGTGGGCTTTCATGTGCCTTTTCCTGAGGAGTGGCTTCCGTCTGCCAACTCTACCATAAAGGCCTGATTGGTGGAGTGCTGCAGAAATTGTGTTCCTTCTGCAAGGTTTTCCCATCTCCACAGAGGAACTCTGGAGCTCTGTTAAAGTGACCATCGGGTTCTTGGTCACGTCCCTGACCAAGACCCTTCTCCCCTGATTCCTTAGGTTGGCTGGGCGGCCAGCTCTAGGAAGAGTCTTGGTGGTTCCAAACTTCTTCCGTTTAAGAATGATGGAGGCCACTGTGTTTTTGGGACCTTCAATGCTGCAGAAATGTTTTGTTATCCTTCCCCAGATCTGTGCCCCAACACAATCCTGTCTCGGAGCTCTGCAGACGATTGCTTTGACCTCATGGCTTGGGTTTTGCTCTGACATGTGCTGTCAACTGTGGGGCCTTATAGGCAGACGTGTGCCTTTCCAAATCGTGCCCTTATAATTGATTTTTCCACTGTTGGACTGGATTATGTTGTAGAAACATCTCAAGGATGATCAATGGAAACCTGATGCACCTGAGTTCAATTTCGAGTCTCATAGCAACGGGTCTGAAATCTTTGTAAGTAAGGTTTTTTTTTTGTCTTTGTGGGGTATTGTGTGTATTTTTATGTAATCTATTTTAGAATAAAGCTGCAACGTAACAAAATCTGGAAATAGTCAAGGGGTCTGAATACTTTTGGAATGCACTGTAATACAGTACAGTAGTGGTTCACAATCCTGGTCCTGGGGACCCAAATGGGTGCACTTTTTTTTGTCCTACCACTAGACACTTGCTTCAAATCATCACAATCCTGATGATGATGAGCGGATGATTTCAATTAGTTGTGTATTGCTAGGACATAAACTAAAACCAAAATGTCCACCCCTTTGGGTCCCCAGGACCAGGATTGAGAACCACTGCAGTACAGTAATACAGTCCACACTAAAATATTAGCTTGTTTAATTGATTTACCTTAGAGAGCATAGCTACATCTATGGACTTGTATTTCTTCTGTTGTGTGTAATATGCGATAGCCTATATGTCAAAGGCTATGTGTTGGATAACGGTACAATCATTTGGGCTTTTTTAGACTTGGGTTCATAAAATGGCTCAGGTAGCATCAGGCTTGCATTTTCATGCAGGTCAAAGATCTAATCAAGTCCAGACATTGATATGCTTTATATGCTTTAGAATGACACTGGTTTTGGCAGGAAATACCGGGTTACCTGGGAGAAAAGTGATTTTATTCTCTGTATGGAACTTTTGTAAAATGCTGGGAAAATATTAAACCCTAATCCATTGTTGGAACAGTGGTAGGTGCTGGATAAATCACTGATCAAATGATCACATTTGCTGCCTTGTTGATTTTCAAACAAAGCATGGGGTAGGCCTACAGTCAGACAGAGAAAATCAATAATTTAACTTGACCACACTTTACAATTTGATAAGGAATTGCAGGATTTAAGATACACGGAGTCACTGAAACAATGGTAAATATTGCAGTGTATTCAAGACAAGAGAGTGCTTCAGGTGCATTCATTTGATCACCACTACATGTTGGCGCACGCGATGGTTTTAAGTTCATCATACGAGCAGTCATCAAATCACTCAAGTGCTCCAAACAAAATTGTTCAGCTGGTGAGGCATGTGAAGTTCTTAATGTAGATTTAATTTAATTGCTTGTGGCCATCTATTTACTTTCAAAGCGTTCAACATAGCCTAACTAGAGCATATTTTCAAAAATCACCATGAACAATTGGCCTAATGTGCAGTAATTTCCCATGTAGTTGGGCATTTTAACGATAGTTGTTCTATTGATTTTGCCTATTGCCATTGTTTCACAGCTAAACAGAAGAACCAGTACAGTTTGTTTGGCGTAGGCCTTTGGATGACCTTTTTAGTGAGACTGAATCTGTTAACCTCACTGTAATATTAAGTCAGAGTCAGACTGGGTAATAAAATCTCTAATTTCTCCACATCATTTGAATATCCTCCCGTATCCTGTATTGAGATTGGCTCACTGTAAAGTCAGTAGCCCAGTGATTGAAAACAGGTGTGGAAATGGACTTGTATATTTCCTGCTGCTCTCTGTTTCTCTGGTGCCCTGAGCAGTAATGAAGAACAATGGGTTTATTTTGAGGGGAGGGGCTGAAGATGTTGTGCCATCCAACAGATGATTGGGTTTGGTCACATCTGGCCACTATGCACTCAGCCTTCTCTCTCTTTGATTATACTAAGTAATTACTGAGGTGCTAACTGATCCCTGATGAGGGATGCTGGATTAAAATCACATATTTTGAAACTACTGTACAAAATGTGCCACTTTATAGGTCTACTTTTTTTTACAGTAAAAATTGAAATGTAGAAAAAAACACATTCATAGCTTTTGAAGATGTCAATCATAACAACAGTACTAAGTCTAGCACACTTCTCTGAAAATATTTGTTTCAAAACAAATATTTTGATTAGGCCTAGTTCTTTTCCCCCTGGAGTTGTTAGGCCCCAATAAGCTTGTTATAGCAGGATGTCATTAAATCAGACAGGAAGGGATGTTGTATGATATAAGTGGGCACATTTTGCATGAATTCATCCATATAATGCTGGGTTAAACAATGAATAAACAATCTATGGATATTATTTATGGTTCCATACCCCTGAATAACAAAATGCTGGTTCATCATTGTAAGCGGGTAAGGAAAATGAACGTGTCCTTTTGAATACAATACAGGTAATTATCAACTGGGCTTGATGGGCTTGAGTGATCTGCGTTCTCATGTCTGACATTAGCATAACACTCGAGCCGGTATTACATTTCAGTGCCCCTTACAAGACCCTTCAAGCAGCCTCACTGTCTCCCACGGAATTGGATCCCTTGTGCTCATTGTATTCAGTTCCTGCCTATTGTTCCTACCTATTGCTGCAGTGTCTTGTCTGATGATAGGTTCTCTGCTGTTTTGTCTGCACAAATGCCAGATGCTAGAGGATTATGCTGTCTAATGCTCTTTATGCCTGAGCTGGGTGATGCAAGGAGGGTCTTGTGTGAAAATGCACACTAGACCCTCCCTTGTGGTAAAGCTATTGAAGTACAGGTCAGAAACAATGTCCCTAAATAGCATTATTATGTAATAACATAACACTGTGTATTGTCAGAGTGATGACTTTTTATGAGCAACATATTAACAGTCACTGCAGTAGGCAGAGCCTAGGCCCAGCCTATTTCTTAATCCAACTAAATGTTTGAACCACGTTAGTTTTCTTAGACGGTTTGCTGCTGCATTAAAGTGTGCAGTATTTGTTGGGCTTCACTTGGCTGTCAGACTAATACCTTCCAGACTGAAAATGTGTGAGGGAGACACTAATCTGCATAAGAATATTTTTAAGGATTATGGCTGGAGTCTAGCAAGCTGCCTTCCTATTGATTGGTCGCTTGGCCCAACAGAAATGAGAGTGAGACCAGCCAGATCCCTCTTAATTCTTACTTAGTTTGAACACAGATAGATTTCCTGCCTTATTCTTGATGCTTTCTGTCCTATGGCTGGGTGGTATTATGTATTTTATGATATACCGGTATTGATGCATGGAACAGTTTGGGTCTTTACTTTGCCTTATATAAAGGTATTTGAATGTTTGGTTTCTTAAATATAATACGCCGTGTGTAAGGTCTCTCTCCGCTCTCTCTCTCTCCATGCCACTTTCCATACAGACCTAGCCCTGCCGTGCCCCCTTTCACTCAAGGAGCGCAATTGTTGTTCCTCGACCACAAGACACTTGCGTTCTGTCTGCATCATCAATGCAGCACATGCAAAAATGTTGATGACTACTACGCTGTTTTTACTTAATTTAAATCCACTATTAGTTTGTGTTTCTAACATCTGCAAACAGCTTATTTGTATTTTCTTAGCAAGTTGGGCCTAAATCTTAATCACTAGTTAGCTGGCTAGCTAGCTAATAAATGTACTGAGTCAGAGCAAACTTAATTAACTATACAGCCTGATAATTTCAGTGATGGGGTAGACCTAAATCAGCATGTTACTTGTGCAACAGTATCTTCTAAATCAAAAAGGAATAAGTGAAGCATGAATATGTTGGCTAAATGAAGTAGCTAAGAAAAAAAATTCAATGTAGACAAAGATTATAGGGTCCCCTAGGAAACACTTAACAACAATTTGGTTCCCACCCTGTTACAATGGCATTTTCATTCATGTCATGTCATGTCAAACAACACTGTATTCAAGTGCCCACTATTATACTGGAACTCTAGAAGTAGAAAATCATTCTATTTCCATGATTCCAACAGTTCACCCAAGTGTTTTGCTCTAAATCGTAATTGCAACATTTGGTTTAAAATGAGGCCTAGATTGTTTGCTGATATCGTGCAGCCCTACATGACAGTGTGGAAATGATCTCAAATGAGTGCAGAAATTGTTGACAATGCAGACTTTTGTTGTTGTTGTTGGTTGCAGTTGAATTTAACAGTATAAAATAATTAGAATGGAGAAACACCCATTGAAATCACTTAGGGTCACACACTACTCAAAGCAAATGTTGAACTTTTGTTATTCAGAAACATAAAATAACATCAAATAACGTCATACTGTCAATATTTGTGTAAATACTGAGATAGGATATTTTGGCCATATCGCCCAGCCCTATTCTGTCCTGCAATATTGATGATAATGATAGCATCAACATCAGCAGCAGACACAATAGCAACAGAAGTGTTATAACAGTGAAGTGGTTAGAGTTTTGGCTCTGGGCATACTGAACTAAATGCTCGCGGTTGTTGGTAACTTTTGAAGTTGTTTTCACAAAGCAGTGTTGATAATATTCATACATAATTAATTGAGAATTAAATTGTACTGCATTAAGGCAATGCAGGATGTATGAAACTTCAGTTCACCATTTAGGCCTAGGTTCTGAGGTAATTTATTTTTGTTTGCAATTTTGCTCAGGTCTTTAAAATGAAAGCCTTGGATGATGGGTGTTTGGTTTATAATGACTAACAGAACATAGGCCGTAAGTAATACGCTATTTAATACAGATGTTGATTCAGCATCTGGATACAGATAGAAGTTTAATTTATCAATAGACTAGTGCAGGGTTCCCCAATTGGCAGCCCTGAGCAATAATATATAACATTCCTAATGTATATATATTAGATGTCGACCGATTATGATTTTTCAACGCCGATACCAATTATTGGAGGACCAAAAAAAAAGCTGATACCGATTAATCGGCCAATTAAATGTTTTTTGTTGTTGTAATAATGACAATTACAACAATACTGAATGAACACTTATTTTAACTTAATATAATACATCAATAAAATCAATTTAGCCTCAAATAAAATGAAACATGTTCAATTTGGTTTAAATAATGCAAAAACAAAGTGTTGGAAAAGAAGTGCAATATGTGCCATGTAAAAAACCTAACGTTTAAGTTCCTTGCTCAGAACATGAGAACGTATGAAAGCTGGTATTTCATATACCTTTGACTATTGGATGTTCTTATTAGAGGTAGACCGATTAATCGGAATTTCAAGTTTTCATAACAAATCGGAAATCGGTATTTTTATACACCGATTTTTTAAATGTATTTGTATTTTTTACTACACCTTTATTTCATCTTTATTTAACTAGGCAAGTCAGTTAAGAACACATTCTTATTTTCAATGACGACCTAGGAACGGTGGGTTAATTGCCTTGTTCAGGGGCAGAACAACAGATTTTCACCTTGTCAGCTCGGGGGATCCAATCTTGCAACCTCATAGTTAACTAGTCCAACGCAATAACAACCTGCCTCTTGTTTGTTGCACTCTACAAGGAGACTGACTGCCTGTTACGCGAATGCAGTAGAAGCCAAGGTAAGTTGCTAGCTAGCATTAAATGTATCTTATAAAAAACAATCATATAATCAATGCAACGCTGGGGGAATGATTTAACAAAAGCGCATTTGTGGAAAAAGCACAATCGTTGGACGACTGTACCTAACCATAAACACCAATGCCTTTCTTAAAATCAATACACAGAAGTACAGTGAGGGGAAAAAGGATTTGATCCCCTGCTGATATTGTACGTTTGCCCACTGACAAAGAAATGATCCATCTATAATTTAAATGGCAGGTTTATTTGAACAGTGAGAGACAGAATAACAACAAACAATCCAGAGAAACGCATGTCAAAAATTTTATAAATTGATTTGCATTTTAATGGGGGAAATAAGTATTTGACCCCTCTCAATCAGAAAGATTTCTGGCTCCCAGATGTCTTTTATACAGAGTGCTCCTAAATCTCAGTTTGTTACCTGTATAAAAGACTGATTGCTTCTGTGGACAGGTGTCTTTTATACAGGTAACAAGCTCAGATTTAGGAGCACTCCCTTTAAGTGTATAAAAGACTGTATAAAAGACACCTGTCCACAGAAGCAATCAATCAATCAGATTCCAAACTCTCCACCATGGCTAAGACCAAGGAGCATCGCCAAGCAGCTTGGTGAGAAGGTGAAAAAGTTGGTGCGAATATTAGCAAATGGAAGAAACACAAAATAATTGTCAATCTCCCTCAGCCTGGGGCTACATGCAATATCTCAATGATCATGAGAACGGTGAGGAATCAGCCCAGAACTACACAGGAGGATCTTGTCAATGATCTCAAAGAAGCTGGGACCATAGTCACCAAGAAAACAATTGGTAACACACTACGCCGTGAAGAACTGAAATCCTGCAGCGCCCGCAAGGGCCCCCCTGCTCAAGAAAGCACATATACATGCCCGAGGACAACTGGGTGAAAGTGTTGTGGTCAGATCAGACAAAAATGGAGCTCTTTGGCATCAACTCAACTCGCCGTGTTTGGAGGAGGAGGAATGCTGCCTATGACCCCAAGAACACCATCCCCACCGTCAAACATGGAGGTGGAAACATTATGCTTTGGGTGTGTTTTTCTGGTAAGGGGACAGGACAACTTCACCACATCAAAGGGACGATGGACGAGGCCATGTAGCGTCAAATCTTGGGTGAGAACCTCCTTCCCTCAGCCAGGTCATTTAAAATGGGTCGTGGATGGGTATTCCAGCATGACAATGACCCAAAACACACGGCCAAGGCAACAAAGGAGTGGCTCAAGAAGAAGCACATTAAAGTCCTGGAGTGTCCTAGCCAGTCTCAGACCTTCATCCCATAGAAAATCTGTGGAGGGAGCTGAAGGTTCGAGTTGCCAAACGTCAGCCTCGAAACCTTAATGACTTGGAAAAGATCTGCAAAGAGGAGTGGGACCAAATCCCTCCTGAGATGTGTGCAATCCTGGTGGCCAACTACAAGAAACGTCTGACCTCTGTGATTGCCAACAAGGGTTAAGTCATGTTTTGCAGAGGGGTCAAATATTTATTTCCCTCATTAAAATGCAAATCAATGTATAACATTTTTGACATGCGTTTTTCTGGATTTTTATGTTGTTATTCTGTCTCTCACTGTTCAAATAAACCTACCATTAAAATGATAGGCTGATAATTTATTTGTCAGTGGGCAAACGTACAAAATCAGCAGGGGATCAAATCATTTTTTCCCTCACTGTATATATTTTTAAACCTGCATATTTTGCTAAAATAAATCCAGGTTTGCAGGCAATATTAACCAGGTGAAATTGTGTAATTTCTCTTGTGTTCATTGCACGCAGAGTCAGGGTATATGCAACAGTTTGGGCAGCCTGGCTCATTGCGAACTAATTTGCTAGAATTTTACGTAATTATGACATAACATTTAAGGTTGTGCAATGTAACAAGAATATTTAGACTTATGGATGCCACCCGTTAGATAAAATATCATACGGTACCGTATTTCACTGAAATAATAAACGTTTTGTTTTCAAAATGATAGTTTCCGGATTTTACCATATTAATGACCAAAGGCTCGTATTTCTGTGTGTTATTATGCTATAATTAAGTTTATGATTTGATAGAGCAGTCTGACTGACTGATGGTAGGCAGCAGCAGGCTCGTAAGCATTCATTCAAACAGCACTTTAGTGCATTTTGCCAGCAGCTCTTCGCAAGCACAGCGCTGTTTATGACTTCAAGCCTAATGTCTGGTGTAACCGATGTGAAATCGCTAGCTAGTTAGCTGGGTGTGCGCTAATAGCATTTCAAACGTCACTCGCTCTGAGACTTGGAGTAGTTATTCCCCTTGCTCTGCAAGGGCCACGGCTTTTGTGGAGCGATGGGTAACGCTGCTTCGAGTGTGGTTGTTGTCGATGTGTTCCTGGTTCAATCCCAGGTAGGGGCGAGGAGAGGGACGGAAGCTATACTGTTACACTGGCAATACTATAGTGCCTATAAGAACGTCCAATAGTCAAAGGTATATGAAATACAAATGGTATAGAGAGAAATAGTCCTATAAATAATATATTAACTACAACCTGAAACCTTGGAATATTGAAGTCTCATGTTAAAAGGAACTACTAACTTTCCTATGTTCTCATGTTCTGAGCAAGGAACTCAAATGTTACCTTTTTACATGGCACATATTGCACTTTTACTTCTCCAACACTTTGTTTTGCCTTATTTAAACCAAATTGAACATGTTTCATTATTTATTTGAATGTATTATATTAAGTTAAAATAAGTGTTCATTCAGTATTGTTGTAATTGTCATTAATACAAAAATAAATATAAAAATGGCCGATTAATCGGTATCGGGTTTTTTTTGGACTAATCGGCATCGGCATTGAAATATCATAATCGGCCGACCTCTACTTTGGACACACCTACTCATTCAATGGTTTATTTTTCACTATTTTCTACATTGTGGAATGATAGTGAAGACATCAAAACTCTGAAATAACAAATATGGAATCGTGTTGTAACCAAAAAAGTGTGCTACCCACACTGAACAGGCAGTTAACCCACTGTTCCTAGGCCGTCATTGAAAATAAGAATTTGTTCTTAAAAATAAGAATTAGTTCTTAACTGATCTTGCCTAGTAAAATAAAGGTGAAAATTAAAAAATAAATAAATAAACAATTTTATTGGCACCATGTGCTATACAACACAGTGTCTCGTTCAACTGTAAACAATTTAAAGCTCAATGCCGTATTTTGACAAAAGCTCTTATTCAGCCTATCTTGTAGGCCTACATTATTTCCAAGTTAAAATAAAATGTTTCCCTTTTCTTGGGTTTGATTCAAAACAGGCTTCTACGCTTACATTTGTAGCATCAAAATGTCTTTATACCAAAATTCATGCTGACTAGCATCAGAATTGTTTATCATAAATCAGAGCTTCTTAATTCAACACAGGGATTCAAGATGAACTGATCTGCTATGTGTGCTGAATTTATGAAAAGTTGTCTGTCCAAAGTTTGCCAACATCTTGTTGTAAAACCTTAAAACATTCATTAAGCTCTTGTGATATTATAACACATTGTTTCTAAGGGCGTTTTCACACATAGTTCTGAGCTATAGTTTGATTCTGAGTTTGTTTTAATAAAAAAAAAATAGTTTGAGTCCGGTTGGTTTCACTAAAATGCCTAAACTTTTGTTCATGCAAGTCATTTATTTATTGGAGAACAATGCTCACATTAAATGCATCTATGATTATCAAGAAGCAAAAATTTTCGTCCCAAACTTCATATTTAACATGTGGGAGGAAATGGCGCAATAGCCGCTTTTACTGTGACATGAAAATACTATATTCAATAACCTACAGTATATCCCTGGTATAGCCCCTTTTTCCCCTAATCTGCATCAGATGCTCTCATAAATGCGCTGCTACTCACAATGTTTCAGAGATATCAAGTTATGGTAGGCCGACTGCGTGCATTTCATCAAATTCTCGCTGTCAAACAACCAATAATACTGTGCGCCTCTGATTCTTTTCCTGTGTTTGGTCTGGACTGCATTCTGACGTGCAGCGAACTGCACCATGGATCAAATGGGATCTGACCGAGACCACCCTTTTTGAGCAAACCACGGTGCATTGTTTATTGCGCTCCCGAGTGCGTATAGAGAGTTCAATCCAGTCTAAACAAACTGAACTCATGGGGACATGTGCCAGAGTTTGTAAAAAGTGCTCCAAACCAATTTGGTGTGAAAGCCCCCTAAATAAAAAGATAACATCAAGAAAGAGAAATAGTTTATTTGATAGGCCATGTTATTACCAAACATCCACGGGAGTGGTTGATATCACAAAACATTACTTTCATGGGATTTTTTTGTTATAAACATTAGGGGTACATTAAACCTCATTGATATCAATCAATCTTAATGATATCAATCAATCTTTAATATCATTAAGGATGGCATCACATCTGCCATCGTGCCATAACTTTGCATATATGGCTATGTTGAACATTTAGCATCAATTCTAATTAGCCGGCACTGAAAATGAAAGTCGTTTACACATAACCTATTTACAAGTAAACATGATCAGTCATTACCAGAATGTACCTTGATGCTGGCAGGAAATTTGACCTTATTAACGGATGGTTTGAATCTATTCAGCAGGTAGTTAATGAGCGGTGGAATTGAATTCTGAGATACAGACCCCCCCCCACACACACACACACACACACACACACACTTGTCCCCCTCCTTCAATCTCATCACCCCGCCTTCCCACCTCAGCCCTCCCCAACCCCTGACTTGTGTAAAGCCATTGCAGCAGATTAAACTGTGCTACCCCATACATCATATTGCCTCCTACACAAGAATGATCTCCCATTAATTGTAGCTTACGAGGATCTATTAGCACTACTTTAAAACCCATACAACATCCTCATGTCTCATGTTCGAGGTCAATTACGCCATTTTTCAGAGTAAAGCTTTTCTTTATTGAGACAAAAATGCACTCTTGTGCTAATTCTGCTCTAAAGGTGCTATCCACTGAAACCATAACCACTTCATCTATTCAATGTGTGGGTAGATGCTCTTATCACCAGGACTTTTTTTGTGCAATTATTTTCCATCGATTATCTGTAAGAGTGGTCGTTCAACAAGATCATCCACAGTCGCTGTGCAGGATCTGTCTTGGTTGGTTGCAAGGATTATGGTAAACTTTAAACTTCAGCAGTGGGTAGTAAAGTTGACTAACACTGTAACCACACACCTTGTAGTAATTGGGATTAGCAAAGCAATAATTTTAGCTTAATCAGCACGAAAGCATTTTCAAAATAAATTAGTTTTGTTATAATTTTCTGGATCAACCTCTGGCGACTTTGATCAAGAGGCCCAACTCTGTGGTAGGATACAGGTTATTGCTCCTCATCATTCATAGTGCAGTTCGTATCGACTGGACCTTGGCTGCTTTGGAGGGAACTCCTCATGCTGGAGGCATTTAGGACGTTCAATGACGTGCAAGTTGTAGGCTCTCTTTGGATGCCAATCCTTTCTTGATGGCTTCCATTTTTCATGGCTTTGATTGTTCACAGTTTCATTTGTGGCTCAAAACAATAGAGTTTCTTTGCAGACAAAAAGATAAATGTGCATGCTGTCTTCGGTAGTTTGCGTCAATTAATTTAAGAATGCACAAGTGCTTTGTGAGCCTATTTTTGCTCTTGTCATTTAGTCGCGTTCCGGGATTAAATCATTGAGTGCATTATAATTTGTTATCCATTCCCCTGTTGCATTTCCTTTGTGGGTTTTGTGTGCCAGAAAATGACACTTGTAGGTTTTGGTGCCCTCAGAGAATTTGTTTAATTTATTATGCCTCTTGAAGGGCATAATAGTTGGAGGCTCACTATGTTCTTGTCAAATTATTTAGTTTTCCTGATATAAAATTAGGTCACAGTCACTTACAAAAAGTATTTCAGGAGCCTTAGCCTTACAGTAGTTGTATTCATGTTGTGATTTAGTTTGAGTTGATCGAATCACTGTCATCTACGACATCATAACCTATAGACTCTAGGTTATAGTTGACTAGCCTATTTTTATGGAGAGCTGTGATTTGGTACAGATAGAAACCATGGACCACGTTAAGGCAAGCATGGATGACTATGTTCCATTTAACCAACATTTTTAATCTGATCATTCAGTGCACATTGCTGGAAAAGCAGCAGTTGAAGAGAGTAAGCGGCTTTAAAACATTTCTGTCATCAGCTGACACTGGAGTAATGTCAAATTTATCTCTGTAAGGGACTTATTGTCATTGCAACAAACCCCTCACTCTATTCTATCAGTTGGTGTTTACAGCACCCACAGAGGCTAGGCCTAGACAAGTCACCCAGCATCATTCCCATGTGCTCTGTCAAACCATGAATCATGAAATGACCCCTGCTTGCTCTCATTGCTCAGTGACCTACAGTGAGTCATATTAGATTTCATATCAGACTAAGTAAGCTACAAGAACATTGCCCTGTAGCCAGTCATGTAGGTAGTACTTAGATAAATAATTATGAAATGTTCGTTTTTTTCACTGGCACAGTAAGACATTCATAGACATATACCAAATAACATTTTGTCCTTTGGCAAGATACAGTCACCTGAAAGATGTAAACCTACTTGAGGCATATGTTACGCGTGGTTTGGTCATTAGTGAATTGTACAGGATCAGACAGACATGCTTAGGGATAGCCTAATTGTAAGGCATTTAGACAATTCGAATACACTATCATGAGCTCTTGATTTAGTTAAAAGACCTAATACCCACATCATCATGCGACGCCAGCTGAATGCATGTTATCATCTGGCAAACGTTCCAGTCCCCTATTATGATTGGAATCAACAAATGTCACTGGACATCCTGACCAGAAAGCAGCAGTAGCCCTGTATACATAATGTAGGTGAACATATTATAGTAACACTGGTTTTGCAAGCCTTTCAGTTCCTAGCCATGCTCAGATACTTGAGCAACTAACCAATCAATTATGAACACCAGCCATAATGGAATGTGGTAATATATTATGGATTGGTCATAACCCTTTATGGCCTATGAATATATGCTATGATTGCTGTTTTCGAGAGGACTTCAGTGGTCTATGTTTATGCTTTGCCGCAGTTGTTCAGAGCTGAGATTAATAAGAAGGGGGAGTTGTAGAAGACGAAGAACAACTGCCGAAACAAAATGAGATGCAGCAGTTCGACATTGCTAGCAAATATTGTACAATGGAGTATTGCTTGAAAATTTACCAATAAATGTTTGTCAAGAGATCTCTGTTGTGCTCAAATCCGACCACCTTAACGAGACTATCAGACAACTCCAGGAAAACCTTTTGTCTCCCGAGACTGCTTTAGCAATTAATGCCCTGTTTGTCAGTGGCCGATCTTACAGAACCCCCCAAGTTCCTTGATAAGAGCAATTGCTAAGTGCGTCCAATTTTAAGACCATTAGGAACTTCTAAGATTTTTAAGCGGGAGCAGAAGTTCTCAATAAGGAGTTCCTGCTGTGGCCAGATTTGTGCATTCTGAACCAAATATTCTCAATCTGGATTTCCTAATCCCTTTATCATGGGGGTCTCTGCCTGCGCTTCACCCCCTACTGTGCTCAGTCCAGACATGTTTGGGCTTCAGACACGTGCACGGATGCAGGGGCCATCTGGATGTGCTTTTTTTCAGGTCATAAGGAGTTACGCTTGCACGGGTAACAAGACAGAAGGCACAGATAGGATGGCTCCCCCTTTCTGGGTCAAGAGAATAGGAAATTGCTGTAGCTTTGGAGAATTACAGTTCAGGACATAGTATGAGAGAGCCATGCAGAATGAATATAAAGAGATAGAAGTCGGGGGAGGTTGAATGCAATGTGTTCTGATGCCTTGCCAAGGCTGTCCTATTCCCTACTCCCAAACATTAAATGTCTGCTGTCCCATAATGGAAATTTTACAATGATACAGACCTATAAAGTGTCTAAATGAAAGATAACTTATCATTCGAGGTCAAGAGAAAGGTCACTAACAGTACATTCTGTCCCAAAACTTGTAGTCCTAGGCTACATATTTTATTTGTATACAAGAGTTATTTGTATACAAGACAAGTTTATCTACCTATCACACAGAGAATGGTAAACGGGACACACTACTGGGTCAGCCCAGTTGGCGCTAACATATTTAAGCTCCAGTCCAGCACCGATGACATTTGGGAGGATCAATGTTTCTTGGAATAATGCCTGCTAAATGGTAAGGAAAGTACACAGAAGCACTAAGCTCAAAAGTCTGACAAGCGCAGCCAAGCAGACAGTTGTGTTCATGTTTTGCACCTCAGATACTTATCTGACCAGACACATCAATGGTTCCTACTACATACTCAGGAATACACTCAGCGTGGTTGTTTCATTTTGGAGTGTGAGTAATGCCAAGTCAAATTCCACCCCTCCGTTGTCAGAGTCATCCCTAAGTGCTTTTTCTCTTTCCTCTGCCTGTCTCCTTATATTGGGTTTTTCACCGCGATGTCATTTCTGATACCTCATGTCGAAGGCTTTACCTTGGTTGGGGCTGCAGTAGTTTTCAGTTAGGCCCTCTGCTCTCTAACTCTCACTCGGAGTGATTAAAGGCATTCCTCTTAGTTCATCTTTGAGATCTTTGAGTCAGCTTTGATTGGCTGCTCATCCTTTTGTCCAGAAGAGACTATTGTCCCTCTGGCCAAAACACGTCCTATCCGCATGGGACTAATATTACTAGAAAACGTTGGTTATGTAACTATTACCCCTACTCTATACCACTATTACTATTCTGACCGGATTCATTTTTCCCAAACTGCCCCCTGTAATTCTTCTTTTTTTTTCAATGAATTAACCAGTATAATGGAATCCTGGAGGTTTATATTCTAGACAATACGATATTTCAACATGTCCAGGAGATATGAGGATTCATTGATAAGTGAAATTGTCATTTCCAAAAGTTTAGCTCAGTTTGAATGCTACTTTGCAATCTATTAACAGCAAGGGTTGCATTAAATAGGTGCAATATATTTTTCCCAGATGCATTTGGCGATGTTCAATTCATTGTCACAAAACGTATAAACATAAACTTTGACAATGGAAGTTGATACATGTAGGTCCTTCATATATTCAGTTGAAGTCGGAAGTTTACATATACCTTAGCCAAATACATTTAAACTCAGTTTTTCACAATTCCTGACATGTAATCCCAATAAAAATTCCCTGTCTTAGGTCAGTCAGTATCACCACTTTATTTTAAGAATGTGAAATGTCAGAATAATAGTGTAGAGAGTGATTTATTTTATTTCATAACATTCCCAGTTGGTCAGAAGTTTACATACACGATTTGCACTTTTCGCACCAAAGTACGTTCATCTCTAGGAGACAGAATGCATCTCCTTTTTGAGCGATATGACGGCTGCATGGTCCCATGGTGTTTATACTTGCATACTATTGTTTGTACAGATGAACGTGGTACCTACAGGTGTTTGGAAATTGCACTCCAGGATGAACCAGACTTGTGGAGGTCTACAATTTCTTTGCTGATGTCTTGGCTGATATCTTTGGATTTTACCATGATGCCAAGCAAAGAGGCACTGAGTTTGAAGGTAGGCCTTGTAATACATCCACAGGTACACCTCCAATTGACTCAAATGATGTCAGTTAGCCTATCAGAAGCTTCTAAAGCCATGACATCATTTTCTGGAATTTTCCAATCTATTTAAGTTTTGGGATAAGGGGCAGCATTTTTACTTTTGGATGAATAGCGTGCCCAGAGTGAACTGCCTCTAATATATGCATATTATTAGTAGTATTGGATAAAACACACTCTGAAGTTTCTACAACTGTTTGAATTAGGTCTGTGAGTATAACAGAACTCATATGGCAGGCGAAAACCTGAGAAAAATCCAAGCAGGATGTGGGAAATCTGAGGTTTGTAGTTTTTCAAAGCTTGGCCTACCGAATACACCGTGTCTATGGAGTCAAGTCGCACACATCCTACGGCTTCCACTAGATGTCAACCGTCTTTAGAAACTTGTTTCAGGCTTCTGCTATAAAGGAGGGGCTCATGAGACCTGTTTGAGTCAATGGTCTGGCAGAGTGTCTCAGGCTCGTGACGCGCGCTCCCGACAGAGTTAGCTCTCGTTCCATTGCTTTTCTTTAGACATAGGAATTCTCCGGTTGGAACATTATTGATGTTTTATGTTAAAAACAATCTAAAGATTGATTCCATACATCGTTTGACTTGTTTCTACGACCTGTAACGGAACTTTTCCAGTTTTTGTCTGGACGTGGTGCTCACGCTTCATGAAGATGGATTACTGGGCTGAACACGCTAACAACAAGTGGCTATTTGGACATAAATGATGGACTTTATGGAACAAATCAGTCATTTATTGTCAAACTGAGATTCCTGGGAGTGCCTTCTGATGAAGATCATCAAAGGTAAGTGAATATTTATAGTGATATTTCTAACTTCTGTTGAATCTGGCTGAATTGGGCTCTGAGCGCCGTTCTCAGATTATGCTTTTTCCGTAAAGTTTTTTTGAAATCTGACACAGCGGTTGCATTAAGCAGAAGTCTTTAATTCTGTGAAAAACAGCTGTATCTTTTATCAATGTTTATTATGAGTATTTCTGCAAAATCACCAGATGTTTTGGAATCAATACATTACTGCACGTAACGCGCCAGTGTAAACTGAGATTTTTGGATATAAATATGCACATTATCGAACAAAACATACGGCCACGTTCTGACCTTAGTTCTTTTGTTATGTCTTTGTTTTAGGTTGGTCAGGGCGTGAGTTGGGGTGGGGTGTCTATGTTCGTTTTTCTATGTTGTGTTTTGCGTTTGCCTGGTATGGTTCTCAATCAGAGGCAGGTGTCGTTAGTTTTCTCTGATTGAGAATCATACTTAGGTAGCCTTTTCCCACCTGTGTGGTGTGGGTGATTGTTTTATGTCTTTGTGTATGTCACCAGACAGGACTGTTTCGTTTTGTGTCATTCTCTTTGTTATTTTTGTTTTAGTGTTCTGTGTTTAATAAATTCATCATGAACATATACCACGCCGCGCATTGGTCCTCCGATCCTTGCTACTCCTCCTAAGAAGAGGAGGAATACGAGCGTTACACATACATGTATTGTGTAACATGATGTCCTATGAGTGTCATCTGATGAAGAACATCAAAGGTTAGTGATTCATTTGATCTATATTTCTGCTTTATGGGACTCCTATCTTTGGCTGGAAAAATGGCTGTGTGTTTTTTTGACTTGGCTCTGACCTAACATAATCATATGTTGTGCTTCCGCTGTAAAGCATTTTTTAAATCGGACATGATGGGTAGATTAACAAGATGTTTATCTTTCATTTGCTGTATTGGACTTGTTGTGTGAAAGTTACAGTACATATTTCAAATATTTCGCTCACTGCCTTTTCAGCGGAATGTTGTCGAGGGGTTATGCTAGCCGAAGGCCTGCCCTAGAAAGGTTAAAGGCACAGTGAATTTAGTGTATGTACATTTCTGACCCACTGGAAATATAATGCAGTGAATTATAAGTGAAATAATCTGTGTGTAAACAATTGTTGGAAAGATTACTTGTGTCATGCACATAGTAGATTTCCTAACCGACTTGCCAAAACTATAGTTTGTTAACAAGAAATTTGTGGAGTGGTTGAAAAATGAGTTTTAAACTTCCGACTTCAACTGTAGTTTTAAGCATCAATTTATCAAATCAGTTATTGTTTTCTTGCTCAAACCGCAAACAAAACCTGTCAAACTCAGGCATTTCTCTCAAAACACAGAAATGTAGATTCTCACGAGACTAGTATTATCAGAGGACCTTGTAGTTAGTTGGAACATGTAGCTTTTTTCGGCTGGAATTATTACTCCTGCTATGTAAAAATGGGTGACGTGCCAGATTCGGACCGGGCGTAAATTACAGATGTGGTGATTTGTTCACGTAATTTCACAACTCTTTCTTCCCCAGTATAACTAATCCGTTGTAAATCGGGATTTTTACTACCCGTGCAGGGTGTTTTTTTTGTATTTTCCTTCTTGTAGGAAAATAAAGAACTAGAATATACACCCCATACACCCCCACACACCCCCACATGACACATTTTGGTCATGTGTATGTATACTACATGACCAAAATGTATTTGGACATAAATGGATCGAACATCTCATTCCAAAATCATGAGCATTAATATTGAGTTTGTCCCCCCTTTGCCGCTTTAACAGCATGCACTCTGGGACGGCTTTCAACTAGATATGGGAACATTGCTGCAGGGACTTTCATTCAGCCACGAGCGTTGTTAAGGTCGGGCACTATTGTTGGGCGGTTAGGCCTGGCTCGCAGTTTGTGTTCCAATTCATCCAAAAGGTGTTCAATGGGGTTGAGGTCAGGGTTCTGTGCAGGCCCGTCAAGTATTTCCACACTGATCTTGACAAACCATTTCTGTGTAGACCTCCCATTGTGCACAGAGTATTGTCATACTGAAACAGGAAAGGGCCTTCCCCAAACTGTTGACACAAGTTGGAAGCCGGAATCGTCTAGAATGTCAGTGTATGCTGTTGTGTTAAGATTTCCCTTTTCAGGAACTAAGGGGCCGAGCCCGAACCATGAAAAACAGCCCCATACCATTATTCTTCCTCCACCAAACTTTAATTAGCGCTATGCATTGGAGCAGGTAGCGTTCTCCTGGCGTCCGCCAAACCCAGATTCGTCCGTCGGACTGCCAGATGGTGAAGCGTGATTCATCACTCCAGAGAACACGTTTCCACTGCTCCAGAGTCCAATGGCGGTTAGCTTTACACCACTTACAGTGCTTGGCATTTCACATTGTGATGTTAGGCTTGTGTGCGACTGCTCGGCTATGGAAACCCATTTCATGAGGCAGTTTTGAACTCTGTAATGAGTTTTGTAACCGAGGACAGACCATTTTTACAGAGGCAGTTTTGAACTCTGTAATGAGTTTTGTAACCGAGGACAGACCATTTTTTACATGCTACGTGCTTCAGAACTCGGCGGTCCCGTTCTGTGAGCTTGTGTGGCCTACCACTTCGCGGCTGCGCCGTTGTTGCTCCAAGACGCTTCTACTTCACAATAAAAGTACTTACAGTCTACCGGGGCAGCTCTAGCAGGGCATAAATTTGACAAACTGACTTGTTGGAAAGGTGGAATCCTGTAACGGTGCCACGTTGAGATCCTGGTTGAAGGCAGCAGAGGTGTATTTAGAGGGCAGGTTGGTCAGGATGATATCTAAGAGGGTGCCCATGATTATGGATTTAGGGTTGTACCTGGTAGGTTCCTTGATAATTTGTATGAGATTTAGGGCATCAAGCTTAGATTGTGGGACAGCTGGGGTATTAAGCATGTCCAGTTCAGGTAACCTAACAGTACAGACTCTGAAGATAGATGGGGGGCAATCAATTCACATGTGGTGTCCAGGGCGAGGCTGATGGGGTTCTATAGCAAGGGGCAACGGTGAATGACTTGTTTCCGGAAAGGTGGATAAAAAAAAAAAGTAGAAACTCGAATTGTTTGGGTACAGACCTGGATAGTAGGACATAACTCTGCAGGCTATCTCTGCAGTAGATTGCAACACCGCCCCCTTTGGCAGTTCTATCTTGTCGAATGTTATAGTTAGGGATGGATATTTCAGAATTTTTGGTGGCCTTCCTAAGCCAGGATTCAGACACGGCTAGGACATCCGGGTTGGTGGAGTGTGCTAAAGCAGTGAATAAAACTTTATGAGGAGGAGGGTTCTAATGTTAACATGCATGAAACCTGAAACATTCATGAAACTTGAAATCGGCCCTAATGTAACGGCGTTCTTCGTTTGTGGAAAGAGAGTCGGACCGGAATGCAGCGTAGTGGTTACTCATGACTTAAATAGAAAAAGTGATACATGAAAATAACGATACAAAATACAAAACAACAAACGGAACGTGAAACCGAATTACAGCCTATCTGGTGAAACTACACAGAGACAGGAACAATCACCCATGAAATACACAGCGAAACCAGGCTACCTAAATACGGTTCCCAATCAGAGACAACGAGAATCACCTGACTCTGATTGAGAACCGCCTCAGGCAGCCAAGCCCATACAACACCCCTACTCAGCCGCAATCCCAATAATACAAAAACCCCAATACGAAATACAACAACATAAACCCATGTCACACCCTGGCCTAACCAAATATATAACGAAAACACAAAATACAATGACCAAGGCGTGACACCTAATTAATCAGCCATTCCGAATAATTGGTCGACCTCTAGTCTGAGTCCTTTAGGTGCCTTTTGGCAAATTTCAAGCAGGCTCTCATGTGCCTTTTGATGAGGTGTGGCTTCCGTCTGGCCACTCTACCATAAAGGCCTGATTGGTGCAGTGCTGCAGAGATGGTTGTCCTTCTGGAAGGTTCTCCCATCTTCACAGAGGAACCCTGGAGCACTGTCAGAGTGACCATCGGGTCCTTGGTCACCTCCCCCGTTTGCTCAGTTTGGCCAAGTGGCCAACTCTAGGAAGAGTCTTGGTGGTTCCAAACTTCTTCCATTTAAGAATGATGGAGGCCACTGTGTTCTTGGGGACCTTCAATGCTGCAGAAATCTTTTGGTACCCTTCCCCAGATCTGTGCCTCGACACAATCCTGTATTGGAGCTCTACAGACAATTCCTTCGACCTCATGGCTTGGTTTATGCTCTGACATGCATTGTCACCTGTGGAACTTTATATAGACAGGTTTGTCCTTTTCCAAATCCTGTCCAATCAATTGAATTTACCACAGGTGGACTCTAATCAAGTTGTAGAAACATCTCAAGGATGATCAATGGAAACAGGATGAACCTGTTCATTTTCGATTCTCATAGCAAAGGGTCTGAACACAGAAGGAGTGCCTTCGTAAAAAGCATTTCAAGGTCCTGGAGTGGCCTAGCCAGTCTCCAGATCTCACCCCCGTAGAAAATCTTTGGAGGGAGTTGAAAGCCCGTGTTTTGGGGCTGTTGCTGGGCAACATCACTGCTCCTCATGGAGGAATGGGACAAAATACCAGCAACAGTGTGTGAAAACCTTGTGAAGACTTACAGAAAACGTTTGACCTCTGTCATTGCCAACAAAGGGTATATAACAAAGTATTGAGATAAACTTTAGTTATTGACCAAATACTTATTTTCCACCATAATTTGAAAATAATTTCATTAAAAATCCTACAATGTGATTTTCTGGATTTTTTAAATTCTCATTTTGTCTGTCATAGTTGACGTGTACCTATGATGAAAATTACAGGCCTCTCTCATCTTTTTAAGTGGGAGAACTTGCACAATTGGTGGCTGGCTAAATACTTTTTTGCCCCACTGTATGTTTGTATACACACACACACACACACACACACACACACACACACACACACACACACACACACACACACACACACACACACACACACACACACACACACACTGGATCTGTTATTCTGTCTTTATGGGCCTATATCAGTGCAGGTTACCAGTGTATGAATGTCTTTAGTGCCGGCCAGCATGAACTTGATGCGAGGTGTGTAATTTTATGCCTTCTCAACCAGCTCATGAATTATGGATAGGTAGCTAGGTTTCCATCCAATTGGCTACAGATTTTCATGCAAATATTCAAAAATAAATAAAAAGCAATATGCACATTTTCCTAGCAGAGATGTTTCCATCATATTGAGTTGTTGCACATAAAGGCTGTGTGTGATTACGTAGTGTACATGAAAATAATTTTGCACGCCCAATTTTTCAGTTTTTGATTTGTTAAAAAAGTTTGAAATATCCAATAAATGTCGTTCCACTTCATGATTGTGTCCCACTTATTGTTGATTCTTCACAAAAAAATACAGTTTTATATCTTTATGTTTGAAGCCTGAAATGTGGCAAAAGGTCGCAAAGTTCAAGGGGGCCGAATACTTTCGCAAGGCACTGTATATAGCGAGTGTGCCCACTCTGGTATGGCATGTGTGCTCTAGCCAGCAGAGCGCAGATATTGTCTGCGAGAGCGTATGTATAGCCTACATGATGAGATTATTATGGACAAAAGAGCGAGATTATTTTGTTTTGTCAAATGCCAGCCAAGCATCGATGATCATGTCACCAGAATAAGACTCTTGATATTTTTTGGGAAAGAGCATCAAGCTCATCGCCTTACGCTTTCACAACCTTGTGAAGTTCATCATAACTTATTCCATCTTTAGCCGAATAAATGTATTGCTTTCCCTTCGAGTTGTATTGGAAGGACCACACAACATGTCATCGTGTGACTCAGGCCTGTCATGACATTTTTTATTCAACATGCACTTTACTCACATAAAAAGGTTGGAAACCTGGTTAGTGACAAAATGTTGAGCATTGGGGCTAGGCACAGAATCCTAGTCCCAATATACATACATTTTCCAGCAGCATTATTTGATAATGTTTCCATGGCTCATGTCGGTTTTCGATGTGAAAAGAGGACCTGTGATCTAATATCAAGCAGACCCATAGATAATGCATGCTTCATGTCCCCTAACCCACAGTCCCTAGAGCCTGGGCACCTAACTACGCCAGTTTCTTTGAAGTTGTTGTTTTAAAAATTCCTGGATGGCGGTAAAATCAGGACCCTTTGGAAACATGGGGATTACAGTGCACCCAGGCTACTCTTTGAGAATAATCAGTTGAGCCTGTGGAGAGGTAGGCCTGTGATCTTCCCTCTAAGCACAGACAACAGTATGGAATCAGCATAGTCTCCTAGCTCAACCAATCACAAGTACGGTATTGGTCCACCCAGCTCACAGACCCCCACTGTTTTCAGTGGGCCTTTACCCCGTTTATATGTCTTTGCATAGCTCACAGCCATCAGTGACGATAAGGGAAGCATCTTGCGCAAAGCAATAATATTCTTTGAGAAAATTGGCAATTTCCCGCCCTTTTCTAAAGCAGCCATGTTATTTGAGTGCCCATCATTGTTTATCATACTCATATGGTAATGAGGTAAGTATCATATTCCATATTTAGGTGGCTTGGGCCTGCATCATAGCCTCAAATTAGATTGTTTATTTAATTTGTCAAATTCTGACTTGCTCTATAATTTCACAGCGTTATATAAGCAGAAAACGAAGGCAAGCTATTTAGAGTGTCGTCGCCAAAAATAGATGAAAATGGAAGGTAATAAAATATGGAATTAATGTAGGACATACTAGGTTTGCCTCAGCCTTGCATATCTTTCTCTTAAGCTGTTTACAGTTTATTTTGGTTGTACTGTGTTGGGGGTGGGTGTCTAATAAATTATGATAATTCCTTATGGCATGATTTCTACAGAACCAAAAAGCTTAACAGCTACAATTAAAATTCATTACTTGTCATGCGCTGATATCAAAAGTTAATGTCAGGACAAGCCATCATAGAAGAAAATGTTTTTCTGTAAATGTTTTTCTATCAGGGATCTCACAGACAGTAAATCACTGCTGTGAGATTAATTAATGTATACCATACTGTATAACCTATATGCAAACAGAACGACAGAACTAAGTGTACAAAGTATTAGGAACACCTGCTCTTTCCATGACATAAACTGTCCAGATAAAAGCTATGATCCCTTATTGATGCCACTTGTTAAATCCACTTCAGTCAGTGTAGATGAAGGGGAGGAGACGGGTTAAATAATGATTTATAAGCCGTGAGACAATTTAAACATGGATTGCGTATGTGCCATTCAGAGGGTGAATGGGCAAGACAAAAGATTGTGCCTTTGAATGGGGTATGGTAGTAGTTGCCAGGCACACTGGTTTGAGTGTGTCAAGAACTGCAACGCTGCTGGGTTTTTCACACTCAACAGTTTCCCACGTTTATCAAGAATGGTCCCCCACTCTAAGGACACCCAGCCAACATGACACAACTGTGGGAAGCATTTGAGTCAACATGGGCCAGCATCCATGTGGAAAACTTTCGACACCTGGAAGAGTCCATGCCCCGACGAATTCAGGCTGTTCTGAGGACCAAAGGGGGTGCAACTCTATATTAGGAAGGTGTTCCTAATGTTTTATACACTCAGTTTATGTGCTTAGCCTACATTGCAAACATTTTGTGTATGTATAGCCTGTATACATGTTTAGCTGCCTTTAAGTTGCATAACATAACACTTAAAGGTCTCTGCAGTATTGGTTAATGGGCAGACCTTTCCATTCTCTAGTTTTTAATTCATCTCTAACTAATAGGTTCCCTACTGTTGCCAACTAATAAACTATTTTAGAGCCTCTTGGTTTGTTCACTACATCATTGCAACAGGGATATACTTCCCTAGTAAAAATTAATGTATAGGTCATTAAATACACACCCACATGTAATTACTAAATAATGCACAGTAGTTTTGGGCGATGTCAACCTTTGTCCTATTGGGATTATGTACCCATAAAACATTGATATATGATGGATTCGTCCTTATTGGCCATCCCCAATCGAGAGAAACCCATGCATAAAACATTTACATTTACATTTAAGTAATTTAGCAGACGCTCTTATCCAGAGCGGCTTACAAAACAATGAAACGTAGCCTTCAGTTATATTCATAGCCTATCGAATGGAGAGAGAAGGGAATATAGGCCACGTTTTTTAAAACAGCTAGACACAAGTTAAGGAGTGTCCATTATAAAAAATTAAAAAGACACGTTTAGGCTATATGACCATGCATGACAGAGAGAGAAATATATTATTTTTTCTACTTTGGTGAGATCCTCTGCTCTGTCTGGCCTACATTCCTCTCTTGCGTTTTGTAGGCTATATAACATATATATTGAAATAGGCTACAGCAAATAGGATTCGGCAAATTGCTTGGAATGTCACTTGTGTGCCGCAGTGCTGTGAGCTGCTAGACTTAGCAGTTTTTTACTGCTCGGCGAAAGTCAAGTTCAAATAGGCTAAACCATTGTCTGTCACATCATGATGTTGTCAATCATGGTCGATAGACAATGTTATCGTAATATCGCCCAACGTTAATGCACAGCCTATCATATCTTAGCAAATGATTGCAGGCCAGAAAAAAAGTAGGCTAATGGTTAGTTGCATTGGGTGAAGAGAGGGAGGAAATTTGGCTAATGCTTGGACAACTATTATCTGAAGGAGGTGAATGTAAAATATGTTGTGTATGTCAGTGAATGTAATTACATTTACATTTTTGTAATTTAGCAGATGCTCTTATCCAGAGCACCTAACAGGAGCAATTAGGGTTAAGTGTCTTGTCCAAAGGCACATTGACAGATTTTTGTTGTTGTCAGCTAAATGCTAAATGCTAGTCTGGAGTACAAATGTGCAAGAAATTATATTCATGTTGCCCATTCACACACTGACCACTTGTGCCAAAAGAGATGAAATTACTTCCTTCAAAATACAAAACGGTCTTTCCTCATATCACAAGCAGCAAAATAAACACTATATTCTAAGTTCATCTGTACTTAATTCATATTTGATCAAGGCTCTTTTCCAAACATTGTCTTTGTTCACACCACGGGCAATCTAAATGTGCAATATCATTTGGGCTGACAGAAATATGGCCTAAGCTCAGCTGTTAAGTAGTTACAAATTTATTTTTCTATTCACCGCAAATGAAATGCGGTGTACATATTCATTAGCATGGTCTTGCTCGTTCTCTCCCTGCTAGTGTCTGCCTTCAAAATGCCATTTACAAGCATATGAGAAGACCTCATCTTCATCCTGATATTTCATGGAAATAATAATAGCCTGCCTCTTTGCAATCAAAGAACGGGTTCAAATAAATGTAACCCACATGTTGCCTCCTACATGGCCAGTATTTTGTGGCAAAACAGACTTTGAATTTGATACACACAACCAGAATGCTAATTAATGCAAGCATATCACTTGACATGTTAACCAGATGTGGCCTACCAATGATTTTCATTGGCTTTGTAAGGTTCTTCACCTTGAGAACTTAATACTTAGGCATAGCGCATGTCAAACCTAGAAAGGGCCTTTGAGATACGTTTTTTTTGAGAAAGCTTAAAACTTTCCTAGAACAGAGGATTTCTTCTGCCCATAAGGTCTACATGACAATGCAGTTGAAAGTGAACTGCTCTCTCTAAATACGCATGCCATCATGTACACTCCCTCAGCAACCTTCAGTGACACTCACTGATCACTGTAGCGCTAAGGGCCATGGCTTTGCTATCAAACAAGTTCCATGAATGTGTAACAGTGGTGAATAGATTTTCTTGCACGTTTTATCTTTGGGTTCTGCTCTTTGGCTCAGTTCCGGCAGGGTAGAGTGCCTTCAAAGCACAGGAGCGGCACCGCAACATTTCAAGAGATTAAAGGTTGGATGGCCTGAAGAACCAAATCGATGCATCCTCTCAGAGAAAGGGTTGACCATGTATCGATCCAGTCTAAACAGGAACTAGCAATCCTACGAACCACTAAAACTTGAGGAAAACACCAATCCTCCCCAGACTAGGGCTGTTACAGTGACCGTATTACCGCCACACCGGTGGTCATGAGACATGATTAGTCAAATTCCACATGACTGTTTAGTCACGGTAATTAGGCTTCTCCAAGCTCTGATGCGAGTCATTAGTAGCCTACCAAACTTGCTAACTACTTGGTACTCTATTGTTCCTCTAATCACTCTGACATCAATGCAACTGTAATGGAAAGTCTAATTAAAAACTTCACGAGAGCCCATGAGCTCATGTTTCCCAAGATTTTGATAGGCTATGCAATTGCATGAGAAAACAGAAGGATGGCTTCTATTAAAAAGAGGAGGATCCCATCAGCTTTCTATAAGATAGGCCCTCTATACTTATTTCTCAACATTCCTAATATAAGCATATTGCTTTTCTTTAAAACAGGACTATAGCCTACCTGGCTGGCATGAAAATTAACCACTGGAAAAGCATCCTCCATTCGCTATTTAAGTGCATAGATTACATATTTTCTGCTACCCATGTTTTGAGATAGGTGCATGATAATGGACCATTCTAAATCAAAACAAATTTCACACATGATTTAGTATATGTAAAGACAAGATTAAATCAAGAATAGGGTGATGGTTCACAATATTAGCCTTTCACTTGTAACTGATATAGTATCATTTGTGAATGATGACCAGTTTAAGGCAAACAGCACATGCTTTTTTTGGCGAGTTTTTCACAACTAAAGTGGCCAAATAACTTCTTAATATGAAGCGCATTAATCTGCTTTACAACGGGTGTAGAGCCTAACTGGAATACATACGCAATGCGTGAATATCAAGTTTGGGGATAATAAGTTTAAGATAGTTTTCACCATAAAAATGCACCTTTATAATAAAATAATTAAATACATAATCGCATTTGTGATCACTTTTGAGAATGGTGTTTTCCTGTTAATGGAACATTCGCGCTTATAGCCTACTGACGTGTGTGCATTGCTGCGCTTATAATGTGAAGAAATAGCCAAATAGTTTATCAACATTTTAAGCTAAATGTTCTCATTTGTTGAGTCCGGCTCATTGCTTAAAACATGTTTTTGATGCTAGTGGTTGTATTAATTTGGTATCTATGTTTGGAATAATTATTTCTCGCACAGAATAGAACAGGTCAACATTTTGTACAATGGGGGATAGTAGTGCTTTTGCTGTTCATTAGGCCTGCTCATCTTGTTGGCTGACGAAATGTACATGTAGACAGTTCTTCCAATGTCTTCAATATGCACCTCGGAATTGGATAAGGACGCAGGCAGGTGCTACCCCGATGTGTCTGTCTTCACTTGTAGCCTATGAGAAACTCGATCACGGTGACTAAGAGCCATGTGAGTGAGAGGTGCTTCGGCACACAGCTGAGAGAAGGGAATTATATTTATTATATTCAGCCGAAGGGCACAACAGCCACTGGCCTCAAAGGGCATTGATTTCTTTAGGGGGCATTACGGCCAGACAAAGGGGATGCAGCTGGGAAATATCGAGGCATTATCAAGTGCTTGTCAAGTTGTGAATGTGACTGATAAAGTGTGTACAGCCTGTGCAAAAAAACAAAGCAGAGATCATGTCTTTCATGCAACTTTTTTCAAATCATCATTAAAGTTGCATCATGCAGCCTTAGATTGTATTACAAATCTAATCATATAGCCCAACATTTGTAACTAAAGTTAAAAACTCTAAATTAAGAATATAGGAGTACCTGTTTCTTTGTTAACCACAACACATGGTGCGCACTCCCGCAAATCATTTGGAGAAAATATCCTTTATCTTTTATATTTTATTCAGCTTTGTTCTTCATACTATAAAATAATGCCATGGAATGCTAAATTAACTAGTGTAGCCCACAGCTATATGGCATAGCCAGATCAGGGCCTAACATAAGGACAACTCAGTATGCTATTCTGTTCTTCTGAAATAAACTACATTTTCTTCATATCATGTTTCTTTAGACCTGTCTAAAATAAATAATGTATTTATTGTGAAGCTGTAGGCTATATTACATGGATTTATTGTGAAGCTGTAGGCTATATTACATGTATTTATTGTGAAGCTGTAGGCTATATTACATGGATTAATTAGACTTTTTAAAATGTAGATGTTCCAAAGGTCTGCATCAGTGGCTTGTAGGCTGTATGTGGAAGACAGGAGATGCTACATGTGTTTATGTTAATTAACGTTCAATTACCGTGAGACCAGCAGTTATGTGCTTGACAATCACCAGCTGACAAAGTTTCATGACTGCCACAGCCGTACCAAGGACCTTAATTTCTAAACCACAGTGGGCATCCGTTGTGACATTTATGCAGTCGGCACCGACTGAAAGCAAGATCTCGGGCTGTATGGGCGTAATTGTTGTGTTGCAGTGAGAGAGAGAGAGACTTTTGCAGATCCTAATGCTACAATCAGTATTCATATTGTTTTCACCTTGCCTGTGTTTTCAGATGCAGTGCAGAGACGGAAAAGAGACAAGAGAATTAAGCTTGTTTAGACTTGAAATGCAGCCCTAGTTCTCCTGCCCCGCCTATTTCACCCCCTCCTTTCCCTATGGGACTGAACTATGATGGGGTTCTGCCCGGTTGGATCAAACACTGTTTGTGGTTATTATAATCAATGTGCCACTGGTGGCCATTTTGAATTGAATTGTAAAATGAATGGGCCACTGCACATTGGTCTAATATTACCTCAATACAAGTAGGCAGTCTAAATGGAGCCTAGAACAGCAATGTCTCTCACTAGGACTGTCTTCACCATGCTTAGATTTTCAACCTCTCCTCAGCCTACGAAAGAAACATAATTTTTTTCTTTCTTTTTGCTCTCGTTACAGTCACATGTATAATATGTTTCATAACATGTGCCTGTTCCTGAGGATCTAATTGAGGTATTAATATGGTATTATTTCTCAAATCAAATGAAATCTCTGGCAACCTCAAGCACACACTGAGGTAAGGCAGACGGCATGATGCAGAGGGAGTAGTGACTGAAATATGTGATTGTTTATGTCGATATGTGATTGTTTAAGTTGGTGTGTTCCACACATGCTAACCTATTGTCAGAGAATATCAAAGCTGTCCCATATATTGTACTATTTCAGCTCTTGCTACCTTAGTATTTGTAGCATATTGCCTTTCCTCTCACTACTCTCTACTAATAACCCCCTTCTTATTGGACTCCTTTTTCTGGAGGGTAATCTTACAAAGGTTGAGCAACATTTAATTGCCATCCCGTTCTTCCTTTATCTTCCATAGGAAGGAAGTGTTTAAAATTGCGGCAGTGGAAATTAGTGTTCTGTCATTTGGGAATTTGTCCAATAGTATAGCTGCTGTCCTATTAATTACACACACATAACAACGGTAGCAAGCATACTGCGAAATTAACCCAAAGGCTTGATGTAATCTGGGGCGTATGGATGAGATGGCCTGATTGTTTTCAGCTAGCCCTGGCTTTGAAACCTGTCTTTGAATTTGAATATTGACCTTGTCCATTGGCACTACCCTTTATGTTCTCAGTTAATTTCATTGCATGAAAAGCAACTCTAACAGGGCCCTCTGAGTTTGTGATTCGTAGTCTTTTTCTGATCTCGTGATAATGAATGGAGAAGAATGGAGAACATTTTGTTTTTTGAGGTGGAACACGGGTGCAGGTCAAGGGTCAGGTTTGATTTGAGTTAGATTGGTTTGAGGGTTTTCATTCAGCCTGGCAAATCGAACCTCGTCCAGCGACTTTGAGGCCGCAAAGGCTTTGAGGGGGCCCTTTTTCATTCCCACCCTTTTGTCAAACTAGTTCATTTCAGGCCATTCAGATGGCCCCATTGTGCTCTCTCTGCTCATGCATTTCATTTTGTGGGCTTTGTCTTGACTCCTCATCAATATGATCAGGGGGAGTTGAAGCTAGGGCATTGAGTTGAGGCAGGCGGAATTTGAAAATGTCAAGTAGGTTTGAGTGAAATGTCTCCATCAAAATTGGAAAGTGCTAGAGCAATCATTGCTGTAATGTAGCCTATGTTATGATACATTTACTTACAGTAAGCTATTATTGTCTGTCTCAAGTCCCTTTTTGCAACACATCCTGAATCACAGCCTCATCTCAAAACGCTGCATCATGTATGGAACACAGGGAATGGAAAAAGCCTGATTCTGTCAAACAACCAACCATGAAATCTGTCGCATCTACTTCTGTCAATTTTCCTTCCATGAAACCCCCCCCAAAACAAAATAGTCAGATGCCAAAAACACTAATTTACTGATCAAACTTGGGACAAGGGTAATTAATTATTTGAAATCAGCCAATTAATTTGCATAATAAAGGTACCATAATTATGACTTCTGCTAATCGAGCCCAAAAATGTAATTAGAGTTTTAGTTTGCATTACAGCAGCAAAGCCTGGTTTTGGGAGCCGTTTCAGAGAACGGGGGAGAAATCCGCAGCTCTGGGATGGAAAACACTGCAGGAATAAAAGGTCCTCTCCATGGCTCCTTTTTGCTCAGTCCAGAGGGGGAACGCCGAGGATGACTGATCTCCTAATCTGGAAAGTACCAAGCGCTTGGCTTCCAGGGCCTGGGTTTTGTCGACGGGCTCCAGTTTGCATTCTATGCCTTTTCCCTTTTTCCATTTGCAAGGAAAATACATAATTTGCGGTGCGTATTGCTGACACAAAAACTAGGCTCTGGTTAGAAGATGAAGGGTTGCATTAGCATGGCCATGTTAGTCTCCTCCATGCTCTTACTCAGCTGTAGACCTGAGGAAAAAAACTGGGAAACAAAGCAAAGAAAGGCAATGAAAGAAGAAACAATGGGCAGAGGAAATGCCACTTGAGACCGCCGGGCCACTCTGATCGATTCTAGATGATCATCCACTTTATTTTGTTTTAGAAGGTCAATAAAATGACTCCACTCATTTGGAAGATTCATGGCACTGTTTTAAAAGCAAATGAGAAGGCACTCTACCCTTACTTTGTTATCTGACTTTTCTTTTAGTGGCAGAAAAGACACAACACCAGGAACGTGGCGGCTATGATTTGTGAACTCCCTAACTAGTCTATGCTGTCACAGTGAATCCCTTATGCCTTTTGCCCATACAGGACATCTCTTTTAAGAAACTGCTGTCTACAAGTAGAGTGAACAGAAATCCATACCATCCAACAATATGCATGAAGGAGACATGGCTTTTTGTTGAAAGGGTCCTCTGTTATGTTTGGGGAGATTAGGGTAGTCTGTCTATGCAGAGTAAAACGCTTCACTCTCTTTCTCTCTGATGCAGTATTAACTGAATGGGAGAATCAACTGGAGTTGCATAACATTTTCTCTCCATTTAGCCGAGGGGGGAAAGCTCAGGGTAAAGGGAGAGTGTGTGTGTGTTTAGGCCTGTGTGTGTGTCTGCTGCTTTAGTTTGTCTATCTACAGAACAGTGTGTGCCTGTGAGTGGGTATATGTGTTTGGCTCTCTATGGTACTGTGGACATGTCTCAGTATGTGTGTGTGTGTGGGTGCCTGTTTATGTGTGTGTGTGTGTGTGTGTGTGTGTGTGTGTGTTTGTGTGCGTTAAAAGGACCAGCTTAAACTTGCTTGGCCGTAATCCTATCTCTGCAGCGCATCCGTGGCTCCGGCGCTCTCGGGTGAATTGAGACCTTCGCTAATTCAAGCGTAAGCTCCCTCTTTCCCCCCATCCATCCTCTTCTTGCTTGGCTGCCACTGCAAGCGGGATGCGGTCAGGCTTAGAAAAACAAGCCCGGGCACAGGGCGTCTCCAGGTATACGGGTTGAGGCTTACGCTCACTTTCTGCACCACACCGACCACAGAGAGCTCTGCTACTTCTTTTTAAGAGTTTCACTTGAAGGTCATTGACTGAGCAGGAGACACTAATGGCGTAGGTAATGAACAATGGGCCCACAGAGATGCTGCGGCTAAGCTAATTAGCGACATTGGCAATGACAGAACATGTCTGGGCTGCTTTCTGTCCTACATGAAACAGCTTGAGTGCCTCGAGAGATTTGGTTTGTTGACTTCTTTGCCCACTTTACATTTTGCAGGGCCAGACATTAGAAAGAAGAACCGCACATGGAATCATTTCAAGCTTTAGTCTGGAGTTCATATCCACAATGTATTGATCAATTATTATCTGGAAATGAAATGTTTAGGTGTTCTTTGCTTTGCCTCTGTCTACAGGGGTCTGGCAGTGTGTGGGTGTTCACTGTCCTCCCTATAGTCCTCTGTCTACAGGGGTCTGGCAGTGTGTGGGTGTTCACTGTCCTCCCTATAGTCCTCTGTCTACAGGGGTCTGGCAGTGTGTGGGTGTTCACTGTCCTCCCTATAGTCCTCTGTCTACAGGGGTCTGGCAGTGTGTGGGTGTTCACTGTCCTCCCTATAGTCCTCTGTCTACAGGGGTCTGGCAGTGTGTGGGTGTTCACTGTCCTCCCTATAGTCCTCTGTCTTTTAGACCTTTCTGATTTGTCGTTCAGACCTTGAGTTGGGGGCTGGATTTGACACCTCTGTACTACCGCTTCGTTTGCTGAGATGAATCAACATCCTCCAGCTTGCGCCATTACAATGAAGGAAAGAACGGCCGTGATGTACCAAGGGTCAAAGAACCAAATAGGGGGGAATTTGCTGCAATACACAGCTTTGGCTGGCAAACAAGGGGAAGGCAGCCTGTTGTATTGGAGGCACTTTCGTTCCGAGACCTCTGCACCCCTTCAACAGCTCCTGTTGCAGGGACTTTGCTCTTTCACTGTGTTATGAAAGACTTAACCTTGGCATCATTCAAGCCCACTCTTTCTTTTGCAAAAGTGCAACTTCAATAGTCTGCACACAATTTAGTTGGGTGTTCAGTTCGAAACAACAGTAGAGCGGGTAATGGTCGCAAATACACCCATGAAGGGACCCGGTGGCTCATCGCCGTTGGCAACAGGAACCTCTTTTCTAAGGACCCATCTCTTCAAAGCAAAGGAGAGCGATGGGGTCCTAAGACGTGCCCCCAGAGTGTCTGACTGTATGACAGTAATAAAAATGACGAAGGGGAGCACTCTGTAAAAAAAAACAGACAAGGCCTGGTAGAAAGTTGTCACAGGATGTTGTGGTAAGTGAGCAATTATTAACAGATGGGAGATGGTGGGACGGCCTCCCTCCCACACTGACAAATAATGCTCCCCATTCATGCCAGAGCAGTGCTAATGAGAAAGATGGAAGGAGGGAGAGAGGGAGAGAGAGCGGGATGAGGAAGGAGGAAGAAAAGCTGGAAGGGCCGGGGTCATGACTATGACATTGTTTCCCACCGTGCCCCAGTTTGTTTCCGCCATCCAGCTCATTGTCTGAGCCCCAGCATGGTAGGGTGAGCTCAGGCTTTGGGTGCAGCAGCCAGAGGGTGGGAACACAAGGGTCAGCATATTCTCTCAGCCAGAAGCACCCAGTACTGTACCCCATTCAGAAAAAAAGTATAATGTACCCATTCAATGGGCGTCAAGCCGAATTGGTGCCTTTGGCCTCATTTAAAAGGAAAGGAAAGGGGGATACCTAGTCAGTTGTACAACTGAATGCCTTCAACTGAAATGTGTCTTCCGCGTTTAACCCAATCCCTCTGAATCAGAGAGGTGCGGGGGGCTGCCTTAATCGACATCCACGTCTTCTAATAACTGCAAGCTAGACTTTGCCTTGACAACATCACTGCCACTCAATGGATGAATGCTGAAGGTCTCTCTCTCTCTCCTTTTCAAATAGCAACCATACAACATGATCATATTTTTATATTTTATACAGTAGAAAAGATCTAGCGATATCTGTGCATAACAGGCATTGCGAGATGTTTTGATAGCCAATATAGATAATGTTTGTTGTCTTTTTCTGCGACTACGATGAAAACTTTCCGACATTCCTGTGGAGACCACGCTTTCCACGTCTTTAACCTGATTTGTAGCTGTCAAAGAGATTCTGTGCTCATTTCCATCACTTCTTGGTGCTTCTCTTTCCTTTACGGATGATGAATTAACCTGCCAAGGGAGCAGGGAAGTGGATTGCCAAGCAGCAGGCAATTTGTAAATTTCAAACTTGTTTTGAAAGCTAAACACCAAGTTGTGTCTTTGCTGAATTGCACTTACTGTATACTTTGAATAATAGAGGAAGATACTATGCCAGTCTATGCAGTTAAGAAGCAGCATGATACCACAATCTATCTCTAAACCTTTTTTAACAGCTATATTCATCTTCCTATATGGCCCACTTCATTATTCTTTGCCAGATGGTTGTGGTTACAAAAAGTCGGTTTAAAAAAAAATGTAATAATGTAATAATAAGTTTTTTTTGTGTGGTTTGCTGACGTGTGGATCTCCTCCTTGCAGCCATGTCGACCTCCTCATTCCCCAAACTCACATTCTTCAAGCCGTGGGCCTACTACAGATTCAAATGCTATTGAAGCATTTGCTGAAGCACAGAACAGCAACCTACTACTCCTATTTTCCTCCCTGTTCTGTTTTCTTGACAAATTGTCTTAGCTCTAAAATGGGCTCATGAACACAACAGTGACTTTTCTGTTTATAGTGACTTAGTTAGCATCTTTCATCCCTACTAATGATTTTGTAAAATAACATAATATACCAAAGGTCTTGTTCATTTGCAAAAATGAAATATTGTAGTAACAGTTTGTAGCACATTTTGTTGGAGCTTTCACATACTTTCCCACACTATTTTCATTAAAGGCCCAGTGCAGTCAAAAATGTGATTTACTTGTGTTTTATATATATTTCCACACTATGAGGTTGGAAAAATACTGTGAAATTGTGAAAATGATGATCAGTTGAAATTTCTGCCTGTTTTGGTGGGATGGAGTTTTGGTTTTGAGTTTGGCAGTAAAGTAGTTTAATTGACCAAAAGAAAGAGTTCCTAACCTCTCTGCCAATAACAGCTAGTTGTCAGTTTTTCCCTCCCCACCCAGACCACTCCCAGACAGTCCTAGCAAAATTCTCGTTTGAGAAATTGCTCTGTGCTAAAACAATTTTAATTGAAAACAATCGCATTAAGGCACTTAATTGTTACTCAGAAATGATTTGATATTGAAATAGAAACGGCTGCATTGGAGCTTAGGGTTTACTCAAAATGGGGTTTACTCAGAATTGAGTATTTTCTGGTACATTTGGTTCAGTTATAATTCAGACATTTATGAGTTTGGGGTATATTACTGGGCTACAGACCATGGGCGTGTGTAGTCTAATATCAGATAAAACTACCCTTACTTGTAATAATGTATTTCTGTACAAACGTAGCGAGAGGAGTGGGAAAAAGGAATTAAATTAGTGATGGAACAGTGGATTTGTATATGCGGTCTATGTTGTGTACTGTCTGGTTTTCCACTAGACGTCCTGTCAGTAAGTAGACAGCCTAGTCGGATCATTATAATTCCGGTATGCTTAGATTTCATTAAGTCTTTAGCTCCAGGGTAGATCTGCAGGGAACCTTGCTTCAGTCAAAAGAAAAGGCACATGTGCCTGCAGGTTACATTAATTGTTCAAAGCTCTGAGTCAGCTGTATTTCCACGCCTGGTCCTTACTGTGATTTCGGCAGTTCTAGCGAGATGGATGTCTTTAGGAGACTTGCTTGCCAGGATCTGTGCATTAACATGCAGCCAGGGTTGCCTTTCCTGCATGACTTTGTGTGGGTGGGTGGCTAGAAGAGAGACTGTCCAAACATTTTGGGTCTCTCTGGCTGCGTTTACACAGGCAGCCCAATTCTGTTCTTTTGCCCAATTATGGGCAAAAGAGCTGATCTGATTGGTAAAAAAATTAAAATTTGTGCAGAAATATCAGAATTGGTCTGTGTCTTAGATTCTATACCTGGAAAACCTTAGATATAGTTGATTAAATGATTGACAAGCCATTAGAACAGACTGAGGTCTGGCGGTGGGTGTTTTATCACGCTCTAGCCAGCACGACCTTTTTAAGCACGTCAGTTAACCAGAAGAGAGGAGTTGACGCTGATAGGGGATCCTGTGAAGCCAGCGCAGACTGACAGATGTTGATGTGCAATCCTGGGAGTAGCACCTCCCCCCTATGAGCCACCATCTGTAAGTCTACTGAAGATGTGTGTGCATGTCTTTTTCCTCTTACTGTCCTCCCACATCAGCCAACAACTCTCCAACAAGATGAGTTCATCTGCTATGAAGCGTTGCTTTGAGTCTACTATAATGCACATAGTAGCATCTAAGGAAAGTAAATAAATAAAGTGACAGTTTCTCTGGTGTTATAATAGCAACTCATCAGGGTATAGAAGATTGGAGTTACATGATTTTTCAACCATGCTAAGCAGCATTGGAATGTTATGATAGTTGTGGTATTATACTTCCAGTATAGTTGCGTCATAGGGCTAGGAACCAGAAAATGTTTTTAACTTCCTCACTGCTTTGATACCGACTTGACACTAGCTCGCCACTTTCCTTTTATTGAGAAAACAGGAGTCTCTCCTTATCAGTCAATTAAATATTGCTCAGGATTTTGTGTTCTACCTTAATGTTTTTTAAGAAGCATATCAAAAAATAACTGACTTGCAAGGATATGTTAAATTAAGGTCTTGATACAATGCACTCGGAGCTCTTACCCACAGAATTAATATTTCATGTGGAGCCATCACTGGCGTATTGGGAATAGCGAATCCCTAAAATAAATACAAGGGAAAATTCAGGTCTCTGGAGAATTTTAAAGCTCCTAATCTGACCCTTTTAAAATGTAAGTCTACTTTTGGGAATGTGGGAAGTTCCAGGCAAATAGGAAGCTTTATTTAGCTCACTTGTTATGTGTGAGTCAGAAATCTACTGGATACTCACACAGACTCACTGTGGCCTTAGGAACACCATATTGACAATTTACCTCTAAGTGCAAGTGCAGCTCCCTTGTTATTCTAGTGTCACCGACAGAGGCCTTGTGTCATGCAACAAGTAGGCTCTTGGTTCTGAGATGGTGACAGTTCCATCATACAAAGCGATCCCACTGCTCCCCTACGTATTTATTTGGACAGTGAAGGTGAGGGTATTTTCATACATAGGTCTGTTTTTACCGTTTCGAAATGAATGCACTTTATGTACAGTTGAAGTCGGAAGTTTATATACACTTGGGTTGGAATAATTAAAACTCATTTTTCAACCACTCCACAAATTTCTTGTTAACAAACTATAGTTTTGGCAAGTCAGTTAGGACATCTACTTTGTGTATGACACAAGTCATTTTTCCAACAATAGTTTACAGACAGATTATTTCACTTATAATTCACTGTATCACAATTCCAGTGGGTCAGAAGTTTACATACACCAAGTTGACTATGCATTTAAACAGCTTGGAAAATTCCAGAAAATGACATCATGGCTTTAGAAGCTTCTGCTAATTGACATCATTTGCATCAATTGGAGGTGTACCTGGGGATGTTTTTCAAGGCCTACATTTAAACTCAGTGCCTCGTTGCTTGACATCATGGGAAAATCTAAAGAAATCATGCAAAGACCTCAGGAATAAAAATTGTAGACCTCCACAAGTCTGGTTCATCCTTGGGAGCAATTTCCAAACGCCTGAAGGTACCACGTTCATCTGTACAAACAATAGTACGCAAGTATAAACACCATGGGACCGCGCAGCCCATGATGAACGTACTTTGGTGTGATAAGTGCAAATCAATCCCAGAACAACAACGAAGGACCTTTTGGAGATGCTGGAGGAAACGGGTGCAAAAGTATCTGTATACACAGTAAAACGAGTCCTATATCGACCTAACCTGAAAGGCCGCTCAGCAAGGAAGAAGCCACTGCTCCAAAACCACCATAAAAAAGCCAGACTACTGTTTGCAACTGCACATGGGGACAAAGATCGTACTTTTTGGATAAATGGCCTCTGGTCTGATGAAACAAAAATAGAACTGCTTGGCCAAAATTACCATTGTTATGTTTGGAGAGAAAAGGGGGAGGCTTGCAAGCCAAAGAACACCATCCCAACTGTGAAGCACTGGGGTGGCAGCATCATGTTGTGGGGCTGCAGGAGGGACTGGTGCACTTCACAAAATAGATGGCATCACGAGGCAGGACAATTGTGAACATATTGAAGCAACATCTCAAGACATCAGTCAGGAAGTTAAATCTTGGTTGCCAATGGGTCTTCCTAATGGACAATGACCCCAAACATACTCACAAAGTTCTAGCAAAATGGCTCAAGGACAACAAAGTTGAGGTATTTGAGTGGCCATCACAAAGCCCGGACCTCGATTCTATAGAAAATTTGTGGGCAGAACTGAAAAAGCGTGTGCGAGCAAAGAGGCCTACAAACCTGAGTGACTTACACCAGCTCTGTCAGGAGGAATGGGCCAAAATTGACCCAACTTATTGTGGGAAGCTTGTGGAAGGCGACTTGAAACGTTTGCTTTTAATAATAGGATACCTTCAAATGGGGGGATTTGATACATAAAGTGTATTCATTTCTAAACGGTAAACACAGATATGAAAATAACCTCAAATAAAAGGTGACATTCTGTACTGTCGCCTCATATAAAACATTTGATCTCAAATCCAATATGCTGGAGTATAGAGACAAATTAAAAAGTTTTAGCTTCACTGTCCAAGTTAATACATAGGGGAGTGTATGTAATGCTGTGTAGCATTGTATCTTGAAATACTATGATTAGTCAGAATTAGATTTTGGGATTAGTGGGAATTTGCAGCACTGTATTGCACATGCATATTTACATGAAGGGACAGCCTTTTCATCCAATTGAGGGATTAGTGTGTACGTGCTTCAATCACCTACTCTTTGCCAGCATAAATGTTCCCTGTGCCTTTAAGCCAACCAACACACAGCGTTTTTGCTGGGGCTTGTACCAAGTCATTACTACAATGACGGAGAGAGTAGACTTGCCTTCACAGGAGCACTGTGTAAGCCTACAGGACAAAGCAGCTATGGCAAGGTTATTCCAGGTTGTTTGCTTGGGCTGTTTAACATGTGAGTCATCACTTTGGCTTACTTTAACCATCTTAATTACCCTGCCACTGAAGGCCCCCACCCCTAAATGTATCATCTTCAGCAGAGTCTGTAGAGTGCAACCTAGGCAATAATGCCACTTCACCTAAACCAGTATCCTATCGATCGGCGCCCATGGTAAGGGACATCTCAGTGAATGTAATGGGGTGGGACAGTAAAGCTGCGTCGTTAAGCGAAGGCACCTAATCCTTTTCTCATCCATTGCTCTTTTATATTCCCCAGCTAATGTTAATGAGAGGCAAATGTTCCCGCTGCAGACCTTTTTATTGACCTCATGTCGGGACTTGAATTGACCAAGAGCCACAATTTATTGGACAAATCAGCATCAGGAAGAAAATGGCCAATGCGACTACGAGCTGACATGTGGGACTGCCAGTTTGTATTTCTGTGTAGATGAAAAACTAACAAAATCTAAGCTAAAGAGAACGATTGGTTATGTTCACTTGTTCTTTATCGATAGAGCAACTTCCATACATTGAGGCGCTAGTTGAGATAGAGGCCCGCTCTCTTGTTAACATGCCACCGTGACAGATTAATACCCGTTTGGTTGTTGGCCAGATGTTGAGTGTCAGTGATGTTCGTAGCCCAAAATGTGATGCCATTTATTCTACCTAACATTACACGGGAAAATATGCGTCCTTGAGTTCCAAATGGAAATTTGTTTCAATATGTTGCCAGGGGTTTTTTCTGGATCAAAACGGGGCTTAGGTGGTGGGTATGGCACGGACATGGCCGTGGGCGTGGCTAATGGTGCAGTCACCGATCAACATTTTTAGAGGCCTTCTAATGTGAGTTCAATGTGGTAATTTCCTGCAATTCTACACATTTTGCCATGAGAAAAATGTGCCATTGCTATCTGAGTGACTCAAACATTTATATCAAAATCAATGCCCAAGATATCTTCTGAATGCATCATTTTGGTAATTATAGATTCTCACTGAATGTCTATAGCTTTTATTTATTCCTTATTTTACCAGGTAAGTTGACCAAGAACACATTCTCATTTCCAGCAACAACCTGGGGAATAGTGACAGGGGAGAGGAATCTGCAAATTGTAAGCTGGGAATGATTAGGTGACCATGATGGTATGAGAGCCAGATTGGGAATTTAGCTAGGACACCTGGGTTAACACCCCTAAGTTCCATGGGATCTTTTAGTGACCACAGAAAGTAAGGCCCCCCATTTATCATCTCATCCAAAAGACAACACCCTACACAGAGCAATGTCCCCAATCACTGCCCTGGGGCATTAGGACATGTTTTTTTTTTAGACCAGAGGAAAGGGTGTCTCCTACTGGCCCTCCAACACCACTTCAAGCAGCATCTGGTCTCCCATCCAGGAACTGACCAGGACCAACCCTGCTTAGCTTCAGAAGCAAGTAAGCAGTGGGATGCAGGGTGGTATTCTGATGGTCTGGGTTGGGTTATTTAGGTGATTGTTAGTTCTCAAAGAGGTTGTATTTAAACAAATATATAGGTCCATTATCTTTTCTACATACTTTATATCTGGTATATCTTGAAAAAAGTATTATAATATATATATATATACAAATATATATATATAGAGTGGGGAAAAAAAATATTTAGTCAGCCACCAATTGTGCAAGTCCTCCCACTTAAAAAGATGATTTGCAAATAAATAAATTCAAAATCCTACAATGTGATTTTCTGTTTTTTTTTCTCATTTTGTCTGTCATAGTTGAAGTGTACCTATGATGAAAATTACAGGCCTCTCATCTTTTTAAGTGGGAGAACTTGCACAATTGGTGGCTGACTAAATACTTTTTTTGCCCCACTTTTACATTTTTTTTTTTTATTTTTTTATTTTTTACAGATGTTTGAGTTTTTCTTCCTCTTTGACATTCGAATATTTTGTGTAGACCATTGACGAAATATGAGAATTAAATACATTTTAATCCCACTTTGTAACACAACAAATTGTGTAAAAAGTCAAGGGGTATGAATACTTTCTGAAGGCACTGAAGGCCAACTTGTGTTTATCAAGGACTGTATTGAGTGTGAAATGAATGTGCCAATCCTAATTGTGCAGTTATGCGAGAAATGTGAATGTGCTTTCATGTCAACAAAAGAGGACATAATAACATTGGTTTAAATTATTTCACCAAGTAAAAGGTCATAATTTTTATTATTATTATTATATATTTCTGCACCTTCCATCATTCAGCACTACCAAACACATGTACAGGTCATGACTTTCACCAGTCTAAGCTCAAGCCATGATTGTGTTTTCAGGCATCATTAAAAGTCAGTTAGCCTATGTCCTTCTATGATTGTCTAAGATGCAGGCCGTTGATTTTATGAGAAGAACAATGGAATATAGTAATATGAAATGAGACTGCTCATTGAAACCACACAACTTCATTTGGTTTTCCATTCAGACTCAATATGGTTGAGTTGTGGAATACCATTACCTTGCTTGCATCTCCCTGCAACTCTATTCATCCCCCCCACCACTTGCTGAAGAGTGGCTGGCATAATGAAGAAAACACAATCACGTTAATATTTGTGAAGAAGGTCAGTTGCCATCCTGGGAGAGACAGTGGTATGCTGGTGTGTCTGGAAAGCGGTATAATTGATCATGTGGGAGTCCATCTTCTCTGTTACTCCTGGCAGCCCCCTGCAAAGTGCATAAGCTGCTGACCAATCTGGAAAAAGATGGCATCATCAGTAAAAAACCCTTGAACCTAGTGGGTGTTCCCTCTCCTTCTGTACCAAAGTTCTTAAACAAGAGCCTGTCTGCATGATGTTGAATGCAACAGTTTTCCCTGAAATAAAACGTTAGCGTAAAAGGGATAAGGTTCCGTTCAGAGTTTTAACAGCATTAGTTTTCATAGCAGTGCTCTCCTGGGGCCAGGAAACGTCATCATCAATTATCAAGCCAATTTCGAGCTCTCCTTTTCTTCCATTCTGTCAACATACCTTGTTAGAAAACCAGACAAACTACAAATGAAGCTAAAGCACTTAATGCTACAGAGACGTAATTTAATGGCCAACTTGCAGAGTTGGCAGGATCACCGAGCTAAGTTTGCAGTGTATGTAAAGTGTTCAAAGTTCTTACACTCTGGAATTTCAGATATTTGATACCTTGGTTTGGATAGGAATACAGATGTTTTCCTGATCCAAAAGGTTTCTATAAACTCCTACTACAAACGTTTTACTCGTATGATACTTATTCAAAAGAAAATGTTTGCTGTACATGTAGACGACCAACTTGCCACTCTACAGCTCCTAGGCCTAAAGCAGAATCTCCCAAATGGTGGGTAGTGGATGAAATTGATAAGATTCTCAAGAAACAATCTATTGTGGTAAAGCTGAACTGTTAAGATTGTTTAGGTAAAATACTTGGCCCTCATTACCCTGCCCCCTGTAATCAGTCATCTGTTACTCTTTCATGCTCTCCAAAATAATGTTAAGGGAGGATTTCAGTGGTGTTGACATTAGAGGAGGCGACGGAGGTACACAAGTCAAATCGTCTGGCTAATGTCTGCACCATCTGTATCCTCTTTAGACTAGCGTAGCAATTAAAGCCTACAGTCGAAAGGCTTTGTGAGGACAACTAGGCTACACAGCCGAAACCTCTCATTCGCTTGTGTAATGTACGCCATCAATTCACCTGTCTAGAGCAAGTGCACGGTAATACATTTTATATTTGATGTGGTCATTCAATTAGCCTTTTCCACTTTACATAGCCAATGATGCTTGGACCTGCGATGATGTATTAATGCAGACATGCATGGCCAACAGCCGCAGCGTGAGCCCCAAGAAATAGGCCTAGGTTGAAATGGTTTCTGTACAAAGGCGGTGGTTGTGCTCAATGGAATAGCCTACATTCTTTAGACTTAGGCAGTGATGGGGGAAAAATCAGTACAGTTACATATTGGGATATTATTTTTGACAATATATCCGTTTTGACAGTATAGCAATATTGTTTTTGTGCTACTTTTCTGCACCTGCACCAAAACATACATATGGTGAGCAATATGTAATGGGAATTGGAATAAAATCACAGTATCGAATCGCAATACATACTCATTCAATTCTAGCTCGCTCATTGGCAGATGCATTTAGTCTCTGTGGCTTGTAGCTCCAGCAGGCCTTTTTGCATTTGAACTGCATAACGACTTTATCTCACACTTTGATGTCATTTGCCTGGTTCCATTACCTTTTTTCAACAGCCCCTTTTGTTTGCCAGTGCTGATGTCTGAATTCATATCTTGTTCTCCCATTGTCGCCGCTCTGTGTCACCAAATGAGTATGTCTCGCTGCTTGACAATGCGCGTCATTATTCTTACCATTATGCATATTCAGTCTTCTCAATTAAAGGATAACACAGCTCTTGTCACTTGCATGCTGACTCTTAGTGCAGCAGACTAGTTTTTAATCCCAAATTATTATTATTTTTTTAAAAGTTTTTATTTTTCCAGGTTTCTGTTTTTCCCCAGTCTTTTTAGGTTTCTCTCAAAATCACACTTTTTATTAGAACATCCAATTTAGTTGTTTTTCTAAGTCCACAACAACCCTTAAACCACATCAGGAGACCACTGTTGAGGTCTGGGAAAAGTAGAAGTAATTTGGATTTTTGGCTGCACTTACACTTTAATGCAAGTAATCACCAACAAGAGACTGTTGTTTGGTTAGCGATGTTTCTATAGCGCTCATGTGATTGCAGAGTTTGCAAAACAAATGAAACTGGATAGATGCAATAATCATATCATTCTGCTAGGTACAGTTTAAGTCGGAAGTTTACATACACCTTAGCCAAATACATTTCAACAACTTTTTCACAATTCCTGATGTTTAATCCTAGTTAAAATTCCCTGTCTTAGCTAAGTTAGGATCACTACTTTATTTGAAGAATGTGAAATGTCAGAACAATAGTAGAGAGAATGATTGATTTATTTCAGCTTTTATTTCTTTCATCACATCCCAAGTGGGTCAGAAGTTTACATACACTCAATTAGTATTTAGTAGCATTGCTTTTAAATTGTTTAACTTGGGTCAAACATTTCGGGTAGCCTTCCACACGCTTCCCACAATAAGTTGGGTGAATTTTGGCCCATTCCTCCTGGCAGAGCTGCTGTAACTGAGTCAGGGTTGTAGGCCTCCTTGCTCACACCCACTTTTTCAGTTCTGCCCACACATTTTCTATAGGATTGAGGTCAGGGCTTTGTGATGGCCACTCCAATACCTTGCCTTTGTTGTCCTTAAACCATTTTGCCACAACTTTGGAAGTATGCTTGGGGTCATTGTCCATTTGGAAGACCAATTTGCGTCCAAGTTTTAACCTGACTGATGTCTTGAGATGTTGCTTCAATATATCCACATCATTTTCCTACCTCATGATGCCATCTATATTGTGAAGTGCACCAGTCCCTCCTGCAGCAAAGCACCCCCACAACATGATGCTGCCACCCCCGTGCTTCACGGTTGGGATTGTGTTCTTTGGGTTGCATGCCTCCCCCTTTTTCCTCCAAACATAAAGATGATCATTATGGCCAAACAGTTCTATTTTTGTTTCATCAGACCAGAGGACATTTCTCCAAAAAGTATGATTTTTTGCAAACCATAGGCTTTTGTATGTCTGTTTTTGAGCAGTGGCTTCTTCCTTGCTGTGCGGCCTTTCAGGTTATGTCAATATAGGACTTGTTTCACTGTAGATATAGATACTTTTGTACCTGTTTCCTCCAGCATCTTCACAAGGTCCTTTGCTGTTGTTCTGGGATTTTATCTGCCCTTTTTTCACCAAAGTATGTTAATATCTAGGAGACCAAACGCGTCTCCTTCCTGAGCGGTATGACGGCTGCGTGGTCCATTGGTGTTTATACTTGTGTACTATTGTTTGTACTGTTGAACATGGTACCTTCAGGCGTTTGGAAATTGCTCCCAAGGATGAACCAGACTTGTGGAGGTCTACAATATTTTTTCTAAGGTCTTGGCTGATTTCTTTTTTCCCCCCATGATGTCAAGCAAAGAGGCACTGAGTTTGAAGGCAGGCCTTGAAATACACCCATAGGTACACCTTTTACCTTTTACCTTTTACCTTTACATTTTCTTCAAACAATCAATCTTCAATATCAACGACTACACGTAGGTGATCGTTGAGAACACAAATAATACAGAAACGCAAGGTGCTTATATAGAAACCCAATAATGACTTAGTCATGGTTGGTTCCACCCCTCCCCGGCAGATCGGGCATCATAAGCTAACTTGTTTTATTCTTGTGGCTCTGTATCGGTTGTGTGATGTCATAGTGCACAAACAAGTGATATCGGCAGTTCTGTCACAGTCGTGGGTGAACAGGGAGTACAGGAGGGGGCTAAGCATGCACCCCTGAGGAGTCCCCGTGTTGAGGGTCTGGGGGCGGCCCATCAGAAAGCCCAGTATCCAATTGCAGAGGGAGGTGTTTAATCACAGGGTCCTTAGCTTAGTGATGAGCTTGGAGGGCACCATGGTGTTAAACGCTGAGCTGTAGTTAATGAACAGCATTCTCACATTCTCACGTGTTCCTTTTCTGCAGGTGGGAAAGGGCAGTGTGGAGTGCAATAGAGATGAAGTCATCCATGGATCTGTTAGGGTGGTATGTGAATTGGAGTGGGTCCTTAGTGTCTGGGATGATGCTGTTGAGCGTTTCATGGCTGTAGATGTGAGTGCTACGTGGCGATAGTCATTTAGACCGGTTACCTTGACGTTCTGTGGGTACCGGAATATGGTGGTCTGCTTGAAACATATGCATATTACAGACAGGCCAGGGAGAGGTTGAACATTTCTGTGAAAACACTTGCTAGCCGGTCAGCACATGTTCTGAGTATGCTTCCTGGTAGTCCATCTGGCACCAGCATGGTTCAGTGTTGCTTGCCTCGAAGCGAGCATAGAAGGCATTTAACTCATCTGGTAGGCTCGTGTTACTGGGCAACTCATAGCTTGGTTTCCCATTTATAATCTGTGATAGTTTGCAATCCCTGCCACATCCGATGAGCGTTTGAGCCAGTGTAGTAGGATTCGTGCTTAGTCCTGTTTGATGGTTTGTTGGAGGGTGTAGCTAGATTTCTTTTATAAGCGTCTGATTTTGTGTACCGCTCCTTTAAGCGACAGCTCTCGCCTTTAGCTCAGTGCGGATGTTGCATTTAATCCATGGCTTCTGGTTAGGATATGTACTTATGGTCACTGAGGGGACTACGTCATCAATGTACTTTCTCTTGGTAAGTAGTGTGGTGTACAGTTGTGTCAAGTTGGCTGGATGCCCTTTGGGTGGTGGACCATTCAGTACTAGTTCTTGACACAAATCGGTGAACCTGGCACCTACAACCATACCCCGTTCAAAGACACTTAAATATTTTGTCTTATCCATTCACCCTCTGCATGGCACACATACACAATCCATGTCTCAATTGTCTCAAGGATGAAAAATATTTAAACTGTCTCGTCTCGTTTGTATACACTGATTGAAGTGGATTTAACAAGTGACATCAATAAGGTATCATCGCTTTCACCTGGATTCACCTGGTCAGTCTGTCATGGAAAGAGTTGTGTAACAAAGGTTTTGTAACAAAGATACATTTTTGACATCATCAAAATATAGTGTGCTGTAAGTGCAGCACCTATTCATTCATTAATGTATAACATGAGTTCCTATTTCCTATTTTAACATTATAAGTTCTCAAATAACCTTAGTTAATTATTTATTCAGGCAGCCAAAGGCTTCAGATGGAATAGGAAGCTTATGAATGTGTAATTATGTGTAGGCTCAATCATTACTATAATTAAAGTTATGCGTCTAAGTGACTTAAAAACATGTAACACGTAGACTACCGATTGCAAGGTGCAGCATGTGTCCAAAATATTGGAGTTTGGTCCAGTCATTCAATGCGATGGCCTTTACCACGTTTGCACTGTTTTCATTATACACACTTGCTGCTCCTTATTCAGGCCCCAGGCAGCTAAAGCTTCTCACAACACCAGAGCAATGTTTTCTCCCGTGTGATATCCAGGAAAGAAGCCTATGATGTTTCCAAGCACCGACCTTTCAGTTGAAACTCCTCATCAATAAAGTCTACTGTCAAACGAATGTACTGTAGGGCCTAATTTTTCTTATAGTGTTGGGATGGCAAGATGGAATCTTGTGTTTCATGTCCTGTACAGCTTTTTTGTATCATCTTCTTGAAGCTGTCTTTGCTGACTGTGTAAATAGGAACCATGTCTTTGGCTATGTGATAGGGAATAGCCTATGTAAATGTTTTATCGGAGTGCGTTTTGAAAAAGCATTGGCAATCAATGAGGGACTTTGCTGCTGTCGGGTGCTTTTTTCACCATGCAAAGTCTCTTTTCACCACGTAAAGTAGTGGATGGTTCTTCTTCAAATGATTGAATACATTTGTTGTCAACACAACTCCGAGACACTTTCTGCACAACACTTTGTAGCCTAAATACTGCCATACCACTGCAGGTCCGCCTTTCTTTGGCACCAAATCCATCTCGTTAGTAACTCGCATCACTCATGTTTCAGAGGTTTACTGAGGTAAAGCCCTTTTTCTCCTCACCAGCATCTAATGCTTGGGATTGGACAGCATGTGCTCTGCATGCCATGCAGAGTAAAAAAGCTTGCTTGTGATAGCATCCTCTGTGCATGTAAAGAGTGAATGAACGTAGTCTAGCTCATCTCCTTGGAGGAGGTACCGTAGTCTAGTTTTTGTTGTATTAACGGTGTGTCAAAGAAAGAACAAAATTGCTGCCTCTTGCGATATGGATATTGCACATGTCAATATCGCAATTTCCATCTGAATTTGATTAATCGTGCAGCCCCATGTTGTTGACTAGTCTTACCACCTGGGGTCACCCCTTCAAGAAGTCCAGGATCCAATTGCAGAGGAAGGTGTCCAGTCCCAGAGTGACGAGCTTTGAGAGCACTATGGTGTTGAACGTTGAGCTGTAATCTTTGAAGCATCCTCTCATGGGTATTCCTCTTTTATAGGTGGGAGAGGGCAGTGTAGGGTGCAATTGAGATTGCGTCGTCTGTGGATCTGTTGGGTCGATATGCAAATTGGAGTGGGCCTAGGGTGTCTGGGATGATGGAGTTGATGTGTGCCGTGACCAGCCTTTCAAAGCACTTCATTATTACAGATGTGAGTGCTACAGGGCGGTAGTCATTGTGGCAAGTTGCCTTAGAACAGGGTTCCCCAATAGGTGGGGGCAAAACTCGACCGGTGGGTGATTGTTTTTGGCCCCCCACATTTTCTGAGCAAAAAGCAAATATTTTTGATATACTTTTCGTTGTTGGACATAGAAGACCGTAAAATCACATTTTTTGTTGTTGCTCAAAGTGATTTTACTTTACACATGTTGTCCCCAATGTATTCCCACGCATAAATAGAGAGGCAGGCATATGTGATTGTATCTGAATGTAACCAAGGTATGAAATTATTCTGTTTTTGTCAAATAGTAAAAGTGTTTGGGATTCTTGCGATCAATTTGGAGTGTACAAATTATTTATAACTATATTCCAGCCCCGCGAACAGGAATGATGGTAGTCAGCTTGAAATGTGGGGAACACAGACTGGGACAAGAAGAGGTTGAAAATGTCAGTGAAGACACCTGCCAGCTGGTCTGCACATGCCCTTAAGACACGCCCTGGAATACCATCTGGCCCTGCAGCCTTATAAGTGTTGACTAAAAACCTTAGTCATGTTAGCCTCAGAGAAAGAGATCACCCAGTCTTCCGTATCCGCAGGAGCCCTCATGTAGGGCACTGTGTTGTTTTTGTCGAAGCGTGCATGAAAAGCCTTGAGTTCATCTGGTAGAGAGGCATCTTTTGGCACATCACATCACTGCGCTAGAGTCTTTACACCATTTGTTGTTGATGAAGAGACATACCCCAACCCTCTGGTGTCATGGTTCCACCTGTCACCAGAGAGTGGCAAAGACCATCCTAGAGATATTAACGACATTCAGGTGTGTCCAATTTACTCATTACAATTTCCCTATTAAAAGAGGTGTGTTTCTGTTGTCCTTTGCAGAAGCTTGAATTGTTTACCGTGTGTTTGTTGTTTTTTCAAGTGTACTGTGATCCTGCGGCTACCGTTTCTCAGTAAATTATTATGTTTATCCTAAACCACTGATTCCTCGTTCGGTCTCTTCTCTGCACCTGGGTCCAACCTTACCACATCACATCTGGATTTCCCTGAATCCAATGTTCTGTCCGCTCGGTGAATTGAGGATACATCGAGTTTTACGAATGCCTTGATTCAGAGATATAGAGAATATTGCAGTCATCGGTCATCCATCCTATTATCAAGTGGCCAATAGAATGGAAGGGAGTGGTGGCCGGCTTTCTCTTCACCTTAGTCTCACCAGGATGCCCGCTCTTTTTCGCCTGTTTTTCCTCTTGAAGAAATGAAATAGCCCAGGGCAGATGAGTGACGTTGAAGCTGGAATTGAAGTTTGTAACTGCTGATTTGGGGTTCAAAAGTTTTTGTTGATCTTAGAAAATGATAGTGTATACATTTAGTGCAAAAGAGTTATGATAAACGCCAAATGAATCACAAAATAACAAAGTTGGGCACGCAAGACGGCAGCCTTACAATACAGTATGTCGCCATCTTGATCAGTGAGCCAAGCAGTTTACGTGGTTATCTAGAAAGAGGAAGAAAGCACACACACAAACACACTAAGCAGCAGCTTCTTTTCCATGCTTATTAATTTCACCGTGGCTCTTTCGAGGCCATCCATTTACGGCAGTACAGCACAACAGCGCTAGACATACGGACAGTGGTGGAACAAGATGGATGAGTTTACATTTCTGGCTTGGTATATTTATCTAAATCTGTTTGGCTAAGAGCACACAAGGGGCTGTCAATTGCCAGGGGCCTCACGATAGGTGCCCATACAATAGGTATTGCGATTCAATGTTCCAAACATATTGCTCACTGTATGTCTGCTGCAGAGAGGCGAGAGAGCATGAGAAAGATTTTTTATTTTATATTTAATTTGTAAACATTTGTTATTTTTCACTTTTGTAGATATATACAGTACCAGTCAAATGTTTGGACACACCTAATCATTCAAGGGATTTTCTTGATTTTTTAAAACTATTTTCTACATTGTAGAATAATAGTGAACACATCAAAACAATGAAATAACACATATTTAATCATGTAGTAACCAAAAAAGTGTTAAACATATATGTTTTAGATTCTTCAAAGTAGCCACCCATTGCCTTGATGACAGCTTTGCACACTCTTGGCATTCTTTCAACCAGCGTCACCTGGAATGCTTTTCCAACAGTCTTGAAGGAGTTTCCACATATGCTGAGCACTTGTTGGCTGCTTTTCCTTCACTCTGTGGGACAACTCATCCCAAACCATCTCAATTAGGTGGAGGTTGGGTGATTGTGGAGGCCAGGTCATCTGATGCAGCACTCCATCACTCTCCTACTTGGTCAAATAGCCCTTACACAGCCTGGAGGTGTGTTGTCATTGTCCTGTTGAAAAACAAATTATAGTCCCACTAAGCGCAAACCACATGGGATGGCGTATTGCTGCTGAATGCTGTGGTAGCCATGCTGCTTAACCTCTTTAGGATGCTAGCGTCCCACCTGGCCAACATCCAGTGAGATTGCAGAGCGCCAAATTCAAATACAGAAATACTCATTATAAAAATTCAGAAAAAGTACAACTATTTTACATAGGTTTAAAGATGAACTTCTTGTGAATCCAACCACGGTGTCAGATTTAAAAAATGCTTTACGGCGAAAGCATACCTTACAATTATTTGAGAACATGGCCCAGCAGACAAATCATTACAAACAGTAACCAGCCAAGTAGAAGAGTTATACAAGTCAGAAATAGAGATAAAATTAATCACTTACCTTTGATGATCTTCATATGTTTGCACTCAGAAGACATTCATTTATTCAATAAATGTTCATTTTGTTCGATAAAGTCTCGCTTTATATCAGAAAATCCTCCGTTTTGTTCGAGTTTTGTTCAGTAATTTTTCTTCAGGATTCTTCAGTAATCCTAAATAATCTATAATATTGCAACTGGACAATAACGTCGTCAATATAAAAGGTAAACAATAAATGCACTCTCTCGGTAGTGCGCATGAAAAAGCTCTATGACACACCAGGGTCCACTCATTCAGACTGCTCTTACTCCCTCATTTTTCAGAATACAAGCCTGAATACAAGGCCTAAATTGGGCATGTTCTTCACCCAAAATTCCAAATGCTTCCTCCTACCCTAGAGAAGTGTTAAATCACTGACAGTGTTAGCAGCAAAGCACCCCCACACCATCACACCTCCTCCTCCATGCTTCACGGTGGGAACCACAAATGCGGAGATCATTCGTTCACCTTCTCTGCTTCTCACAAAGACACGGCGTTTGGAACCAAAAATCTCAATTTTGGACTCATCAGACCAAAGGACAGATTTCCACTGGTCTAATATCCATTGCTCATGTTTCTTGGCTTAAGCAAGTCTCTTATTATTATTGGTGTTTTAGTAGTGTTTTTTTTGCAGCAATTCGACCATGAAGGCCTGATTCACTCAGTCTCCTCTAAACAGTTGATGTTGATGTGTCTGTTACTTCAACTCTGTGAAGCATTTATTTGGGCTGCGATTTCTGATGCAGGTAACTCTGATTAACTGATCCTCTGCAGCAGAGGTAACTCTGGGTCTTCCTTTCCTGTGGCGGTCCTCATGAGAGTTTCCCCATTGCTCTTAATGGTTTTTGTGACTGTTCCATATTGACTGAACTTCATGTCTTAAAGTAATGATGGACCGCCATTTTTCTTTGCCTATTTTAGCTGTACTTGCCATAATATGGACTTGGTATTTTACCAAATAGGGCTATCTTCTGTATAACACCCCTACTTTATCACAACACAACAAATTGGCTCAAATGCATTAAGAAGGAAATACAATTTTACTTTTCACAAGGTACACCTGTTAATTGAAATGCATTCCAGGTGAGTACCTCATGAAGCTGGTTGAGAGAATGTCAAGAGTGTTCAAAGCTGTCATCAAGGCAAAGGGTGGCTACTTTGAAGAATGTAAAATATATATGATTAATACTTTTTTGGTTATTACATGATTCCATATGTGTTTTTCATAATTTTGATGTCTTCACTTTTATTCTACAATGTTGAAAATAGTAAAAATAAAGAAACTCTTGAAAGAGTAGGTGTGTCCAAACTTTTGACTGGTAGTGTTTATAATGAGTATGTATATAATTTGTATCTATTATTTGTTATTTGCTCACATTGCCATGAAATGAGCAGCAGCAGTACGGAACCATGACTGGACCAGCACATTAGACAGCACATTCCTCACTCACTAGATGCGTAGTTAAAGTGCCAGATGCACAATTAAAGGGGAATTACACAAACCTAAAAATTGTCTTCTGATGTGATTTAAGCTTGGACACGGATTTGAACATCACATTTCGTTGTTTCTCTATTAACAATTGTAATTTTGAGAGTGAAAATCTGAAAAAAATTGATTTTTCTGAGAACATCAGAAAATATGAAACACAATTTGGGAGGGAATCACAAATCTTATAGCTCCGCCATAGAGTTGTTTTATTAATCATTAATTTACCAGGTGTATATATATATATTGACAAACTAATTTATCTTGTACACTGGGGAAGAGTTGCAGGGGAGAGGAGAAGAGAAGAATGTACCTATTTGAAAGCTAGAAAAAAAAGAGTAGCTCACGACGTTGTTACAATGTTACGATGTTACAATTTTCTTTGAAGTAGTTCTCATGCTAAAAAAGGTTGGTTGCTTTATGTGCTCACTTATTTGGTTGGTTAGCTATATGTGACAGTGAGTTTATTGAAATAGAAACATTTGCTTACATGCTTGAGATGCCGTTTATCGGAAAGGATGTGAAGACTATTCAAGTTAAAATCAATTGAAATTACTCCAGTGAACTTCCAGTTTGCCACCAAGGAGAAGTAAAGTTTTGTCTAAAGCTTTCTCGCCAGGATGAGGGAAATGTCTTAGCAAATCACGTCTCGATTAAGATAAAATTGTCAACATTCTTGCTGGATTTGACTCTCTTCAGTGTGATGTACTAATCCTGAGTGAATGTCATTAAATGTATCCTCACCGTTTTGCGGTTATTGCCTCCAGCCATGTTCTGGTAGAGAGTGAAAATATCCCCCAAATAAAGCATAAATCACAAAGTTAGGCAGGAGGCAGGAGGAATAAATCAAAGCTGTTCACTCACAGCACTAAATTTGGCAACAAGATCAACAGATGTAGGATATTAATTTGAGGCAGTTTGCTATAGCAGGAAAATAATCCTGCAGCAACAGCAACTGCGATTATAATTAGCTGACATTTTTTGTAGGGGTTGAACAATTTTTCATTAGGGTAAATCAAGTCTGACATTTTAAAGTGGAAATTACAAACGTTCGAAGCCTTTTTCAACCTTGAATGCACATTTGCTTTTCCTTCTTTGGAAAACTGTTCTAAATAACAAAATAGTGATCAAATTAAGATCCTACATCAGTAGTCTTTGTCACAGCAGTGTGACTTATAGCCCCGAGGCACAGCAATGGCATTTATCAGTTTAAGATATATAGAGAAAAATGCAAATTTAGTGCTGGATTTCAAATGTCACTTACTTTTAAAAACATGGTCTGTGGTATGTGTCTTTGGAATGTGTGTGCAATGTCTGGGTGCATAGAGAGAAGGCATTTATCTCGTATGGGGAGGGGGGGTGATTGAACAGGGCATTTTCGAGTCAGAAAGTGACTAAGGCTGACTTTTGACTTCCCAGAGGCCTTGGAGAAAGGCAGCGCCACAACAATGGCTGCTTCTTCCTGCCTGGAAAGAGAAGAAGGTTATCTTAGTCATGGTAATTGGTTTGCCGGCGTGGAAGTTGGATCATTTGTAAAACCTCATTCAGTCCCAACTCAGTCACATTTAAATGTCTGGAAGAGCAGGGGGTTGGGGGGAGAGGAAGAAGAGGGAAGGAAAAAGGTGTTGCTACAAAGAAGGAAATGAGAGGCATTTCCATAAAAAGGCTAAGGTGAACGAGTGCGTCTGAGGGCACAATCTGATTGCAGCCAGAATGAAGGATCCCTTTGGAAATCTGAGGCATGAGAGAGGCTTTTTAACCCATGCAAGCACCTCTCCTGAACCCCTATAAGATAAAGTGATCTCTTTTACGAATGATGATGCAGATAGAATCTGTGTGTATGAATATGGGGTAGACACAGATAGTTAACAGTGCAGAGGCACAGAGGTGTGGTTGTGGGGTGGTAGTAGTATCATCAAATCATTTATAATTTTCGGTTTATATTAATGAGGGTGGAAATGGTGTCCCTATTGCCACCTACTATCAGCTGTCTGGGTCATGTTTCAAACGAAATGGAAGGGTTCTTGCGTAGGGCAATAATATATATTTACAGCTTATCATTACGGGGCTTTGTTAACAGACGATGAGGTTTTCAACCTTCCCAGGTTCTCTCATGTCACCCCACTCTGCACACTCCATTGGCTTCCAGTCGAAGTTTGCGTCCACTACAAGACCATGGTGCTTACCTATGGAACAGCAAGAGGAACCCGTCCTCCCTACCTTCAGGCAGGCTATGCTCAAACCCTACACCCCAACCCGAGCACTCCATTCTGCCACCTCAGGTCTCTTGGCCCTCCCACCCTACGGGAGGACAGCTCCCGCTCAGCCAAGTCCAAGCTTTTCTCTGTCATTGCACCCCAATGGTCACTCAGCGTGAAAGGATATATGGAAATATACACATTTGAAAAGTTTGACCGATCAATTGGTCAAAAGGACAGACTACTTTTGGTCGACCAAGATTTGTTTTATTCGGGGACAGCCCTAATAGAATTGCAACAAAATTGTATATTTGCTGTCAATGGGGGGGGCGCTAAAATGTTTAGTTCTCAAGGTGGGGCGGTCCCCCAACAAAATTTCACGTAGGGCCCCCAAAAGGCTAAGGCCGGCTCTGACTGCATGTGTGGTTATAGATGTGGGTACACAGACTAGAGGTCAAACGATTATGATTTTTCAACTACGATACCCATTATTGGAGGACCAAAAAAAGCCGATACCGATTAATTAACCAATAATTAACCAATATTTATTTTATTTATTTTTAATTTTTTTATTTTATTGATTTATTTGTAATAATTCCAATTAGAACAATACTGAATGAACACTTTTATTTGAACTTAATATAATACATCAATAAAATCAATTTAGCCTCAAATAAATAATCAAACATGTTCAATTTGGTTTAAATAATGCAAAAACAAAGTGTTGGAGAAGAAACTAAAAGTGCAATATGTGCCATGTAAAAAACCTAACGTTTAAGTTCCTTGCTCAGAACATGAGAACATATGAAAACGGGTGGTTTCTTTCTTTTAACAGTCTTCAATATTCCCAGGTAAAAGTTTTAGGTTGTAGTTATTATAGGACTATTTCCCTCTATACCATTCTCTCTATACCATTTGTATTTCATATACCTTTTGACTATTGAATGTTCTAATAGGCACTTTAGTATTGCCAGTGTAACAGTATAGCTTCCGTCCCTCTCCTCGCCCCTACCTGGGCTCGAACCAGGAACACATCGACAGCCACCCTCGAAGCATCATTACCCATCGGTCCACAAAAGCCGCGGCCCTTGCAGAGCAAGGGGAACAACTATTTCAAGGTCTCAGAGCGAGTTACGTCACCGATTGAAACGCTATTAGCACGCACCCCGCTAACTAGCCAGCCATTTCACATCGGTTACACCAGCCTAATCTCGGGAGTTGATAGGCTTGAAGTCATAAACAGCTTGAAGCACAGGGAATAGCTGCTGGCAAACACACAAAAGTGCTGTTTGAATGAATGCTTACGAGCCTGCTACTGCCTACCACTGCTCTATCAAATATCAAATCATAGACTTAATTATAACATGATAACACACAGAAATACGAGCCGTATGTCATTAATATGGTCAAATCCGGAAACTATCATTTCGAAAACTAAACGTTTATTCTTTCAGTGAAATACCGAACCGTTCCGTATTTTATCTAACGGGTGGCATCCATAAGTCTAAATATTCCTGTTAGATTGCACAACCTTTAATGTTATGTCATAATATGTAACATTCTGGCAAATTAGTTCGCAACGAGCCAGGCGGCCCAAACTGTTGCATATACCCGGACTCTGCGTGCAATTAACGCAAGAGAATTGACACAATTTCCCCAGTTTAATATTGCCTGCTAACCTGGATTTCTTTTAACTAAATATGCAGGTTTAAAAAATATATATATACCTCACTGTATTGATTTTAAGAAAGGCATTGATGTTTATGGTTAGGTACATTCGTGCAACGATTGTGCTTTTTTCGCAAATGCGCTTTTGTTAAGTCATGCCCCATTTGGCAAAGTTGGTCTTCACACAGTTCGCAACGAGCCAGGCGGCCCAAACTGCTGCATATACCCTGACTCTGTTGCACAGAATGCAAGAGAAGTGACACAATTTCCCTAGTTAAAATAAATTCGTGTTTGCAGGCAGTTTAAAAAATATATACGTGTGTATTGATTTTAAGAAAGGTGTTGATGTTTATGGTTAGGTACACATTGGTGCAACGACAGTGCTTTTTTCACGAATGCGCTTGTTAAATAACCGTTTGTTGAAGTAGGCTATGATTCAATGATAAATTAACAGGCACCACATCGATTATATGCAATGCAGGACAAGCTAGATAAACTAGTAATATCATCAACCATGTGTAGTTAACGAGTGATTATGTTAAGATTTATTGTTTTTATAAGATACGTTTAATGCTAGCAAGCACCTTACTTTGGCTCCTTGCTGCACTCACATAACAGGTAGTCAGCCTGCCACGCAGTCTCCTCGTGCAATGTATTTGGCCGTGATCGGTGTCCAAAAATGCAGATTTACCGATTGTTATGACTTGAAATCGGCCGTAATTATTGGGACATTACGATTAATTGGTCGACCTCTAACACAGACCCATTATGAGTTCAGATTTCTTGTGGGCCCCACCTCTCAAGGTTTCCCCTCCCTAACCTAATTTAATCAGGAAAATGTGCAGGCTCCCTGCTCCCTTTCTCCAGGCTCCTCTTGACTGATCACTTTTCCAGGTGATCAGACGTGTTCAACTGACCCTTCCTTTTCTAAGGTCTCTCTCATACTCCTGCCTCTCCTTGTCTCTTTCTGCCTCTCTCTTCCTCTCTCTCCCTCAAATCTCTTCACTCTGCCTCCATCTCTCTTCTCTCTTCCCTTTTTTCCTCTTTGTCATTTATTTATTTCAGGGGGCCTAGGTTGTAAACAGGGGCCCGACCCAGCCATAGGGGGTTATGAGGGTCATACACGGATGGATGATAGTGGAGGCCCTGTGTCCAACCCCTGGCAAAATTTAGGTGGCGAGGTGCTGGTGCGAGGGGTAAAGTGATCAGAATCCATCCTGACACGAGTTGTTGTCTCTGGTTGTGTCAGTGACATTGCTAGAGCGATGCCCAGCCTCGCACAGTGATGCATCACTTAGCCTAAAGGCAGAGAGTCATGTAGAGGTGGAGGAGGAGGGGGAGGAGGAGACAGAAAGAGAGAGAGGGAAATAGGAGAGATGCCTTGATCAACTGCTAGTAAATGTTTTTGCAGCGGCTCTGCAGCACACACACCAGCTGCTTCCTAGCCTGTTTCATTCAAGCCTCTTGAACTCTCCTGTTATTGTTAATAACTCACTTTGAGTTTTTAATGGGGGCTTGGATATATGGAGACAAATGATGCCTAGGCTTATCTCAGGCCAACATATTGCAATTTCTCAGACCAGTACCATTTGATCTGGCTAGATGTCAGATATACAGAGTTGTTTATGTGTTGAGATATAAGCTAGTAATTTTCTCTTGTATGCCAGGGCTTAAAAATATATTTCAACGTGATTTCCAACAACAGACCATGGATTTGGTACCTCATCTTCCTATTGAATATTGTCTGGCCTGTCAATCGAAGTTGCCAACATTATTGGGTTTAGCAATTTTGTTAACCACAAGGTCTCCTTCAGAATGAATCTCCGGGCTTGATATTTTGTACAAAGAAAAAGATCCCCCAGTGGAGCCTTTATTGGTAAAGTTCCCAGCTGTATTGGTTTGTAGAAGTCTCTTAAGTTAGAAAGGGGTGGAGTTGTGGCATACTGTACGAGAGGCAAAAGCCAGTCACCTTAGAGTGAGCCACAACGCAGGCCAATAAATCATACTTGGGGCTATTGTATGCAAGGCCGTGTGCAACACAATGAGCCACGTTGAATGTGCGTTGAGTATCACGAATATACCAGCACACAATTTGCCGCGTCAGCAACACTGCCCACCCGGTCCTTCACTCTCTGTCCCTCAACACAGTTATTCATAGAACACATCAATGATTTATTGAATAACAAATCGTGAATAATGGGACCCCAATCCATCATCCTGACTCCCTAACCCTCGCAGCTGTAAGACACTTCCTTTTGATTTATTTCATTTGCTAGATTTCCAAATTAAATTTCACAATTGCTAATGGATTAATTGTATTTCATTTCAAGGAATTGGGGTGGAGGAAGAAGAATGAAAAAAAATGACAAGGGGCTCTTGTGGAAACCAGGCTCTTATTTCATTTAGTCTTTCTATTCCATTGAACATGGCCACCTGCTTTTTTTTTTATGGCGGCCATATCATCAGCATAGCTGGCTGATTTTCACTGTAATTAGTGGGTTGTCATGCTGGTGGGAAGCATTTTACATCCTGGCTCGTTTAGACATGACATCCCTTACAGTTCCTACAGTCAGGGGCAGAGGCTGTCTGAGAGAAACCTCCTGTTTGAATAAGGAAAGCTTATTAAGCCTCTTATTTCTCCACATTCTTAAATTAATCCATAAAACCTGATGGCCCATGAGGAGGGAATGTGTGCATTGGGGACAAGCAAAGGATGTCGTTCTTTTGGCAAACCGAGAACTGAAATGAGGAACTATTAATATAATTTTTTAATTGGGTCCCCAAGGGTATTTGAAGGGAAAAGATAAAAGTCTGACTCAGAAAGTATCATTGAGTTCTAGAAATTATAGGCCACAATTGCAGGACTTAAAGTGCTAAATTCAGGAAACTAGACGTATGTCGCAAGTCACGACAGGAGAGTAGTTTGAGAGTAAAAAAATATTTTTTATAAATCAAAATGCGTTTTTTGGCAGAAATGCCTTCTTGAACATGTGAACTTTCATGTGCCTTAATAACACATTTTTATGCATCTGTAAATACGAATATAATTGTTAAATTGCGAGCCTTGTTGGTTAAGCCACATAAAAAGACAGCAAACTTCTCACTAGCCATGATTGGCTGAGATAATGATTGGGCTGGACATGCTGAGAGATGAGTTCGGATTGGTCTGCCAAATAGAAGGCTTTTGTTTATTTGAGCTGGTCAGTCTGTGATGTGTGTGATCTTACATGTTGTTTACCTAGCTAGGTTAATTGTTAACCTAGGCAGCTAGCGACGTGTCTCAAGCTAAAGTGTACAACACCCGTTGAATATGGGAATATGGGTAAACGTCAGCAAAGAAGCATAATGGAATTGTTGCCAGCAAAGCTGCTTAGGCTGTTTTTATGCTATCCAGAGGTTAAGAAATCATCGGCCAGAGCGTCAAGTGTGTGCTCTGAACACAAGGAGATGGGTGGGGCTAAAGCTTAAGAGGGTGTGAATGATGCTGAATGGGTGTAGTCAAAGAGGGGCTCTCTCACCGAAACACTAAAATGCCCTTTTCTCAAAAGTGAGTGTTTCAACATTCAAAGCAGAATTACTTTCCCATTGTTCCTCAAAAATGCAGTGTATGATATACCATTTTGTAGCCGAGTCTCTACTTTGTACCAATGCAAAAAAACTACATTTCAAATTTTGCCACATAAGACCAAATCCAGGTGGTGAGTCACAAATATGCTAAACGTGGAGCCTTGCTATTTATTTACTGCAGACCAGTACATAGGCATTCTGAAGGATGGAAATCAGTTTTACAGTGGGTAAGTATGTGTGCGATAAGAGGCCTAGCTCCACCACATTTCAACATTAGGCACACACTCCAATACACTCGCAAAGCAACATACTCAAGCAGATGTTGTTCAGGACTAAGTGGAGAGAATCTGTGATGGTGCACATTTGGGGGAAGTCGTTCCAGTATTTCATTTATCTTTTCCCCCCGGTTTGGAGTGTTGGATGTCAGTTAGAAGCAGTCATCCAGCTGAGAACAAGTTTGTGTGCAACCAAATGCAAACACTTTTCCATGCTTAGGGGGGTTAACCAGGTCGGGTTAACAAGTTGTTATGCAAAACGCCTCCGCATCACAAATCTCCACTTGAAATTGAGTTAGGCACATCCAGTATGCAGTCCATCTGTTTAACATTTGACCAACATTTCTACATCCGCCTAAAGCCTAAGTGTATTCTCAAGGCCTAAACCCAGTCAGTTATGCATTTGGCCTACTACAGATTACAGAACTGGGCCAGACGGTTATGAGAGCGGTCTTGACAGTTATCCTCATGTTGTGGAACACGGTCTTAGTGATTAATTAAGAAATTCCACCGGCCCGTCAGGTGTCCTGCGTTTTTGGGCCAGGAATTCGCCTCCACTCTCAGCATGAGTGTTCCTAGGTGTCTGGAAAATATTCAGTGAACCCAAAGCCACAAGTGAATTATATACAATGCAAAGTCAACAGGAGTGAATCAGGAACGTCTATTAAGACATCTTGTATGTCAAATAATAATTCATAAAATGTAGCTGAAATGTGAACAGGAAATTATTTCACATAAGATGTGCTTATCATGAAAGGAGACATCACACTCAATGACTGTAGCAAAATAATAATAGAAAAATAAAAAAAACGTTTGATGTAGGCTTAGCACTTACATACAACATCAAAACAAGTGTTACATTTTAGATTGCAGGATTTTATTAATTTATCGACAGGTACACCAAGCCACCTTTTTCCATACTGGCTAGCCCTGAGAGAGTATTTGGGTCAGCGATTCACTGCTGCTCTTTGGCGACACAGGGAAATATTTGATTTATGGTACAATAACTCCCCAAAGATACCCACTTCCTCACACTATTTTCGGATGTTTCAAGGATACTGTAGGCCATGTGTTAGCACCTTTTTTTTAATAAGAGTGTATCTAGAACTTAAAAGGGTTATTCGGCTGTCCCCTTATGAAAACCCTTTGAGGAACCCTTTTGGTTCCTGCTAGAACCCTATTGGGTTTCATGTAGAAAGAATCCTTTCCCCAGAGGGTTGTACATGGAACCCAAAAGAGTTATATCTGGAATAAAAAAGGGTTCTACCTGGAACCAAAAATGGTTCTCCTATGGGGACAGCCGAAGAACCCTTTTGGAATACTTTTTTTCTGAGAGTGTAGAGGAAGGGGGAGAACAGGCACTGCCAGACCGATTCCTAGTGATTTATCTGACGGTCAGAAAAATCATATCAGCATATATCAAACAGGATTTTTGCTGTTATGCTCAACTCCTATTTAACCATTCAGTGACTCAATGCAGACTACTGCCTCATGCTGAGTTAAACCTGTAGTGTGAATGTACTGAACAACATCATCGAGTTCAGAAGGATACATTGAAGATTCGTTTTTTCACTGCCTCGTTGGCTCTATTCGCACTGTTTGAGTGTATGGAAGCTGAGAGAAATTGAGAAGTAAAGGTATTTTAAGGGTGTTTATATCTGTTTTGGAGCTGTAGTGGGTGGAGTAGGCTATTTAAATGTAAAATCCACTAACTCAGTCTTTAGAGACTCGTTGGCTCAACCACCTGTGGTGATCATTGGACTTTGCTGTAAACAGCATAAATGGTAAACACATTTTTTTAACCATTTATGCGAGCTGATTAGCCCTTGATTCGATTTTAATCCATGTTTTTGTACGATTCCCCCCCCCCCAAATTATCATCAGTCAATAAAAAAAAGCCTGTGGCTGGTTTTGCCACGTTCTACTGGCTGGCACCATTAGGCGTTTGATATGATGCAAACCTGCCACATTTGCAATTCTCCAAGCACGTGCGCGCTCCGACAGATAATGACGGCTTAAAATACATACTCATCTGGAGCCTTGTAATTAAATCATTTGAGAGGGTAAGCAGCGAGCTGTGATGGTGTGCCAGATGCTGTTTTGTTTCGAATGATGCTAATATTGGGCGTACAGAGGACGCAAGAATTTTCCCTCTATTCTGCTGGCATATGGGGTAGACAATCAGAATTCCGCCCACTCAAATTGGAAGAGGAGAGTCTGTGCTCGAAAAACGGCTTCACAGAAGCATGGCATTTAGAATTTGGCTTGGATAGTTGAACTTTTGGAGGAGTTTGATTAGTTTGCTTTTTGACTGGTTGTTTAGCAAAAGTGGACTGGAGTAGGGGAGGGTTGGTTAAGATTGCTGCACTTGTGACAGTGCACTGCCACGCTCTTAAAATTTAAAACTAAATTTCAAGTGGGAGATAGGCATGGGTTTGAAGTTGAAAAATAAAGTAAATTCACAAGCACCACAATGCCTACTCCACCCTGGCTCTACCAAGGTTTTCCAGCACACAGCTTTGACCAACTACAGTAACTATGTTGGTCTATTGTTCTTCAAACAATGTGTAGGCAGGTTGCTTAGGATTCAAACCTTCTCAAACAGCCTAATTAATAACTATTGCATTCTTCACACACCACACTAATATTATCCCATTCCACTACCTTTTCAAGCTTGTTTTTATTACATGAAAGCAAGCTTTACTTTTATTACAAGACCACCAGGCTTGATTGAGTGAGCTGTTTTGTTTTGTAGTAGATTAGATATTTTATTTATTTCATAATAACGTCCTTTTTTGGCCAGTAGGTGCCCAACATAACAGGTGGTGGTGTGTTGGACACAGTTACTCAGATAGAGCCTGTCTGCATTCCTGAAACTGTTAGCTTATCTGTGTGATGTTGACATAAGCTCTAAACTATTTGTTTTACAAACATGGTCCTGTTTTATCAATCGCTCTGCTGATCAATGGACAGTTTATTACCTCTGTCAAATGAATATGTAGCTTATTTGTATTTGTTTTTGTATATATTTATTTTTTAAATAAATGGTGACGCCACAATAATAATTAGGGCTGGGAATTGCCAGGGACCTCACGATACGATATTATCACGGTACCAGTTACTGGGGTATTTAGAAAAAGCCACAGGATGGTTTTTCAATACCTTCAATACATTAGAATATTTGTAGCTACTTTTCAACTTGTGTAATACATTAGGAGATAAAGCAGATTGCTTTCTTCATTTCACCTGTCACATTATTTGACATTAAATCAAATCAAATTTGATTTGTCACACATGGTTAGCAGATGTTAATGCGAGTGTAGCGAAATGTTCCCCAGAACAGTTGAGCCAGTCACGTGTTTGTTTGTAAATATCACAAAGGGAGAACGCTGGGGCTGGTGAGTCCATAGCGGTCTATACTGAACGAAAATATAAACGCAACATGTGAAATGTTTGTCCCATTTTTCATGATCTGAAATAAAAGATCCCAGAAATGTTCCATTCACACAAAAAGCTTATTTCTCTCACATTTTGTCCACACAATTGTTTACATCCCTGTTAGGGAACATTTCTCCTTTGCCAAGGTAATCCTTTCACCTGACAGGTGTGGCATACAAAAAGCTGATTAAACAGGACGATCATTACATAGGTGCAGCTTGTGCTGGGGACAATGAAAGGCCACTCTAAAATGTGCAGTTGTGTCACACAACACAATGCCACGGATGTCTCAAGTTTTGAGGGGGCATGCAATTGGCATGCTACACCCCAGCTGAATGACTGAGCGCTCGGCCATCTCTATTTGCAGGTGTGGTAGAAGTGGGCTTGAACATAAAAGCCTGCGTAACCCTACCTTTAAGCCGTGTGTCCCTGGGATGTACCGTAGAGATGGCATCTGACAGATGAGGGCAACGACTTCTTCCTTGAAAGTTTGAGGGCAGGTCTCTTCGTAGTTCTCTCCTCCGTAGTAGCAAGACACGTGCAGTGCTAATACACATCACACTCCCTTTCTCTTGCCACTCAACAATACCCAACAAACCCAAAGGCTAATAAATGAAAATACACACACACCGTGCGTGTGCGTGTGTGTGTGTGTGTGTGTGTGTGTGTGTGTGTGTGTGTGTGTGTGTGTGTGTGTGTGTGTGTGTGTGTGTGTGTGTGTGTGTGTGTGTGTGTGTGTGTGTGTGTGTGTGTGTGTGTCGGGACTGGGAGGGAGTGTCAAAACTATACACGAAAGAGAATGGTCAACATGTCTCCTCTGGGGCACTAACCCACAATCTTCCGGTATACGGGCGGTAACGCTTCTAACCCTGTTGTTAACCATCAACTTGACACTATTTAAACCGACAAGCTGATGATGACACAATGTTTTTGTTGTTCATTCACTTAGTACTGATTAAATGTTTATTTCTCTTGCACGAGTCATTCTAAAACAGTGGATGTGTTGAAAACAGCCTCATTTATAGCTAACCAAGCTTTGAAATGCAATCAAGCATTTTAGTTTTTAAATGAAATAAGCTTTGAATAATTAGCCTAAACAATAAATAAACCGCAATGCACGAATGCATGCAACTGTTTTTAGTCTGCTGTAATAAATGCTTTATATATATATATAATTTTGTTAGAACAGGCTCTCTGGTACAATTATTTATTTAGTGTTAATTAACACTGTTCCAAATGGTCAGAAAAATGTGTAATATTGTAATCTAACAACAACTGTTTGGCACACATAATATTCATGCAAAGCTTGCTCCTATACCCTTATTTTTCTTGATCTCCAGTAGTTTCCACCAAAGTAAAATGTCTTCCACAGATCTGACTTCCCCTTTCCCTCCTGAGCAACCAGTAAACATTCGCCCATTTCGAGTTCCTTTTTCACGTCCTCCGCATCCATTTTGCTGTCACGTGTTACTGTGTTCGAAGTTTATTATGAACAATTTATTGATGTGATTATGATAGGCTATAGGTCAGGCCCTATTGGTCACATGTATGCATGTTTCACGTAAAGAGAGCAAGAGTTGAGGGAATAGGGAATGTTTTTCCTAAACAAATTAGGGATTTTGGTAACATAACTTTTCAGTCAGAAACAAGTATAAGAAACTAAATGGCTGACATGATGTTGCAGCTTCAGCACGGACAGCTGTGGTGCCTTTGCTGCAGTAGGGAGGAGTGGGAGACAATGTGCGACAGTCACACAGGCACTTGCTGTCATTTGTTTTAACACAGTGTGACCATCGGGTTCTTTCTTGAGTCATTTGTGTGTCTTAAAATAATAATAATAATAATATTAATAATATATGCCATTTAGCGGACGCTTTTATCCAAAGCGACTTACAGTCATGTGTGCATACATTCTACGTATGGGTGGTCCCGGGAATTGAACCCACTACCCTGGCGTTACAAGCGCCATGCTCTACCAACTGAGCTACAGAAGGACCACATTATTTAATCAAACAGTGTGGTTAAAGCATCAGACAAGCTCAGTGTATATGTGACCGACCAGTTCAATTCAGTCTTATGTAGCAAAATTTGAAATTGTGTTTTTTACATTGGATAAAAGTAGAGACTCAGAGCTAAAAAAAAGGCATATCATACTCTACAGTTGAGGAACAATGGGAAAGTAATTATGCTTTGAAAGTTAATAAACTTTTGAGGAAATGGCCCGTGAATGTTTTTGTAAACCTACTGGAGAGCTCTTCTTTGTCTACACCCATTCCGCATCGTTCACACCCTCTTAAACCTTAGTCCCACCCATCTCTTTAAGGATTCACATGTGAGGGCATGTACTAAACAACCAAAATTTTAAGTCTAAAGACTAGTTTATACCACGGGTGTATTCGTAAATTCAATCTGGAGTGCCAGAGTGCGCCCTGGGCATTCGTAAACTCAGAGCGTTTCGCTATCAGAGCATTCGGAGCATACACTTGACACTCTTGCCGAAGAGTAGGGTTGATCCGAGCGTTCTGGCCTAACAGCAGTAGTCAAGCTAATTAGCTTGCTAGCTACTTCCAGACACATGAGAGAACAGCTCACTCTGACCATTTTACTCGCCCTAGCAGAGCTAGTTAGGCTGTTTTTATGTTAGCCAGAGTGTTGGTGACTTACTGTGCTGCTGGCAGTAATTTAATTACGCGTTTTGCCTATGTTTACTGATACTGGCCATTTATCCTGTTGTAACACCCCATCCCGTGTCCGGGAGCGTAATCATCAACTGGCCCTAATTAGCATAACGCAACGCACATAAATATTACTAGAAAATATTCATATTCATGAAAATCACAAGTGAAATACATTGAAACACAGCTTAGTGTTTTGTTAATCACCCTGTCATCAGATGACAAGTTTATCGATAGCCTAGCATAACATTATGTCCAGCTAGCAGCATGTAACTTGGTCACGAAAATCAGAAACGCAAATCAAATTAAATCGTTTACCTTTGATGAGCTTCGGATGTTTTCACTCATGAGACTCCCAGTTAGATAGCAAATGTTCCTTTTTTCCCAAAATATTATTTTTGTAGCGAAATAGCTCCGTTTGTTCTTCACGTTTGGCTGAGAAATCGACCGGAAATTGCGGTCACGACAACGCCGAAAAATATTCCAAATTAGCTCCATAATATCGACAGAAACATGGTAAACTTTGTTTCTAATCAAACCTCAAGGTGTTTTTCAAATATCTATTCGATAATATATCCACCGGGACAATTGGTTTTTCAGTAGGAGCGAAAGGAAAAATGGCTACCTCTGTATTTTACGCAATAATCACTCTGAGAGCCATCAGGTGACCACTTACACAATGTAGCCGCTTACGGGTATTCTTCAACATAAAGGCCGAAAACTACGTCACAGTGCTGTAGACACCTTGGGGAATACATAGAAAAAGTAATCTGGTTGATAGCCCATTCACTGCTCAATAGGGACGTATTGGAACGCAGAGCTTTCAAAACATGAGTCACTTCCGGATTGGATTTTTCTCTGGCTTTTGCCTGCAATATCAGTTCTGTTATACTCACAGACAATATTTTTACAGTTTTGGAAACTTTAGAGTGTTTTATATCCTAAGCTGTCAAATATATGCATATTCTAGCATCTTGTCCTGACAAAATTTCCCGTTTACTTTGGGAACGTTATTTTTCCAAAAATGAAAATACTGCCCCCTTGTTACAAGAGTTTCACGGGTGTTGAGCATCCGTAAATTTGTCAGTTATTCTGCGCTCTATCACACTCAGATGAGAGTGTTCTGAAATCTGAGTAGATAGCCAGAGCGACTTTACCAACTAACGACGTCTATCGACAGTTGTCACAGTGACATCATGAACATTATATTGAAATGGTTACTTGCATAGTGGAGTCTTTTGTTTAGACATGTAGCTAGTTAGCTAAACAATAAACCATAATCCCAACTCATAATGTTACTACCCTGCATGAATCTGCAGGTAGCTAACCAACCAGGTTCAATGTTAGCTAGCTAACATTAGGCTATAAATAGCAATGCAAATGGCTCTGAGAGACAAATAATATTACTACACAGATCATACACGTAACGTTAGCTAGCAAGCCAGCCAGCTAATGTTAGCTAGCTTCCTAACAGTATGCTTTAACTTGAAATGAAAATGACTTTCTTACAAAATTAGAATCGTGTAATATCTGACATTCTTACCCGTATACATGGCTGGACTCTTCTCCTTCTCTGTCACAGATGCCATGGTTGCCCTTAGTTTGAAGATATAATCTGGAGACAGGTGATTTATGCAGCCTTCTGTGTGTTCTCATTTTGACTCCCTCTGCACATTTGCAATCAAAGGCCAGAATTTTTCTCCTTAACTATCATACTCTAATTCCACTGGGCCTTCCACTTATTTCAAAACTCGGTCCTCCAGAAAGTGGAGAGCAACACTTTGATATCTTAAAATAAAGCTGCATTAGAAAGGATTACCTACAAATACTGACCAGCTCATGTTATAGACAGAAGTGTGATACATGGCAGACCAATCCAAACTCTCAGCATTTCCAGCACATCCATTATCTCAGCCAATCATGGCTAGCGGGAAGGTTCCTAACTTTTTCCATGGCTAAACCAACCAGGCTTGTAATTTAATTTAATTTGTACGTACAGATGGCATATGCTTTTCTTATTAAGGCACATTAAAGTTAACATGTTCCAGAAAGCATTTCTGCCCAAAAACGCATTTTCATTAAAAAAAGTATGTTCAAATGGCTCTCCTGTGAAGTAGTGACGTGCGACATACGCCTAGTTTCCTGAAACGAGTCACATATGTAGTTGATTTTACTCAAACACACAGGGTGTGTCTGTCTATATATGGAAAAATGTGTTTAAACATTTAAAGTATAAAAAAGAAAAGGCACGACTCTCGGTCGACCAAGATTTTGTTTTGTCAGGGACAGCCCTAAACTGCTCGCATGTAGCATAAGCAAGCAGTGAGATCCCACTAAGCATATACTGAAGGCAATGTCTTTTGGACATCTTAATTTTGGTGCAGTCCTGACTGGCCATCATTTTTTGGTCTTATTTTGGTACAGTCCGGACCGGCTCAGGCACAGACGTCAACTTAATGTTGGTTCAAGGTAATTTTAATAAAATGATGTGGAAACAACGTTGATTCAAAGTTATTTTATTAAAGTGATGTTGATTCAACCGTGTGTGTCTATTGGGGAATCTCTCTAGGGTCTCTTGAATAGGCTGTAGACTTTATGAACACAAAAATAATAACCATTATACGACCAGAGTATGAATCAACGATACAATGACTATGAGGTGAAAGTACGCACTGTCAGCTTTGCATTGAGGGTTTTTTCATCCGTGTTGGTTGAACAGTTTAGAAATTACAACGCTTTTTGTACATAGTCCCCAATTTTATGGGAACAAAAGTATTGGAACAAATTCAGTTATGTGTATTAAAGTAGTAAAATATTCCCCAAAGACATGCTAACCTCTCACCATTACAATAACAGCTGAGGTTAGCATTTTGGTGGAGAATGATACAGTATTTGCGCGTCTAACTTTCTCACTCATCATTATTCATGAGTCTTTCAGGATTATCTGTAATTATGGTAGCATCCACATTAATGTAGACGTGGTTAGAAACATATTCTATTCTTATTTACAATAAAAGTGACTCCAAAATGACACAACACATTATTAACCATTAATTTCTATTGGGCATAAAGTAATCAGATACAAATAGCAAATGTATCCAACATATTTGTAGTCACAAGCTTGATGTAGTCATTGCGTGCTATGAATATGGGACCCAATACTTCACTTTTCACTACTTTCATACACATATAAGTGAATTTGCCGGAATACTTTTGGTCCCCTAAAATTGGGGGACTATGTACAAAAAGTGCTGTAATGGATTAAAATACTCTGAAATTAAAGCTGACAGTCTGCACTTTAACCTCATAATAATTGTATCATTTCAAATCCAAAGTGCTTGAGTACAGAGCCAAAACAACAACAAAAAATGCACTGTCCCAATACTTTTGGAGCTCACTGTAGTTGTCAGGATGCATACTCTAATGCAGTCAACCCATCAATCCAATCTCCTTCTCCACCTAAACTCCCCGACCTTCCATATCCCTTGGCCATGCACAAACCTGGACCCTTTGAAAGGGGAAAAGCCTCTATTGAATGAGATCAAATCACAGTGAAGCCAGAAAACACTTGGCCATCCCTCAGAGTCCCTCGGAGTACAGAGATGCAGGATTTTAGTGTGAGCAAGGCGAGTGAATGCACTGATAACTCTAAAACCTATGTTGCCTGTCATATAGTATTTATAGAATGTCCCCCAGGCTGCCATGTCTTGGTTCTGTGAAAGCACAATATAATATTTATATTGTGAGTAGAGAATAACGGAGGGTTTGGCTTAATATCAGGGCACATCTTGACAGTTTGTCTATAAATCAGAAAGGGCCATTATGAACCTCAGATAAAAGTGTTATATTATCCTCACCCCTGGGTGTAGATTCATTCAACACAAAGGCATTATTACCCAAACAGACAATGAGGGGGATAACTTGGAGGCAGGACTTGCCTCGGTAAACACATCTCTTAAATCGCACTAGCCACTTGGCATTTAAAATAAATATCCCTTTGTTCAAAATGTGTTTATGCATCCATTCACCTTACCAGCTGGTGTTACCACATATCTCAAAGCACACCCCAGTATCATTTTCCATGCAGCCATGTATATAGCATAATATCCACAGTGCTGCACACCCTGCATTTTGCCTCTGCCAGCCTATTAATCTGCAGTCAAATCACTTCCATTAGATTTCAGGGAAAAAAGCATTTAGCAATGGGGATTTGCTGAGGCATTGCTCAAAGGGAGAGGTAGAGATGGAGAGAGGCTGGCGATAAGCCGTTAGGGAGAAATGAGCAAGCCACCACAACTTGTAAGAATGATGAATGAATAATACTCATCCAGGGCTGACTGTTTTCATCATGGAACATTTCTTTGGAGACACATTCACCTGTCAGAAAGGCCCCATTCGGAGGCACAGTAATGGGCATTATTCCTGAGCACATAGGTGCAGCTGGATTGGGATGATCATCGAGGGGGTGCTAGGTGGTTAACAGTGATGGGGTAGGGGTGTTTGCACTTTCGCTGATTGGCGCATATTGTGCTAAATGGACTTGTGGTAATTCCCGGTGAAGGCAAATAGATCCCCTCTCTGTTTCCTTTGGACGTAAAGCTTCCTTGACTGCTCAGCCAGGCTCACTTTACTGTAGCATCGGCCCTGTAGCTCTTTGTCCCGTTCCATTTTGGTTTGCGCTTGCTAATGCTAACAGTTGTCATCCGGCTCTGTGTTGTGTTATAGTCACAGAGGTTACAGTGGCAGTATGGATTTAAGTTCATAGGCCCCATTAGTGTGATTGATGGAATGTTTTGGGCACCAGACAGACACTTGTTCAGCTATTACGGGTCATGCTGAAGCAGGGTTGCTCACTTGCCGGAGCTGCTAGCTGCGTCCCACTGTGCTCGGGATTGTTATGCCCGAGTGTCTCTGCCTCTTCTCTCCTAGCCCGGTGTGGGTGGGTCAGTGCGCCAGAGCCACTAACACCAAGGCAATTGGTCATAGTGGCGCTTCTAGGGCCTTATGCGCTGGGAGTCAGAGACAGCCTAGACTCACACTGCTGTAGACACTAGAGCCCACTCCCTCTCTCTCTTTCTCTCCCCCTATCTCTCCTAGTTAGTTTTGTTAGAGAGGGTATTACAGCCAAAGACATACACAGCTATTTAATAGGACAACACAATCAAGGGGACGAAATGGGAATGACCTTTGTATTAGAGAACAACCCATATGGATTTTTTTAGGGCCGATAACAATTTCTAGTGGTTAAGGAGGCTGATGGCTGATGTTGTAGACCTATATTCGATATCATTCAATTTGAACATTTTGTTGACAACATTTCCAAGACAGCATTGCATGTGTTAAGGAATACATGTTTTAATCAAACAATACATTTGACTTTATTTTTTACCAATCTAGCTACATAACAACCTAATGATGATCATTGTATTAGAATGGTAAATCTCTTAATTAAACTGGATATGTTAAGATGGCATAGGCCTACTCACAATACAGGTGAATGCATATTCAATATGAGTGTGTGTGTGCATGCATTGAGTTATTGAGCTTGTTTTGGCTGATCAGTGGAGTCTATGGTGCTACAGATGACAAACAATCTGTTTGCCTTCCATTTTGGAGTTTTTTGTATTTTTTTTGCCTACTGATTAACACCATTTGCATAGAAGCATCACTCCAGCATGTCACGCCTGTATGGAAGGAAATAATTTAGGCACTGCTGTTAGTTTGAGAATATAAAATAACATCAATGCAAATGGGTCCAACGTAACGTCAGAATTTGTAATCACGGATGCTTATGAAACTGCAGCTTTCTTGGTCAATAATCATGCAGACAGATTCTTCGGTACCTAAACCTATTGGCAACCTTTTTAGCTATTTTAAAACACTTTCTACTTTCCCTATTACAACAATCATCTCATCCGACTAACAACTGTCAATTCATAGATATGATTGTGGATGGTCAGATCAGCACACAAGTAAATAACTAACGTTACACCGCAAGTCAGATGGCTCGTTGGCGAAAATGATGCATGTTCAAAATGATAAACAGCTATTGTTAGCTAGCTATGTTGGCAATTAGCTCCTATCTGATATGTTTAGCACCATGTTTATCTAGCCAACTAGTTCGCATAGTAGCTAATATAGCAAGCTAGCTTAAAGCAGAGATGAAAGGGTTAGCTATCATAATCTTTGCGAACAGGTCACAGAGCTATCTGCTTAGCTAGCTAGCTTGCTTATTGTATGCATGTCCGGGCATGTCGACACAAGCCTTATTATTAGTGAATTAAACTAAACTAATATTTTGGTCACTGTGCCAATTCATCCGTTTCTTTCTTGTGTGCAATTTTTACCCCCTTTGTCGTGATTACGATCTTGTTTCATCGCTGAAACTCGGGAGAGGCGAAGGTTGAGTCATGCGTCCTCCGAAACATGACCCACTAAGCCGCACTTCTTACCACCCTTCTCGTTTTAACCAGGAAGCCAGCTGCACCAATGTGTCAGAGGATACACTGTTTAACTGACGACCGAAGCCAGCCTGCAGGCAACCGGCCTACCACAAGGAGTCACAAGAATGCCCCCCTGCCAATCCCTCCTCTAACTTGGATGACGCTGGGCCAATTTTTCGCGTGAAACCATGTGGTCTTGAAACACTTCATATGATGATATTTCAAATGTGGGTAAAAATGTTCACTTGAATATTTTTCACATGAGATTTCACAGGTGATGCCCTTCAAACAAACATGTGTCATTAGGATGTCCCCAGAACATCAAGAAATAGTCAGTGTTTTTATTTATACAGTAATTATTATTCAACATGTCCTCACCTGGGATTCAAACTCACAACCTCTTGGTTCACGACATTTCAATCTTCCTGCTACTCCATCATGTCTGTGTTAATTCCATCATGTCTGTGTTAATGACGGATTTCACCTGTATTCCTACACTTTGGACTTCAAAGTAAATCTCAGCTTTGTATAATACACTAAAGAAAAACTATGATATTTTTCATCGTGATTCAGGAGTAACATTTAAAACAGAACTATATGCCCCACCAACATTATACAACTATACAGAAAACCCTAAAATTACTGAAATAAGTCAATGAAATTAGTAACGATGTTTCCATCCAAAGTTTTTATAAGAGTAGAGTAATACTGTGTAAAAACAAATTGCGGCAGCTGTGATGGAAACAAGAATATTATAAATACAGCCAGATAATTCCTTTGTTTGACATGGTGGTGTAACGGGTTTCTTCTTCCTCCTCTGAGGAGGAGTAGTAGGAAGGATCAGAGGACCAAAATGCAGCGTGGTATGTATCCATAATGTAATTTAATGGAGAATGAATACAAAATACAAAAGAACGAGAATCAAAATGAAAACCGAAATCGTCCCGAATGGTGCAAACACTGAAATGGAAAAATAATCACCCACAAATCAAGGGTGAAAACAGGCTGCCTATGTATGGTTCTCAATCAGGGACAACGATTGATAGCTGCCTCTGATTGAGAACCATACCAGGCCAAACACAGAAATACCAACTCATAGAAAAACAAACATAGACAACCCACCCAACTCACGCCCCGACCATACTAAAACAAAGACATAACAAAATAACTAAGGTCAGAACGTGACAGGAGGGTTATTTTGGTGTCGTTAATGTTAATTATGCAGGTAATGGTGGTAACCATAATATCGAAGGTAACTTGGAGTCACACGATGATATGTTGTGTGGTCCTCCCACTACGACTATGGAAACCATGCAGTTTTTTTTAGACTACAGATTAAATAACTTATGATGAACTTCACAGCACGGTGATCTTGATACTCCTTTCCAATAAATATCGATGGTCTGATTCTGGTGACATAAATATCGATGCTTGACTCCCGTTTGACAAATAAAAAATGTCTCGCTTTTATCCATAATAATCTACTTGTATCTGAGAGCTGTTTGCTAGAGCGCACGTGCCAAGGCCAGAGTAGTCACATTTGCTATTTAACCCAACAGTTTTTGTGAGAAAACAGTAGAGTTGAAAATGCGATGGAATCACATTGAACTTTAGATTTTTATTCAGTACATGAAAGCTTCAGAGAAAAAGTACATTTTGTGTGCACTAGGTCATCACACATGGATTTTTATTGAAAAGTCAGTACAAAAGTCAGTCCCCCCCAACCCCCTCCTCCCTTTTTGCCTTCAGAACAGCCTCAATTCGTTGGGGGCATGGACTCTACAAGGTGTCGAAATCATTACACAGGGATGCTGGTCTATGTTCACTCCAATGCTTCCCACAGTTGTCAAGTTGGCTGTATGACCAACACTTTACATGTTGCGTTTATATTTTTGTTCAGTGTAGATGAAAACTATTTTGGTAAACATTTTGTGGTGTACAGTTGTTAAGGTGGCTGGATGTCCTTTGGGTGGTGGACCATTCTTGATACACACAGGAAACTGTTGAGGGTGAAAAACCCAGCAGCGTTGCAGTTCTTGACAGGAACTGACGCGCCTGGTACCTACTACCAAAACCCCATTCAAAGGCACTTAAATCTTTTGTCTTGCCCATTCACCCTCTGAATGGCACACACACACAATCCATGTTTCTGTTGTCTCAAGGCCTAAAAGTTATTCTTTAACCCGTCTCCTCCCCTCCTTTTGGATTTAAGAAGTGACATTAATAAGGGATCATAGTTTTCACCTGGATTCACCTGGTCAGTCAATGTCATGGAAAGCTGTTCAGGTGTTTTTATTTTTTTGTATACTCTGTATGTTTACATGTATTCAATTTAGAGTTCACATGTTAAGACCACCTTTTCACATGTGAGGAGAAAAACATGTTTTCACCTGAAATTTGCTGTTTTACATGTAAAAAACGTTCAAATGTTGTCACGTGTAGTTTCATGGTATCACATGTTGAATTTTTATTTCACAAGATCAGGTTTCACATGGGCTAAATTGTTTTCACGTGTAGTGTCATGTTACCACATTAACTTCACATAAGATCATGTGATCACAGGTGTATTTTCCGTAAAGGTTCACACAGTTCTGGAGAGCATCCCCCTATAGTATTTAGTTGCCAGACACTGAATAGCTAGACGTTAATTCACCTGGCAAATTCTGTTAAGAAGTTACCAGGACAGCAAGGATGCTTGGGCACACATCGAGTGACATTGAATCAGTTCCGGCGTGCTGGATGGCTCACTCCAAAAGAGTGAGGCGAATAGATCTCGTCCGCCGGTAACGTGTTGGCTTTGAGCTCCACTCGTAACTCGCTGTTTTGATTTCTTGTGCCATGCCTCTCGATATGGGTGGTACCCTCTCTTTCAGCAGGGTGTAATGAGAGCTGAATGCATTAACCTTGTTTTCATTTACTCCCAATCGACACAGCACACAGAGCTAACAGAGCAGGAGCTTCCTTCTTCCCGCTTTTGTCGCAACACTATGTCTTCCCTGGCACTTTCCGCAAAGTCTGGCGACCTTTTTGTGACCTTGCAGCACAAATCCTAGGGGAGTATCCTCTTGAGTTGACTTTGGCCTTTGTTTGCAGAGAAATTCACACCCTTCTTCATGCCTCAGGGCACTCCTGTTCACAGCTTGAAGCCCCCCGTTCCCCATCATCACCTGCCAATGTGAGGTTTGATGCATTTGAATAATAAATGGCTTCAGTCAAGGCACGTGCCAACTAATAGACGCTAAAAAGAGTTTGTTTTCACTGGCTTGGGGACTGTATCCAATAGACCTAGTGGGAGTGCTCACTTCTTGGCTTTGCTTACATCTGTTTTTGTCGAGTATATAAAAAGGTGAAATAATTGAAGGATTCATTCACTGTGAAGTTTAGCCCTAAACCAAACCAAATCATTTCAGAGACTTCATAATTCACCCCTTAGAGGAATGTAGAAGTCATCAGAGAGATTTATTTCATTTCTGGTACAAAATCATTATTTGAGGCAAAACTCATACGAATCATAATATGCACATTCACCCTTTATGGAAAATAAGTGATTCCTGAAAAAACTTAATCTAAAACTGGGAATAATATTTTATTGAGCACATAATCATTAGCATGATTTGCTTGCATTTGACTAAATTAATCATGTACACTTTCAATTTGACGAGTTCCTTACTTACCGAAAATCACTGCAGTCTCCGGTGCTGATAGAGCGGATGACAGCCTCGCTAACTACACACTTACACATTCCAGGATAATGACATTTAATGTATATCTACACAGGTTAAAGCTGTGTAAGTACAAGGAATGTTCCTTTGAGATAATTGAGTCCATGTAATTTTACGAGGATATTACCATTAATGCCTAAATCATTTCCAACCGTAAAACCCCTACCAGTTGGAATTACAATGGATAGGCAGAAGCCTCTCCTCATATCCTGCGCCATTCGGTTAGGTTTGTCCCATTTCAGATGTTAAATAGCAAGAGGAGGTGTTTATGACTTAGTCTATGTGTTATTTTCTCTATTTACCAGGGAGTTGTTCCCCAGATGTTGTATGTTTGACCCTAACTCCCTGCCCTCTGCTTATCCTAGTTTCGGGCTACTGTATTAGAGTGAGCAGGGGTTAGATACGCAGCTGGTGCTCTTGAGCCTGCTCTGGATTTTAATATGCACTTGCTATTAATCAGCAGTTTTATCCCAGGCCAAGGGGTTTATGGGATACAGTGTAATAGGACTGTAGGCAGCCCCAAGTAAGTTTTGCTTCCTGTCATTGACGTAACACTGCAGCAAAGAGTGGATCTGGAGCAGATTTGACAGCTTCAACACCCACGAGTGAATTCACAGGCCTATGACACATCCGATTTAAACAACGGTTACAGCACCGTCTGTATGATTTGTTTTGCACCACCAGCGTTTAAAATTCAAACTTGTCTTACACACCTTGCAGTAGCCAATAATGAGAGAATCCATTGTTTCACCCAACTTGAGCTGCTCAGACCTCCTATTTGTCATGAGGAGAGGTCGACATCTGGAAAGCTGAAATATTACCTGAAGTGAATCCCCCCCAGGCTGCTGCCTTGTTGTTCTGTCACCATATTGTACAATTGTCGACAGGCTTGTGACTGTGACAGCAGCCTAGGGGAAAAGAGATACAGAGCTTAAAGGCGAGGAGGTTACCTCAATAGAACCCTTATTACTACAGAGGCTGGCAGCTGAAAGTGGCCAGTGCCAATCTGTCACAGCATTTCTAGCCGAGCCAGTGATTTGTCCTGTGTCCATTAGAGACTAACCTTTTGTGACCCTGCGAGAGCCACACAAGGGGTCGCCAGAAGGGCTTTACCTCAGGGAACCGGAAGAGGTCAAGGGGGCAACACTCCAAACGTACACAGCCACCTTTACAAGGGCCCACTTTCCATCTGTTCAGTAACACAGCCACTGTCCAGGGATGGAACAGTCCAACTGACTGGGCAGCAGGGTGGTGGCGTCGGGCGGGCAGAGACAGGCGTGGTTGTATCCCTAGCTCCTCTCTGAGAAAGCATCCACTCCCCCTCCCACCCCTCCATCAGATGGATTATTTATGCTATCCCTCTGCCCAATGTCACTTATTTATGGCACATTTGCATACGCAGAGCGTCTCTCCTTTGACAGCTCATGGTATAGCCTAATGTGTACAGATTGAACACAATAAGTGGGAGATCTCACCCGGGCTCCAAAATGAAACACTTTGTACGCAGCATAATGGCTGACGAGGCAGTACTGATTGGGGGGGACTGAAGACCACACAAGGGGAGGCTGCAGCAGGTTGTCACAAGACACAAGCCAGCAAAAAGTAATGGGGCACTCCCCTTTCCCAAAAGTTTTAACTATCTTCTGTCTTTCTTTGAAAGACCTTCGCCCTCTGTAACAGAAAATGTTGCGGAAACCAAGCCGAAGAGCAGGCGCGTGTATTTAAATTGCAAATATTCAGTGGGAGTCCAGACTTCTGTACGCAGCAACGAGCGAGCGAGCGAGCAACATTCTTGTGCTTGCAGCGACTGTTTACTGTAACAGTGGCATACTAAAAGTTTTCATTGGCCCACTGCTGCCTCGTCGACTTGCCCGTTTCCTGAGTTGGGCTCTGGAGAGGATCATCAGTTGGCAGGTGAGAGTCAGCTGAACTCTGAATAGTATTTGGGACATGGCCCAAGGGGTGTGTATGCCACAAGGACTGTATGCAAGAGAAATGTAGGTCTAGCGCAAGACATTCACAGCCCAATACAGACTTTGACTGAATTAGCTGTTTAGAAAACTGTACACTCCCATAACTCCCCCGAACTTTCAGGGGATACTGGTAAGTAGCTTCAAGCACTCTGTCTGTCACCCCTCGTCAGTTGGCCACATGCCATGGAATATGATTTTGTTATTACTATTCAAAAATCAGTTTTAGCAGTTGATTTTTATGTTGCTGTAAGCAAGTTGGGAGGATCTGAAAATAACTGAGCAAATTAATTGGGTTGGGCCCTATGAAAACAGGCTGGCATATTATTTTGAATATCATACTTCCTCTCCAAAACGCATTTGGGTTTGGACATGAAAATTCAACATTGGCTTCAGAGTATGTAATTGAAATGCCCTTTAGAGTCAGAATGGAATCTTCAAAGATTGCTGTGTTGCCTTGGTCACAGTGATTTATGGGCAAGAATTTTGACCTCCAGCTACAAAAGAGAGAAGCAGCTGTTTTTTGGGGACTTTTTCCAGAGACAACATGTACCGTATATTATCATGTTACACTATCAGTGAGGTGTAAAAACTGTCAATTTCTTTAGACTCAGACATGAGCCTTGAAATGGTTTTGTAGGGCATTACGCTTTTCAAAGCTAAACCACATTCTTACAATGTGCAAGCCATATTAGTCTACATGCAAGCTACTGTTGCCTTTGGTAACAGTCTATATCAGGGAATTACTATAAATAAAATATAAAACAATGTGCCATTTTCTCGAGGAGCTAAAAGTTCTGACAGGTTTAATGTTTTTCTTAGAACATGGTAATAAGAAAAGGGAGATTTGGGATGTTAAGAGAGTATGCTGGTACTGTAGTACACTGCTCTACTAGGTTCCTTTACTGTATTCAGACTGTGGAATTTAGCTCACTCCTCCCTTTACCACACACAACATTGCCAAAAGTATGTGGCCACCCTTGCTCATCAAACATTTCATTCCAAAATCATGGGAATTAATATGGTGTTGGTCCCCTCTTTGCTGCTATAACAGCCTCCGCACTTCTGGGTAGACTTTCCACTAGATGTTGGAACATTGCTGTGGGGACTTGCTTCCATTCAGCCAAAAGAGCATCAGTGAGGTCGGGCACTAATGTTGGGCGATTAGGCCTGTCTCACAGTCGGCATTCCAATTCATCCCAAAGGTGTTCGATGGGGTTGAGGTCAGGGCTTTGTGCAGGCCAGTCAAGTTCTTCCATATCAAATTGTATTAGTCACATGTGCCCGAATACAACAGGTACAGTGAAATGCTTACTTTTTAAAATTGTATTTTATTTTACCTTTATTTATACAGGTTTTTCTCATTGAGAACATCTCTTTTCAAAGAGATACCTGGTCCAATAGCAGCAGAGGGAACACAGTTTCAGACAAAACATCTTACATACAGTAACACAACATTAAAACAAAACTACAAACACACGACATTAAAACAAAACTATTAACACACATACTGTACAACAAAAACAGTTAAAAACACGAAAGTCTTGACTAAAAACAGCTGTCCTAAAGACAATTACACTCTTCTATGATATTTACATCTATCATGTGTTTAAACTCCACCAACGAGACTAGATCATCACATTTTTAAATGTTCAAGAGAGAATTCCAGGCCACAGAGCTAAGTAACTAAAACTATTTCTACCATGACCTGTTCTAATGTTTGGCACTGTTAGAAGCAAATGAGAATGGGACCGTAATTTATATTTATTTACCGACCTGACTAAAAAAGAACAGAGATAAAATGGAATTTTACCCAATATGGCCTTATAAATCAGTGTATACCAGTGTTTAAGCCTACGCAAAGTCAATGATGACCAGCCAACAGCACTGTAGAGATCACAATGCTGTGTTTTTGATTTGTAATGAACCTGAGGGCTGCCTGATACACTGAATCAAGTGCTCTCAGGGTAGTGGTTGAGACCTGCATATATATATAACATCACTAAAATCGAAAACTGCCAGTAATGTACATCGTACCAGCTCCTTCCTGGCCTCCAAATTAAAACAAGCCTTATGCCGGTAATAAAAAACCTATTCTCAGCTTGAGCTTTCTTCTCAAGTGATTAGTAACATGCGTGGCATTTGAAAATACCATGCATTTTGAACCAGCTTTAAATCATACAGATTCTGTTGTATGATGTTAAATGCTTTTTGGGTATTTTCAAAAGCTAAAGATAAACTACTACCACTTGAATAAAGAACAGTATCATCTGCATAAAAATGAACATCCACTGTTTCATTAAGATCCCTAATGTTGTTGATATACAAAATGAACAACAGTGGGCCCAAAACAGAACCTTGCTGAACATCTGAGTACACCTCTATGGACTCACACCACTATGATTTACAACCATCCACCATTACACATTGTGTACTATTTGATAGGTAATTTATAAACTAATCTAGAGCATGACCAGTAATTCCACAGCATTTTAACCTTTGCACTAACACAGCATGGTCCACGGTGTCAAAAGCCTTCAAAAAATCAATAAAGACAGACACACAATGTAACTTCTATCAAGAGCACAGTGGATGTCAGTGTTTTCTTGGAAGTAGGCCTTTGGCTGCCTACTAACTAAGGACTCCAGTACCTTTGACAGTACAGAAAATTTTGATATGGATCGATAGTTGTCAAGTAGCGAAGAATCTCCACCTTTCAGGAGAGGCAGTACAACAGCAGATTTCCATAACTTGAGGATTTCCTTAACATCAAGCGTGAGTTTAAAAATACATGTTGGGGGGGGTGATGTCTGGAGCTAGGTGTAGGATGTGTCAGGTAAATTCACAGGGGGCTCAATTATACCTTTGACCTTTTCAAATAAACTGCCTGCATCTAAAAAATGCTTTCAGAATGGAGCTTTCAGAATGGAGGTTCTCTTAGTTACAATCTGTGTGTCTACCAACAATTGTTTGGGAAGCTGTGTATCTTTTTTGCACTCCAAACCTTTCACTACTTGCCAAAATTTGGATGGATTATTTAAATTATGTGAAGTAGATTTCAGGTAGTGGACTGCTTTCAATTTACGGATCATAGCCACACCCATATTTCGAAGACGTTTTAAAGCCATCCAATCTGCCAAACCAGTCCCTCTTGCTTTAGGCCACATAGCATTTCGTTCCCTTATGGTTTTTGTAAGTTCCTTAGTAAACCAAGGGTTCTCATTGCCCTTAATCCTGCATTTTTTTAAAGGGTCATGCCTATTGCATACTTCCTGGAATGCGTTGTGGAAGTAAGAAAAGGCTAGTTAAACATCAGAGATTAATTCCATTCTATTCCATTCAATGCTGTACATCATGTAAAAAACCTTGAACATCAAACCGCTTCCAGTTTCTTTTCGTAATAACACGTGGAGATTTCTTAGGAATTTTACCATCTCTCACACAGGCAATAGCACAGTGATCACAGTAATTTGCAAAAATACCAGAAGCATTAAAACGATATTGGTTAAGATCAAATCAATCAAAGAGGATTTCAGAGGATATTTGATTTTCAACCTAGTTACACTGTTGACAATCTGAGTGAGTTTATAGGTATTGCATAAAAGTGTGAGTTGATCAGAGCTAGATGTTAACCAGTCCTAATTCAGGTCACCCATCAGGACAAACTACTTACAATCCCCTAACCAACAATGCAGTAAAACATTTTTTTATAAGAATAGGAGAAAAGTAACAAGTAATTAAAGAGTAGCAGTAAAATAACAATAGCGAGACTATATACACTGCTTAGTTGAGGTAGTATGTACATGTAGGTAGAGTTATTAAAGTGACCAATCTTGATAACCATTTCTGTATGGATCTTGCGTTGTGCACAGGTGTATTGTCATGATGAAACAGGAAAGGACATCCCCCAAGCTGTTACCACAAAGTTGTAAGCACAATCATCTGGAATGTCGTTGTATGCTATAGCGTTAAGATTTCTCTTCACTGGAACTTACGGGCCTAACCCGAACCACAAAAAACATGCCCCAGACCATTATTCCTCCACCAAACTTTACAGTTGGCACTATGCATTCGGGCAGGTAACGTTCTTCTGGCATCCGCCGTGTTTCATCACTCCAAAGAACGCGTTTCCACTGCTCCAGAGTCCAATGGCGGTGAGCTTTAAACCACTCCAGCCGATGCTTGGCATTGAGTATGGTGATCTTATGCTTGTGTGTGGCTGCTCGGCCATGGAAACCCATTTTATGGAGCTCCCGACAAACAGTTATTTTGTTGACATTGCAGTTTGGATCTCGGTAGTAGGGTTGAATAGCAGGAACCCGGTTAACGAGATTTAGCTGGATTTACCACCCCAAACCACTCCCCTTTCCCGTGATAAATAACTGTGCGATACCGGTAAATTAGAATAAATTATTTATATGGCTTCTCTACGGCCTCTGCATGATGAATCAATGCTCAGGGTGGGGACACACAGCCCATCTCATTATGGGAGCGCAGATTACAGTACATGTAGACCAACGTATCATCACATCATGGTAACTATTTGTCTTGTGACAGGTAGGCCTACATTTTCTGCAGTCTAGCCTATGCTATGGTAATATAAAGACCAAATGCGCATCTAATTTACCTATCTCCATCTGGCTTGCAGGGGACACCATGCATTTTGTAATTGCAGTTGCAAAGTTTTAAAGCAGCGTATCACTCAAATAGCGTTGTTTTAAATCAGTGCACGCATGAGCAGATGAGCACTCTCTCGCAGTCTCTCTCTCTACCACTTTCAGGTAATAAATTCAATGCAGTATTTGCCTTATATTTAGCAAATTACTGAAGGGTTAAACATACGCAAGCACCTGTGCTCTGCTGGCCTTTCTTCTTTAAAGCTCTCCTTAGCAGTTGCAGTCCCATGCAGGAAAAGCTAGACAAGAGTAGCTTGCTGGACATTCTTTTTGTTAGCATTTCTTATACCAATAGACTATTCGAAGAGGGACGCAAGCTCTTTTTTGTTGAATCTTAAATACAGCAGACATTACAACTCACGGGTAGTTTGAAAGATGAGTGGGCTATAGGGGTTATTTGTTCAGAACCATAACCATTCAATCTTCGTGAAGAGTAGTGAAAGCCTTCTGCATCTAATTCTAGTCCTATATTATTTAAGGATGTCATTAAAATGATGAAAATAAGATAACATGATGCTGCCACCTCCGTGCTTCACAGTTGGGATGGTGTTCTTTGGCTTGCAAGCTTCCCCCTTTTTCCTCCAAACATAATGATGGCCATTATGGCCAAACAGTTCTATTTTTGTTTCATCAGACCAGAGGACCTCCTTGCTGACGGGCCTTCAGGTTATGTCGATATAGGACTCGTTTTCCTGTGGATATAGATACTTTTGTACCTGTTTCCTCCAGCATCTTCACAAGGTCTTTTGCTGTTGTTCTGGGATTGATTTGTACTGTTCGCACCAAAGTACGTTCATCTCTAGGAGACAGAATGCGTCTCCTCGCTGAGCGGTATGACGTCTGCATGATCCCATGGTGTTTATACTTGCGTACTATTGTTTGTACAGATGAACGTGGTACCTTCAGGCATTTGGGAATTGCTCCCAAGGATGAACCAGACTTCATCCTTGGGAGCAAATGGAGGTCTACAATCTTTTTTTCTGAGGTCTCGGCTGATTTCTTTAGATTTTCCTCTGATGTCAAGCAAAGAGGCAATGAGTTTGAAGGTAGGCCTTGAAATACATCCACAAGTACACCTCCAATTGACTCAAATGATGTCAATTAGCCTATCAGAAGCTTCTAAAGTCATGACATAATTTTCTGGAATTTTCCAAGCTGTTTGTTACGGAAAACTAAGAGTGGTGGATGGAATCAGGCGCAGAGAGCAGGGTTCTGTCGTTTATCAAATTTATTACACCGGTGCAACCGAAAAATGATCACGCCAACACACAGGGCGTATATAGGTTGCCAGTCCAAAACAACAGGACAAAATAGACCAGAGAATAAAGATACGAAAACAAATCACACCATCAAACACAGAGTAACAAAAAACAAGCCCGCACAAAATACCCAGCGGGCCTAGTGCCCTTAAATACCCCACAAACAAACCCTAATACAAAACAGGTGTACCCAATTAACCACTAACCAACACAAATGGAAAAGGAATCGATGGCAGCTGATAGGCCGGTGACGACGACCGCCGAGCCCCGCCCGAACAGGAAGAGGCACCCTCTTCAGCGAGGTTTGTGACACTGTTTAAAATCAGTCAATTTAGTGTATGTAAACTTCTGACCCACTTTAATTGTGATACAATTATAAGTGAAATAATCTGTTTGTAAACAATTGCTGGAAAAATTACTTGTTACAAAAGTTTTTTTTTTTTTTTTACATGCACAAAGTAGATGTCCTAACCGACTTGCCAAAACTATAGTTTGTTAACAAGAAATTTGTGGAGTGGTTGAAAAACAAGTTTTCATGACTCCAACATAAGTGTATGTAAACTTCCGACTTCAACTGTATTTATACGCTTTAGAATGGTTTTGAATGACACTTCTGGTTTTGGCAGGAAATCCCGGGTTACCCGGGAGACCAGTGATATATTCTCCGGATGGAACATTTGTAAAATTAGTAAGATTAAACTACTCGGTAGTGAGTGTTGCCACCAGGGACAGATGATTTTTACACGCTTTGCATTTCAGCACTTAGCGATCCCGTTCTATGAGTTTGTGTGGCCTACCACTTCAGGGCTGAGCCGTTGTTGCTTCTAGATGTTCCACTTAACAATAACAGTACTTTCAGTTGACTGGGGCAGCTCTAGCAGGGCAGGAATATGACGAACTGACTTGTTGGAAAGGTGGCATGCTGTGATGGTGCCCGGTTGAAAGTCACTGAACTCTTCAGTAAGGCCATTCTACTGCTAATGTCTGTCTATGGAGATTGCATGGCCGTGTGCTTGATTTTTATACACCTGTCAGCAACGGGTGTGGCTGAAAAAGCTGAATCCACACATTTTTGCCCATGTAGTGTATCTCTGTTCAAGCGATGAATACTCCACCATTCTCTGGGAAAGCTGTTATCAGCCAATAGCTCCAGCTCCTCCCAGCACTATGAGCAAAAAATTGAATTTTTTTTTAACAATACTACTTTACAAGGTTTTGCGGAGAATAGTAAGGTTAGCCAAATAGGAATGTGTCTGCTCGGAAAATAATGTCCAGTAGCCTATATTTTAATGGTAGATAATGAGACATTACAGCACCTTGCTGAAGAAATCTCAAGATACACCGATTTTGTTCTGTGCACTCAATTGTATCTCTCCCATGCTCCCTCTCACTCTCACTCTTTGCTCACACCTCAAAGCTTCTGTGGTAGACAATTAAAATCGGGAAAGCCGATATTGAGATCTTATCTTGGCTTTGGGTTTAAGCAGACATGGGCGTTTCTGTTATAAGGGGATCATATTCTGTGCAGTCGCACTGGCCAATTTCTGGCCAATTACCCATGCTACTCACAGACACACACACAGATAGACTGATGACACAGTTCTGATTGTTTGCTTAGTCTGGCAACAATGCCAACAAACATTCCGTCTCACTCTGGGATGTGACAATACCGTATGTCTGTTTACCCGGCCACTCCAGCCCAGATGTCGCTCCAGGTTGCTAACGGCCCCTGACCACTTTGGCGAGGGACAAAAGGATTTATTTTTAATTTAAGAGACTCTCAAATATGTGTTCGCCTCTTAAGCGTGAACGACTCTGGAATTACCTGAGATGTGTAACCAAGCTGTCCCTGTGTACCAGGGAGCATATGGTGGCCATATGTAGCTCGCTGGAAGGCATACAAACGGCAGGTTTTTCAGGTAGCAAAGGGTAATCCAATAGTGGTTTACGGCCATGCGAAACACATTGGCGAGAATCCTGGTTTACTAGGGATGTGCATCTCTCCTTTCATGAACTATTCGATGTGTATCTAGATACATGGGCTTTGACACGATACAGGAATGATATGTTTTAGCTAGAAATGATTCGGAACAAATTGATGCCGATACGATTCGATGGACACATTTTTGTTGTTGTTGCATGAACACAATCCTTTTCCATTTTAAAGTCATATCTGCTGCTGATGGGATCTCAGGAGCCTCTGAGCTGGATCTGTCTGAGATGACATCTCTAAAATGACTGGCCCTCTGTTAGTGTGTGTGTGAACTGAGCCATAGGGCAGACGTTGCATCAACTTCCACACTATCAGATTAGAAGTGGGGGCAATTTATAATTTTATTTGTCACATGATTCGTAAACAACAGGTGTAGACTAACAGTGAAATGCTTACTTACGGGTCCTTTTCAAACAATGCAGAGCTAAACAATACAAAAATAAAGAGTGACACGAGGAATAAATACACAGTAAATAATGAATAACAATAACGAGTAAAAGTAACATGGCTATATACAGAGAGTACCAGTACCGAGTCAATGTCCGGGGGTATGAGATAATTAAAGTAGCTGTGTACATATATGTAGGGGTAAAATGACAAGGCAACAAGATGGATAATAGACAGTAACAGCAGTGTATGTGGTGAGTGTGAATGTATGTGTGTGAGTGGGTGTGTGTTAGGTCAGTATGCATAAGCATACTGACTTATGTGTGTGTGTGGGGGGGGCATATTTAGTGTGTGTGTGTGTACAGTTGAAGTCAGAAGTTTTTTCATTTTCCTATGATGTCAAGCAAAGAGGCACTGAGTTTGAAGGTCGGCCTTGACATACATCCACAAGTACACCTCCAATTGACTCAAATGATGTCAATTAGCCTATCAGAAGCTTCTAAGGCCACAACATAATTTTCTGGAATTTTCCAAGCTGTTTAAAGTCACAGTCAACTTAGTGTATGTAAACGTCTGACCCACTGGAATTGTGATAGAGTGAATTATAAGTGAAATAATCTGTCTGTAAACAATTGTTGGAAAAATTACTTGTGTTATGCACAAAGTAGATGTCCTAACTGACTTGCCAAAACTATAGTTTGTTAACAAGAAATTTGTGGAGTGGTTGAAATATGAGTGTTAATGACTCCAACCTAAGTGTATATAAACTTCCGACTTCAACTGTATGTGTGTGTTGGGATGTCAGTGTAAGTATGTGTGAGTGTGTAGGTAGAGTCCGGTGTGTGTGCAGAGTCTGTGCAACAGAGTTGGTGCAAAAAAGGGTCAATGCATGTAGTACGGATAGCCATTTGATTAGCTATTTTCAAGTCTTGTTTAGTTGCCTTATAGCTTGGGGGGGGTAGAAGCTGTTCAGATTCCAGTTGGTTTCAGATTGGTACTGCTTGCTGTGCGGTAGCAGAGAGAACAGCCTTGTATGGGTGGCTTGAGTCTTGGACAATTTTTTGTTTGGGCCTTCCTCTGACATCGCCTGATGTGAAGGTCTTGTACTGGGCCGTACTCACCACTCTCTGTAGCGCCTTGCGCTCGGGTGTCTTGCAGTTGCAGTACCAAGTCCACCCACTTTTATCTGAAATCACCCTGATAAACTTGTCATTTTTGCAGATTACACATTTTGTGAGATAGTACTATAATAATATTTATCTTTACAAATTTGCATGGAATTTAGCCAATTAATATAATGCAGCTTTGGATTTTACCCTGACTCAAAAGCAGGGAATTTTACAGAGTTTCTCCCGCTCCGACCAATGAATGTGACCATTCACAGCTCCAAAAAATGATTGCTGTCCTTCATGAAATTACCCTGTTCATGTAAAAATGACCAAATACACTGAATGTTTAAAGCAGAACTACCAAAACTATTTCTTATGGTGAACCTGAACAATTTAAATAAAATCTGAACGATTGAAAACCCCAATCAGCAGTTGGACATGAGTTGAGTCTACTCCGGTAGGCTACACAACTCCAGTAAAAAACAATTTTCTACTGCGCATTTGGTAACAATTACTTGTGTTACAAGTAGTTCACTTACAAGCTAATTTCATTGCTTGTCACTTAACTAGTTAAACCTATGATTTTACATTGTGAAAGCCATTTTTACAAACATCTGAATGTTGAAGGTGCCAGATGTACGAATAGCCTATTAGAACAAGGATAGGCCGTTGGCGCGAGCAGCTGAGTCTGTACTGTGCGCACAGTTGTTATCTGACAGTCAAACGAAGTTACATGCATAAAAGTTTGATTCAGTCACAGCAGATAAGAGTTATTAGTGAACCGCGATTCGTAATGTTTGAATTGGTCTTCTTACCGATGCATGCTTAATTTGGATCGTTTGTGCTCCTGCTGACCAATGCATTTGTATCTTGAACCGGGAACCTTTGCGTGTAGATGAATTATTACATCCCTATGATTTACTTTTCTCTCTCTCTTTTTCTCTCTCCGTTTCCTCTAGGTAAGTGATGTTTGGCTTTTCATCTCCTTCACCATAAATGTGCACCTCTACCCCACCACTTGAAGAACATACACTGGAGATAAGGGTGCCTAGGTGATTCATCGGCGAGAAGGGAGCGGAGTGGTTAAAAATACTCCTTCTCTCACCTCACCAAGCTGCCGCCAGAGGAAATGAACCCTGCTTGCCTCGCACCCAAACAGGAAGCCTAGAGGGGCAATGAGCTCGTATGAATCATTGTAATGTTACCTTTAACTCCAGAAACGCATGAAATATTTATTGGGGAGTCTAAAACCGAAGAATGGCCTGTGAGTGACGGATAGGTTTAGGAGATTGAGGGGGGATGGAGGGTAATGAAGGTAATGAAAGAGAACAATGTACCCCTTTTAGGACGTGGAGCTGGAGAAGGATGAGGGATATCTGTGTTGAGTGGGAGTGTGGAGACACGTGGCTGCAGCTGTTCATGCGCATAGCTCACTGCTTTATTCATGCCTGATGCTCACTGATTTGGCCTTAGAGGTCATGGATGAGCCTTCGACACCTTAGATATCTGAGAAAATAAAAAAACATTTACAAACTGCATCACGTCTAGAATATCAACACATGGCTATTTGGTAGGCCTGTGTAACAATTGCCTTTAAGGTACCAAGTTTTCAGCGAGCATGAAGAATCCTGACCTTGAAAGAGGGCGAAAAACAATTAATTATCATCAGAATGTGTCTGATGCACAGTTTGGCTCCACCACGCGAGGAGCATCGCCTCACGTCCTTCCCGCTGATGCAGCCATAAAGTACTTTTATCACACACCTCCAGGAGGAACAGATTAATCCATTGAACAGTTTTTTAGCTAAGTCGGTGTTACTAAATCAAGGGGTGAGGGGGTGGAGGGGGTTCTATTTTTGGGGGCCCCTACATTACAAAGTCACTCTTCTTTTCAAAATAGGGAGAAACATGTTTATGTCACCAAGATCAATCACTTGGCAGAACGTTTTTGCCTTGACTTTTGAAGTGCTTGTTGGTTTTGTGGATGATAAATTCCTGAGTAACGCTCTTCCAGCCCTGGCTCCCATCTGATGCAACGGGGGTGCAATGGCAATTGTTTTCTCGCTCCTGAACTTTGTTTCTCTGAACGGTTGTAAAGCCGGCGCGTTTTGTCTTTGTTCACCGCATCTGTTGTCAGCCGTTTCTCTCAAATGGGGGTGGAAGCAGGACTGGTTTTCTGGTGGCGGCCTTTGGGAGGGACGGCAAATTAGCCGAGGTCTGTGATGGTAAACGATGCCAGGAGGCTCCGGCTCTTCGTGATGGAAGGACATATGAATGAACCGGGAAGTGCAGATCAATTGTACTGCAGCCACCTCACCAGCGCCCATCCCATTCCCTCGGCCACTCCTCTTGTCTACAACAGCCGCCGAAGCGTGGGATTTTATTGTAAGGATCTTAGTTTGATCACTGTGTTGTTGCAGAAAATGCCTAGGTTTAAAAAGGCATTTCCACTTAACAAAAAAATGTATCAACCTCTACAAAAAGGTATGTTAAGTAAGTATAATTCACGTTTCCTGTTGCTGCAGGATTATTTTCCTGCTGTGAGAAACTGGTCAAATTAAGATCCTACATCGGTATAGCATTTTGGGAGAATGTCATTAAGGGGCGCCAGCCATAGAAAGTACATCATTCTGTACAGTTTTTGTGTGTTACTGGGCGGGAAAGTGAATGGTGCTTTGTGAGTAGTGTGCTGCTGTACAGATGACCTCTCTTACTCACATCTTCTCATTTGTTGGGTGAAACAGTGTAGTGGCTCAATGGGGTGTTGTGTTCCCTCTAATAGGGAGCCACTGCAGCCCCTACGGGCCCCGACCATTCACACATGATGGAGTGGCTTTGACATCTGCCATGGAAGTACAGATGGTAGTCTTGGGTGTGTATTCCCTATCGAGCATGTTGAATTTCATTTTAAATTTGAGTTATAAGCCTACACTCTGTAGTATTGATGGATAAGTCTCTGCTTATTAGTTAGATATTAAATAAAGATATAACCAACGTTGCTCAGTCGGATAGCATATGAATCCGAGGCCTGGAAATCGTTCAGATAAGCGAGTGATTGACAAAATACACAATTACAATAGAATGACTGTGGAAGCTCTGTATATTTCTTAAGAGGAATGGAATTAACAAGTCCTTAAGGGACTGGTGACCTTCCGCTGGTTCTACTGTGGAATAGGTTCGCAAAGACAGGGCTCCATACTAACTTTTTCCCCTGGTAGCATTGGTGCCACTAAAATGTTTCGTTGGTGGCACCAGCCCATGAAAAATATTAATCTTATAAACTAATTCAGAGTGCTACTGAGATAGTATGATGAAATAAATAAGTTTTCATCTTACATGTCCAAGGAGCTGTAATGCATAATTCAAGATATACTATATATACACAAAATTATGTGCACACCACTTCAAATGAATGGGTTTGGCTATTTCAGCCACACCTGTTGCTGGCAGGTGTATGAAATTACAGTCATGCAATCTCCATAGACATACATTGGCAATAGAATAGCCTTACTGAAGAGTTCAGTGACTTTCAACCGGGCACCATCATAAAATGGCACATTTCCAACAAGTCTGCCCTGCTAGAGCTGCACCCGTTCAACTGTAAGTGCTGTTATTGTGAAGTGGAAACGTCTAGGAGCAACAATGGCTCAGCTGCGAAGTGGTAGGCCACACAAGCTCACAGAACGGGATTGCTGAAGCGCACAGCATGTAAATTCGTCTATCCTCGGTTACAACACTCACTACTGAGTTCCAAACCGCCTCTGGAAGCAACGTCAGCACAAGAACTCTTTGTCGGGAGCTTCGTGAAATTGGTTTCCATGGCCGAGCAGCCACACACAAGCCTAAGATCACTATGCACAATGCCAAGCGTTGGCTAGAGTGGTGTAAAGCCATTGGACTCTGGAGCAGTGGAAATGCGTTCTTTGGAGTGATAAATCGCACTTCACCATCTGGCGGTTGAACTAAAGAATCTGGGTTTGGCGGATTCCAGGAGAACGCTACCCGCCTGGGTGCATAGTGCCAACTGTAAAGTTGGTTGGGAGAGGAATTATGGTCTGGGGCAGTTTTTCCATGGTTCGTACTAAGCCCCTTAGTTCCAGTGACGGGAAATCTTAACAAATCTTAGCATACAATGACATTCTAGACAATTCTGTTCTTCCAACTTTGTGGTAACAGTTTGGGGAAGGTCCTTTCCTGTTTCAGCATGACAATTTTTTTATTTTTTTATTCTACCTTTATTTAACTATGCAAGTCAGTTAAGAGCAAATTCTTATTTTCAATGACGGCCTAGGAACAGTGGGTTAACTGCTTTGTAGCTGGGCAGAACGACATATTTTTACCTTAACCACTAGGCCACCTGTCGCCCCAATGCCCCCGTGCACAAAGCGAGGTCCATACAGAAATGGTTTGCCGAGATCAGTGTGGAATAACTTAACTGGCCTGCACAGAGCTCTGACCTTAACCCCATCAAACACCTTTGTGATGAATTGGAACGCCGAATGCGAGCCAGGCCTAATCGCCCAACATCAGTGCCCGACCTCACTAATGTTCGTGGCTGAATGGAAGCAAGTTCCCGCAGCAATGTTCCAACATCTCGTGGAAACCCTTCCCAGAAGATTGGAGGCTGTTATAGCAGCAAAGGGGGACCAATTCCATAGTAATGCACATGATTTTGGAATGAGATGTTCGATGAGCAGTTGTCCACATACTTTTGTTCATATAGTGTATTTAGATGTGAAACCTAAACCAGTGATTGTAATGATTTTGTGTTGACAATTAGGCTGTTGTTGCCAGGGTTGGGCGATATTACTATATAATCGTAAATCAACGGTCTTTGAGATACATCGTTGATGGAAACCACATCGTGATGTGACAGACAACAGTTTTGATATATTTCAAAATTTACAGATGATAGTTTAACCTATTTGAACATGACTGGCACCACCAGAGTCGCGCAGCGCACAACAGTGAAGCTCACAACAGTGAAGCTCACAACAGTGAAGCTCACAGCCAGGCGACACGCCAAATGACCTACAGATTTCTTTTTGCCAAACATATTATGTTTTGACTAATATTACATTTGGGGTTTAATCAGCATTTTGAGGAAGTGGAAACTCAAAACTAATTAGCTAGATTGATAAATATGATACTAAATATAATATGCTGCTAGTTAGCCGTGTAATGGATTAATCTAACAGTAAATGTAATGTCCTAAAAAAAACTAGGCCTACCCCAATGATGCCTATATAGGCCTATGCAATCACTGCAAATGGGCTATGCTCGCTTCACTCACTCTGTATCTCAAAGCCACCAGTTTGTCTACTTTGGTCAGTGGCAATTTTAGCATCAGCTGAACATGGGCTGTTCTTACAGTATTCTCCCTGTACACCAAGTCAGAACCATATGATAGATAAAGGGGGCATATTAGCAGACAATGACAGCTTTTAAAGTATTAGATGATGTCATTTCTCTAAAACAGACTATAGGCTATATGTGCACCACCAAATCAGAACAGTAGGCTAAGTTATAAGGGGTAAATACACCAAATTATTAGGGTGAGATTCAGGTTGCCACTGGTCGGGTTGCCACTGACTCTGGTTGTCAAATGGTGCTAAAACACTTAATATTAATACCGACAGAAAGCTCCGGTCCTCCTTTCTTCAACTATCACAAATGGAGTTGCTTTCAACACTGTTTTCTTTCTTATTTTTTCCCGCAATTGCATTTTGAAATATTGCGTAATCCGAATGCATTTTTTTCCTCTCTACTCGGGAGTGCACAGGGGGGGCCGAGGCAGCGTGGCTTGCTCATCACAGATACTCTACCCATATCCTTCCCAGCATTGAAACAGCCACAGACACTTTGATTGCAGGAATCAGGATAGGTCTAACTTACTTTACTGTTTTAGCTTCCCCAAAAACACCCAAAAAGCAAACAGCTAGAATTTGCAGCTCGTATCAATCACCAATTAAACTGAAATCCCACAGCCAAGTCAAAGGGTTGCAAAATGCGAACAAATGGTCGCACTCTGGAGCCCTCAAAGACAATGGCTGCTGCACACACTCTAAAGTGGCTTCAGAGAATACAACAATAAAGTTAGTGATACCTCTTCAGATTATTTTCTGCTTTGTTTATGTTCTAAATACAATATGGTGTTACCACAAATATAACATATCTTGTCTCGATACACTCTTGAAAGAGCATTGACAAATTATCACAATATAGTGATCAAAGAATGCAAAAATCCCCACTACTACTTTTTGTCCTTTTATCAAACTAGTTTTTCTTAGAGAAATTGCTCATTCCGACTCCAATATAATCATGCCATGGTCTGCATTACCCTGCATGCCAAATTTGTGCGCTAAAGCATCGTTGGTTTGTGATAAAACATTTTTCCTTTCATAAATAATTGACTCAGGCGTCAATTGGCGAGGTCATGATCCACATAAATTGCTGTGCAAATTGGAAAAGTGGAAAGTAATAGCAGTTGTAGGAACTGTAGGTTTGCCATATAGGCTATACAGTACAATGTATGAAGAGTTGGTGAACTTCACTTTGGCACCCACTGACCGAGAAACTTTTTGCCTTTCACTGCTCGAAGAGAAACCGTTTGAGCTATTTATAAAGTATTTAAATACGGCATTACCCAGAACATTCATTATCATTACTCGGAGTAAACGTTTATTTTGTCCCGCAGATGGGTGACAACGTTAAGGTAATTTTATGGGAATAATTGCTTTGAAAATAGCATCTATTTCTCAGCCTCCTCTTGACAGGTACTGTAGCATTTCACAGGTTTTATTTTGTGTAGATGTGTCAGGCCTGTGAACACGGTGTAGCGTCCCTTTGTGTCTTCCTGCCTGCCTGGCCTCACGGCCCTGAGCCTTGTGTGACAGTGGGGACAGAATGGCGAGGGGCGGGAGGGCCGTCTGCACTCCTCCCTGTGGAAGGCTCAGCCACCTGGCCGCTCGCGGGGGAGGGGGCACGGAGGGCGTGTGCAGAGGAAGCGGGTCAGCAGGAAAAGAGTCTCTCCTACTCTCCTCCATCTCTTTGTCCTGTGTTCTCTCCCGCCCTCTTGGCTCAACTCTCCCTCTCTTTATCTCACACACTGTCCTACTCCTTTTGTCTCTGCATCTCTCTCCCTCTTCCCCTGTCTTTCACTCTGTCTTACTCTCTTTATTGTACTCGCTTTTCATATCGGTCTTTCTCTCTCCCCCCTCCCATCCTCAGAGACCTGGGTATAGCCATGCCAATGCGGAGCCCAGTGCTCCTGGCAGTGGGCATTAACCACAGTTCAACTGGGTGAACATCTGAGAAAGACAATAATGCGCTTCAGACCAGGCCAGGGGAGCGCCAGCCAGCCAATATTGGTCTACACACACACACACACACACACACACACACACACACACACACACACACACACACACACACACACACACACACACACACACACACACACACACACACACACACACACACACACACACACTGACTTTTCGGCATTGACTGGAGCTTTGTGTGTGTGTGATGTGGAGGCATCCCGTCATTAACACACATTTCAACAGCGAGCAAGCCTCTCTGGAGAGCTGCATTGCTGTACATCTTAACATGCATAACATGTCCTCTTATGAACACACTTTTTTATCTCTCTTTCTCAAAAAGGCATTTTTTGTTTTTGCCCCTTAATTATTTTCAAGCTCTTCTAGAGGGGTCGACACATGGCACAGAGGTCAAACTGTGAGGCCAGGTGAAAATAAACTCACCATATTGCACTCGCCCCTGCCTCCTCCCTCTGCTGCCTTTCTCCTCAGGTCTTCAGGGCCGGTAATGGAGATTTGGGGCAGCCCCGCTGCTCATGCCACCTGTGACATTATCCCCCGGCTCCTCAGTTAAGGTGTGCCGTGGCATCTTTCCCTCAGTGGCTCTCTGCAAAGATAAATTACACTTATTTTCACAGCTTAAAGGATCCAAGGCTATGAGGCAATTGGAGGAGGTTTGGCATAAGGCGTCAAACCTGAAAACACAGACCCCAGGACGCGGCTCAGGTGTAGGATATCAAAGGCTACCTTTGAAGGTTGCCTGTAGTTCCTTTGCTAGTCGACCTCAGATCCGATGGAGGGTTTGTTTTTCATTATGGTTTATCCTCTCCCCCATGTTCACTACTTTGGTCTGTGCTGTGGTTAAAATAGTTAGAATGCGTCTGGGAAAGTACTAAACGTCCTGGCAATCTGGTTCTACTTTTCTACTTACGGCCCTGCGGTGTGTTTAAAAACATCAAAAGCTGGCCCTAATCATTTATAGAAATGTGGCTACCTATTGCAAAAGGGACTACGGCAATTATTGCACCATTTTTGACAGGAAATCAAAAATGATTCACTAAGCCATTCTGCATTTCGTATTCTCCCAGCTTGAGGCTAGAATCAGTTTCTTCTCTTACGCTAGAAAATGTGCAGGTGTGTGAGGTGACCGTTCCTGGGACCTATTGGCTTCCAAAATCCCAAGTGCTGTGTTTTACTTTGTTACGTCATAAGGTGACCGCTGTAAAATATTTACTGACGTTAAAGTGGCAGCATGTCAAAGCTTACCTTTGTTAAACATTTCCGACATTGCCTCATGTAGGACTACATTGGAACCTCAAATAGGCCATCACCTAGTGTTCTTCATGTGGCTATCAGAGACAGGGTAGACGGCGCAACCATATGGGTGTCATGAGTGATTTTATAGCAACTTGCCTGGTGCACTTAAGGGGCTCTCATCATTAACATATGCCACATCCCTGGAAGAATACTTCAATGTCATGTCTGTCATATCTAGACATGTTTCAACGTTCTGTAATGATCTGGATTGTTCATAAATAATATCTGCTTTATGAGCCTCATCAAAATGGACTGCTTAAAAGGAGGTCTCATAATGCTTACATAGAGAATGCCATGATTTTCTAATTAGGCTGCAATGTACAACACACTGTTCATACTGTTAACTGACAGTCCTTGTCAATTCCTCCAGTGTTGTGCAGTAGAGGTTTTAGGAGTCTGCAACATTTTGTACTGGTTAGTAGTCTCCACTGTGGCGGCTGTGGCAGACATACTTTTGACTAATTAGCCACAGTCACAGAACAAGGCTGCAACTGGAGACTACTTACCTAATGAGATGAAATGCGTGATTACATCATCCATCATGCTACGCTCAGCCACTTTCGCTCACGTCCTCTAACCTCCGGCTCATTCTTAAATGGTTGTATAAATAACCTATCTTTCTTATTTTTCCACCACAGTGTCATGTGTAACTAATCCCATAATGCACAGAATGGTTCCTTTCTCAATAACGCCCTTCAGCCTTTGGCACGGTGTCATGGAAATTTCTGACCTCACAGTTTCTGAACTGTTTTCTTCTCCCGGTCTCCATTTATTTACTAGAAACCCTCTTCTGTCTTTGTCACCCAGTGTGGGAGTTACTCCCCTCTAATAGATAGGCCGGACACTTTACCATCCCCAGAAGAGCATTTGTCTCGCAGCATTCACATTTATAGGACACAGTTGGCAAAGGTGGTAAACTACTCAATACATTTCGTACACCCTTGGTGGCAATATTGACGGGGTCTGAAATGAGGGGTCTAGGATAAATGTCACAGTAGACCTAACTGTCAAAACAGACTCAATCTCATTCTCATTCTCAACTCATATAGGGCCTAACAGTTTATCTTTGTTCCTTATTTACTGACAAACGACCATTCCCCACAGTCTTAGTTTTAATTCCACATTGTATTGCTGAGGCATATTTAGGCAAACTCAGAACTCATTATTTATTTTCTTATTGCATATTGGTTTTGACCATGAATGGGATTTCAATCTATAGTTAAGTTCCTACTGACAGGCTATGTACAGACTTAAGGTCATGAATGGAAATATAATTTATCACCTTTGGTGGCATTTATGATGTTGGCAAACGTAATGTTTTCCTCCTTTCACTTGTTTGTTTTCTATGTTGGTGAATTCTATAAAAAAATGTCCACAGAAATCTCCAAAAGCCCAGGGCTCCCCTTAGTCTCTCCTGTGGGACAGCTAAGATGGGGCATAGCATTTCATTCGCTCGGTTCTTTAAAACCCTGGGTTTCTACATTGGCCAATGTTTGTTATTAGTCAGTCTATTGACTAATACATTTGATAGGAGGACTCTTGCCAAGTTTCTTTGTTGGCAGCCTGAGCCCCTTTCTGGTGGGACTAACTACAGTTTTCATAATGGGCGGCTGGTTTAAATCCCCGAGCCAAGTAGATGAAAAAAATCTGCCGTTGTGCCCTTGAGCAAGGCACTTAACCCTAATTGCTCGTGTAAGTCTGCTAAATTACTGAAATAATGGCATTGAACTGTCCCCCAGAGGCTCTCTCACCGCCACGCTCTCATAGTTTACCCAAGTGAAAGAGGAGAGGGTATCAGATGCTGAATGAGATTGCTCGAGAAAAAACAGTGCCACCACAGTTTTGATATTAACACTGACTACATCACAGTTTGTGCTATAAAAAAAGGATAAGTTGAAGCTGGTTTGTGTGACATGTTTTCTTCACACTGTCATTTCAGACTCAGTGCTGTGGTATTTGACTTTTTAATGACAGTCTCCTACTCCCACTGACACATCTTCCAATTAATTTTTCATTTCTCACTGTAGTCACTGACAACTTTGATTGCCATAATTTTTTCTTTTTTTTTCTTTCTTGACATTACACTCCCTCCTTCGGAATCGTTTTACATCCCTTCTGAAACATAACAAGAGGTGTCAATCATGTCTGATTCAGTGGTCCTGACAGTGCATTTGAAAAAAACAAGAGTTCCACAATACGTTCATTTGTTTCTTGAGGGCGAACTGGTAGCATAGACTCCTTTTCAGAGGTAGGGGGACCTGCTGGACGTAAGATGAGGACTGACCTGTGGCTTTTCTTGTCGCTGTTGGCAACCAAACGTCTGGTCGTATTGGCAGTGCCTTTAGCATTAGCCTGTCTACGCCAGGTGGAATATGGCTGAGGTAAAATCGAGCCTGTGGTAGCAACTAAGGCCTCACTCTGTCGAGCACTTAATAGAGTGCTGTCAAACACTATGGCCATTACAAATGGATACCGGGGCTGTACATTTCAGCCCCTGGATGACAGGCTGCCTTGCGTCGACAAGGTGCCGGCCCTTCTGTTGGAAGACCCATTAGCATTGAAAACGGAGATGGGAGAGTCAGGTGGCAAGGTGGCAATTAAAACCTTTTGCTTGATTTCAAATCTTTAGTTTAGGTATGCCTTTTTGTATATTGGTTTTCGGTCACCATCTGAAAATGTATTTAATTACATTTTTTATTGAACCTTTATTTAACTAGGCAAGTCAGTTAAGAACAAATTCTTATTTACAATGACGGCCTATCGAAAGGCAAAAGTCCTGCGGGGCCGGGATTAAAAAAACAAGTATAAATATAGGACAAAACACACATCGACGAGAGACAACACAACACTACATATAGAGAGACCTAAGACAACAACATAGCAAGGCAGCAACACATGACAACACAACATTGTAGCAACACAACATGGTAGCAGCACAAAACAGGGTACAAACATTATTGGCCACAGACAACAGCACAAAGGGCATTAAGGTAGAGACAACAATACATCACACAAAGCAGCCACAACTGTCAGTAAGAATGTCCATGATTGAGTCTTTGAATGAAGAGATTGAGATAAAACTGTCCAGTTTGAGTGTTTGTTGCAGCTCGTTCCAGTCACTAGCTGCAGCGAACTGAAAAGACGAGCGACCCAAGGATGTGTGTGCTTTCGGGACCTTTAACAGAATGTGACTGGCAGAACAGGTGTTGTATTTGTAGGATGAGGGCTGCAGTAGATATCTCAGATAGGCGGGAGTGAGACCTAAGAGGGTTTCATAAATAAGCATCAACCAGTGGGTCTTGCAACGGTTATACAGAGATGACTAGTTTACAGAGGAGTATAGAGGGCAGTGATGTGTCCAATAAGGAGCATTGGTGGCAAATCTGATGGCCGAATGGTAAAGTGATGTCTCCGTAATCTAACATGGGTAGGATGGTCATCTGAACATAATAATCTGCTTGGGCTCGCCGACCGAAAGGGGTTAAGACAGAACTCGCCCTGGACCTAATGTAAGGTTGATGTCTCCCTGGACCTAATGTAAGGTTGATGTCGCCCTGGACCTAATGTAAGGTTGATGTCTCCCTGGACCTAATGTAAGTTTGATGTCTCCCTGGACCTAATGTAAGGTTGATGTCTCCCTGGACCTAATGTAAGGTTGATGTCGCCCTGGACCTAATGTAAGGTTGATGTCTCCCTGGACCTAATGTAAGGTTGATGTCGCCCTGGACCTAATGTAAGGTTGCTGTCTCCCTGGACCTAATGTAAGGTTGCTGTCTCCCTGGACCTAATGTAAGGTTGCTGTCTCCCTGGACCTAATGTAAGGTTGCTGTCTCCCTGGACCTAATGTAAGGTTGCTGTCTCCCTGGACCTAATGTAAGGTTGCTGTCTCCCTTGACCTAATGTAAGGTTGCTGTCTCCCTGGACCTAATGTAAGGTTGCTGTCTCCCTGGACCTAATGTAAGGTTGCTGTCTCCCTGGACCTAATGTAAGGTTGCTGTCTCCCTGGACCTAATGTAAGGTTGCTGTCTCCCTGGACCTAATGTAAGGTTGCTGTCTCCCTGGACCTAATGTAAGGTTGATGTCTCCCTGGACCTAATGTAAGGTTGCTGTCTCCCTGGACCTAATGTAAGGTTGCTGTCTCCCTGGACCTAATGTAAGGTTGCTGTCTCCCTGGGCACATGTGCATCCAACATGGTCCTCAAACACTGATTTCTTACATAAATGCACACATCAAATCAGGTTATAGACCAGTTAGCTAGGCCTAAGACCCCTAGATTTAGCGAGTGCAACAGTATTAGAATGCTAGTGAATCAGTTTCGAATCAGAAGAAACACCTATTTGAAGAGTTCTGAGAGAGCAAATTCAAAAGAGGAGGCCAGAGTTGCACCGACAACGACAGCAAAAAGCTCTCAACCAAAAGGGAAGAGTGAGAGAGGGAGGGGTGTGTTTCCTCAGACGCCTGGCCTGTTTTATTATTGATAGGATTATGAGTCAATAACTAGGGGCTATGCCCATTAGCGCCAGCGCCTTGCCTCTGGAGACAGCTGTACACTGCACAGCGGGCAGACTGATTGACTTGGAAATACAATCGACTCCTAGCTGCAGCTAAGGCCAGTTAATGTCTACCTTTATTAATTAGCATGGCTGAATTTCGGCTGACGGTTGCAGTTGTCATATTACGATGAGGTAGCAGGATCAAAAGAAAAAAAAGCACAAGTGAACCTGTGGTTTAGTTACTTTACTTTTAGTGTATGAGATTTTTCAGTAACATAAATGTGTCAACAAAGAGAACATGCTCTGACATTACATTTACATTACATTTAAGTCATTTAGCAGACGCTCTTATCCAGAGCGACTTACAAATTGGTGCATTCACCTTATGACATCCAGTGGAACAGCCACTTTACAATAGTGCATCTAAATCTTTTAAGGGGGGTGAGAAGGATTACTTTATCCTATCCTAGGTATTCCTTAAAGAGGTGGGGTTTCAGGTGTCTCCGACAGGAGTGGACATGTCAAGCAGCGTGTGGGTGTTGTTGTTTTTGTCGGACCAACTAATTAAGACATTTTATAACAATATTATGTTATCATTTGCACACAAGCTTGGCTAGAGTTTAGTCGTTAAGTTACTGCTTCTGAAGGTTGTGAATAAGTACTCTTTTTCTTTTATTTCCTTGCTCTCAGCAACTTGTTTTAAATTGTTCCAGTGAGTCCGTTAGATGGTTGAGTTTCCACGTTTAGCTCTGTATCAATGTGTCGGCTCAACAGGCAACTTCCCTGCCACCACCTTCTCCAAGCCGCAAATATATTTTGTGCGTGCTCAATAACACTTCACTGTAAACAGCAGAAATATGCTCCAAAATATTTTTGACAGCAACCATTTCAAATGAAGCTTTTCCACCACTTGGAAACGATGACCCTCTGGGCCTGGCCCATGAGATAGTAAATCTGAATGTGATAGGCTTGCCTTTCAGGGTCATTGATACTATCCAGAGTGCAAGAGCCCCATCTACGCGCTCACTGTATGGAAACATATGGTGCGTTTGTGAGAAGTGGTGTGACCAGAAACAGTTCATTGTTAAGGTATTTTCAGCCACTATCTCGGCCTGTCGTATAGGCTTCGACAATAACACGGTAGGGAGACGCCTTCTGGTGTGTCCTTTCATGAAGGGAGTGTGTTGCTTACGCCCAGTCTCCAAGCCTTTAGCCCTGTCCTGGGACCTGGCTATTGTGCTTGAGACAATTTCTCAGCAACCTTTTGAGCCACTGGAAAGCGTGGAGTTGAAATATGTCCCTCTCTTGTTAATGGCTATCCTATTGGATAGGAGAGGTTATTATATATATACCTTCCTTGTTAATGGCTATCCTATTGGATAGGAGAGGTTATTATATATATACCTTCCTTGTTAATGGCTATCCTATTGGATAGGAGAGGTTATTATATATATACCTTCCTTGTTAATGGCTATCCTATTGGATAGGAGAGGTTATTATATATATACCTTCCTTGTTAATGGCTATCCTATTGGATAGGAGAGGTTATTATATATATACCTTCCTTGTTAATGGCTATCCTATTGGATAGGAGAGGTTATTATATACATACCTTCCTTGTTAATGGCTATCCTATTGGATATGAGAGGTTATTATATATATACCTTCCTTGTTAATGGCTATCCTATTGGATAGGAGAGGTTATTATATACATACCTTCCTTGTTGATGGTGCTGTTAAGAAGGTAGAGCAGTGTTTTATTATGGACACAGACTTCTCCCCATCTTAGCTACAGCTGTATCAATATGTTTTGACCATGATAGTTTACAATCCAGGGTTACTCTCAGCAGTTTAGTCACCTCAACTAGCTTAACTTTGCATGTCGTTAATAAAGATTGAAAAAAGTAACGGGCCTAGACAGCTGCCCTGGGTTAGAGCGTTGGACTAGTAACTGGAAGGTTGCAAGTTCAAACCCCCAAGCTGACAAGGTACCAATCTGTCGTTCTGCCCCTGAACAGGCAGTTAACCCACTGTTCCTAGGCCGTCATTGAAAATAAGAATTTGTTCTTAACTGACTTGCCTAGTTAAATAAAGGTAAAATACATTTAAAAAAATTAAAAAATCTACCTGGATTACATTGGAGGCTTCCATAAAAGAACACCGCTGTGTTCTGTTAGACAGGTAACTCTTTATCTACAATATAGCAGGGAGTGTAAATCCAGTTTTTCCAGCAGCAGACTATGATCGATTATGTCAAGTTGCACACTGAACAAAACAGCCCCGACAATCTTTTTATCATCAATTTTTCTCAGCCAATCAGTCATTTGTGTAAGTGCTGTGCTTGTTGAATTTTCTTCCCTATAAGCGTGCTGAAAGTATGTTGTCAATTTGTTTACTGTAAAATAGCATTGTTTTTTCAAAAACTTTACAAAGGGTTGGTAACAATTGGTTGGCTATTTGAGCCAGTAAAGGGGGCTTTACTATTCTTAGGTAGCGGAATGACTTTTGCTTCCCTCCAGGCTTGAGGGCACACACTTTCTCGTAGGCTTAAATGGATTATTATCAATTATTATATATTATCCTCAGTAATTGTCCGTCCAAGTTGTTAGACCCCGGTGGCTTGTCATTGTTGATAGACAACAATCATTTTTTCACCTCTTCCACACTCACTTTACAGAATTCAAAATTACAATTCTTGTCTTTCATAATTTGGTCAGATATACTTGGATGTGTAGTGTCAGCAGTTGTTGCTGGCATGTCATGCCTTATTTTACTAATCTTGCCAATGAAAATAATGAAAATCCCAAAATGTCATTAAAGGTGCTCCTAATCTACAGTGGGGGGGGAACAAGTATTTGATACACTGCCGATTTTGTAGGTTTTCCTACTTAGAAAGCATGTAGAGGTCTGTCATTTTTATCATAGGTACACTTCAACTGTGAGAGACGGAATCTAAAACAAAAATCCAGAAAATCACATTGTATGATTTTAAGTAATTAATTTGCATTTTATTGCATGACAAGTATTTGCATGACAAGTATTTGATACATCAGAAAAGCAGAACTTAATATTTTGTACAGAAACCTTTGTTTGGAATTACAGAGATCATACGTTTCCTGTAGTTCTTGACCAGGTTTGCACACACTGCAGCGGGGATTTTGGCCCACTCCAATCCTTCAGGTTTTGGGGCTGTCACTGGGCAATACAGACTTTCAGCTCCCTCCGAAGATTTTCTATTGGGTTCAGGTCTAGAGACTGGCTAGGCCACTCCAGGACCTTGAGATGCTTCTTACGGAGCCACTCCTTAGTTGCCCTGGCTGTGTGTTTCAGGTCGTTGTCATGCTGGAAGACCCAGTCACGACCCATCTTCAATGCTCTTACTGAGAGAAGGAGGTTGTTGGCCAAGATCTCGCGATACATGGCCCCATCCATCCCCCCCTCAATACGGTGCAGTCGTCCTGTTCCCTTTGCAGAAAAGCATCCCCAAAGAAGGATGTTTCCACCTCCATGCTTCACGGTTGGGATGGTGTTCTTGGGGTTGTACTCAGCCGGAATTCTTACTGGTTGGTAGGTGATCAAATACTTATGTCATGCAATAAAATGCAAATGAATTACTTAAAAATCATACAATGTGATTTTCTGGATTTTTGTTTTAGATTCCATCTCTCACAGTTGAAGTGTACCTATGATAAAAATCACAGACCTCTACATCAAATCAAAAATCAAATCAAATTTATTTATAAAGCCATTCGTACAGCAGCTGATATCTCAAAGTGCTGTACAGAAATCCAGCTTAAAACCCCAAACAGAAAGCAATGCAGTTGTAGAAGCACGGCTTTGCTTACATACTTTGTAAGTAGGAAAACCTGCAAAATCGGCAGTGTATCAAATACTTGTTCTCCCCACTGTATGTACTGTTAGCCTTTATGTTATTTAACTTTGTTTAATAGTATACTTCCTTCTTTTTATTCAGTTTAGTCACATGATTTCTCAGTTTGCAGTACATTTGCCAATCGTTTGTGCAGCCAGACTTATTTGGCATTCCTTTTGACTCATCCCTCTCAACAATACAATTTTTTTTCAATCCCTCATCAATCCACGGGGATGTAATTTGTGTTTTCAGTCGTTTTCTTAATGGATGCATGCTTATTAGTAACTGGGATAAGCAATTTCATAAATGTGTAAAGTGCAACGCCTGTTTGCTTCTCATTACACACCATGAACCAACAAATATTCTTTACATCAACAACATCACTACAAAACTTATTTTATGACCTCTTATACACTACATTATGCCCAGCCTTTGTATCTTTGTTCTTCCTAGATATGGCTACTCTATTGTGATCTCTACATCCGATGGATCTGGATACTGATTTCAAGCATATTTTTGCAGCATTAGTAAAGATGTGGTCAATACATGTTGATGAGTTCATGCAACTACCATGGTATGTTGACTGATAGCCTGAACCAGGTTGCAGGCACTGGTTACAGTTTGAAGCTTTTTCTTGAGTGGGCAGCTTGATGAAAGCCAATCGATATTTAAATCACCCACAAATATACCTCTGTTGATATCTCATACCTTTTCAAGCGTATCACACCTTATCCGGATACTGACTGTTAGCACTTGGTGGTCTATAGCAGCTTCCCACAATAATTGGCTTTAGGTGAGGCAGATGAACCTGTAGCCATATTACTTCAACAGTATTTAACATGTGATGTGATTCTCAATATAAACAGCAACAGGTGTAACGATGTGCGCCGGTAAGCAAGTTTAGGGAATGAATATACATTTAATTAATAAATTAAGAATACAAGAAACACGAACAGAGCACCAACATGAAACAGGAACAGTGATGAGTGGGGAAGAAACCAAAGAGAGTGAGATATATAGGGCAGGTAATCAAAGAGGTGATGGAGTCCAGGTGAGTGTCATTATGCACTTAACACTGGTGACAAGTGTGCGCCCTAACGAGCAGCTTGGTGACCTAGAGGCCGGAGAGGGAGCACGTGACAAGCCAACCAAGATGACGATACTAGGGATCAGGAGTGGACCTGTCACCTCTGCTAAGGTGACCTGGAACCTGTCGATCCGGGTGAGGCGCGGGAGCTTGACGACCTAGAGCGCCGGAGAGAGGGCATCTGTGACAGTATCCTCTCCCCACCTCCAGCCGCAGGACGCCAACCACAGGGACTATCCCGGGGATCTGCTGCGGAACGGTCGCCTCCACTGAGGTACAGAAACCTGATGAACTGGCTGAGGAGTGAAACAATGAGCCGGCAGTTCACCCAACTTCGGCATTGGAGCCTAACTAACACCCTGAGGTATTGGGAGCCTGCAAACTGGCTGAGGCCTCCAGGTCGCTCCGGTTCCAACACCCAGACCCGATATCACCCCAACACAAAAAAAGAACCAAAAACTCCCTGATGCTTCCCTGTGTTGAGTCGTCATTCTGTAACAATGTGCGCTGAGAGTCGGTAGGGAAGTTAATTTAATAAATAAATGAGCTAAACAAGAAACACGAACAGCGCACCAACATGAAACAGGAGCAATAACGTCTGGGGAAGAAACCAAAGGGAGTGACATATATATCTATATATATGTATATAGGGCAGGTAATCAAGGAGGTGATGGAGTCACCTAAGAAGGTCGACGACATCCGATCCTCGTTTGCTAAGTCAAACGACACCGCTGGTTCTGCTCACACTGCCCTACCCTGTGCTCTGACCTCTTTCTCCCCTCTCTCTCCAGATGAAATCTTGCGTCTTGTGACGGCCGGCCGCCCAACAACCTGCCCGCTCGACCCTATCCCCTCCTCTCTTCTCCAGACCATTTCCGGAGACCTTCTCCCTTACCTCACCTCGCTCATCAACTCATCCCTGACCGCTGGCTACGTCCCTTCCGTCTTCAAGAGAGCGAGAGTTGCACCCCTTCTGAAAAAACCTACACTCGATCCCTCCGATGTCAACAACTACAGACCAGTATCCCTTCTTTCTTTTCTCTCCAAAACTCTTGAACGTGCCGTCCTTGGCCAGCTCTCCCGCTATCTCTCTCAGAATGACCTTCTTGATCCAAATCAGTCAGGTTTCAAGACTAGTCATTCAACTGAGACTGCTCTTCTCTGTATCACGGAGGCGCTCCGTACCGCTAAAGCTAACTCTCTCTCCTCTGCTCTCATCCTTCTAGACCTATCGGCTGCCTTCGATACTGTGAACCATCAGATCCTCCTCTCCACCCTCTCCGAGTTGGGCATCTCCGGCGCGGCCCACGCTTGATTGCGTCCTACCTGACAGGTCGCTCTTACCAGGTGGCGTGGCGAGAATCTGTCTCCTCACCACGCGCTCTCACCACTGGTGTCCCCCAGGGCTCTGTTCTAGGCCCTCTCCTATTCTCGCTATACACCAAGTCACTTGGCTCTGTCATAACCTCACATGGTCTCTCCTATCATTGCTATGCAGACGACACACAATTAATCTTCTCCTTTCCTCCTTCTGATGACCAGGTGGTGAATCGCATCTCTGCATGTCTGGCAGACATATCAGTGTGGATGACGGATCACCACCTCAAGCTGAACCTCGGCAAGACGGAGCTGCTCTTCCTCCCGGGGAAGGACTGCCCGTTCCATGATCTCGCCATCACGGTTGACAACTCCATTGTGTCCTCCTCCCAGAGCGCTAAGAACCTTGGCGTGATCCTGGACAACACCCTGTCGTTCTCAACTAACATCAAGGCGGTGGCCCGTTCCTGTAGGTTCATGCTCTACAACATCTGCAGAGTACGACCCTGCCTCACACAGGAAGCGGCGCAGGTCCTAATCCAGGCACTTGTCATCTCCCGTCTGGATTACTGCAACTCGCTGTTGGCTGGGCTCCCTGCCTGTGCCATTAAACCCCTACAACTCATCCAGAACGCCGCAGCCCGTCTGGTGTTCAACCTTCCCAAGTTCTCTCACGTCACCCCGCTCCTCCGCTCTCTCCACTGGCTTCCAGTTGAAGCTCGCATCCGCTACAAGACCATGGTGCTTGCCTACGGAGCTGTGAGGGGAACGGCACCTCAGTACCTCCAGGCTCTGATCAGGCCCTACTCCCAAACAAGGGCACTGCGTTCATCCACCTCTGGCCTGCTCGCCTCCCTACCACTGAGGAAGTACAGTTCCCGCTCAGCCCAGTCAAAACTGTTCGCTGCTCTGGCTCCCCAATGGTGGAACAAACTCCCTCACGACGCCAGGACAGCGGAGTCAATCACCACCTTCCGGAGACACCTGAAACCCCACCTCTTTAAGGAATACCTAGGATAGGATAAAGTAATCCTTCTCAACCCCCCCCCTTAAAAGATTTAGATGCACTATTGTAAAGTGGCTGTTCCACTGGATGTCATAAGGTGAATGCACCAATTTGTAAGTCGCTCTGGATAAGAGCGTCTGCTAAATGACTTAAATGTAATGTAATGTAAATGAGTCCAGGTGAGTGTCATTATGCACCTAACGCTGGTGACATGTTTGCGAGCCGCACACAGGGTACTTCCTAGTAGGGCACACTGCCTTAGTGCTAACAGCATAAATCTGTTCATAGGCACATGCTTGCTGCATGCAATAGCTGTAGGATCAGCAGAGGCATTCAGGACAGATAGAGGGACATAAATTAGGTTACTTATGGTGTGTCTACCCGGTATAATGTACAATTGCTAAAGCATTATGATGACTCGTCGACACAATGGTAGGGATTCACTGAGTTTGGCTCGTGTCACTGATAAGTCATTGTCTCAATGCAGCCTTATAAGGCTGTAAAAGGATCCAGGAACCCAAATGATTTGGAAGGATTTTGTTTCCAAAAGTTAGTGAAATTGTCAACAAAAGTTACACCCATTGAGCTGCAATAATCACAGTTTTTAAGAGAATGAGCGCTTTAGCAAGATTCCATGCGACAATTCAGAGGGCACAGGGCCAGATATGATGGCTATTTTATTAGTGTCTAGCAGAGAGTCAATCAGATCTTTGAAATCCAGTTCAATTGTTCAGAGCTGCCCTTCATAATGTTATTAAAACCCACATGGACTACGATAGAATCGATATCCATGTCCTGCCATAGTACATAATGTAATTTACTCAAGCTCTGGGATAGGACATAGTTTTTGCACCAGGAATGGTCACATTTCTTACCATGGAGCTTCCAAAGAAGAGAAGGACGAGGAAATCCGCCCACTCCAATGCTTCAGAGGAGGGTGCAGGCCTCGGTCAGATGGAGAAACCCCACTCGATCCAGAGCTGGGGTGGAAGGTTGTCGACTTCGAAATCCTAGGGGAAGGAGTAAGAGTAGGTACAGCGGCCGCAGACACAGGTACCCCCAGCAACGAAGGTGCAGGAAGATCAGGCTCTAGGGGAGCGAAACTATTGGTTCTTTGTATCTGCTCCGGGCCTCTCGTTGGTAGTGTAGAGTACTTTGCGGGAGGCCGCTGTCTTCGGCTTCCACGGCTCGTGACATGCGACCATCATTGATTGCCATGCTCCTCTTGCTGTGCTCTTGCTGTGCTCCTTCGATTCCGTTATCAGATGGGGAGGAGAGGCAGGAGATGGCTCCCCTGGGGAATGAACTGCAGGCAACACCGGCCAGTCAGATAAAGACAAACGACTATACGGAGATGCAACCAACATGCGCAAAAGCCGTCCATCCACCGGAATAGAAAAGGTAAACATTCCACTCTGCATTTTCCCCGGTTTCTTACGTAGGCTGGCGACCTGTGTGATCAAGGAATCCACCTCATGCCTTTCATCCTCGGTAAGCAAACAATTGCCACATTGGAACTCTGAGTGATCCAGTTTGTTCCGAAACAAAGCGTAGTAGATAGAGCTCCTACAGCGCTGGAACCATTCATTTACTTCTCCCAACAAAGAGGCTGCATTGGAAAACTCCTCATCTTGGACTAACTTCCTTAACTTGATGGCTAACGTTAGCAGCTTAGCTAGGTTAGCGGCTCTTTCAAGCAGACTTTAACCTACTTTAATCAGTTAAGTCGGATTCCAGGAGAAGAAATAGCAGTCCTAGCTGTTAAAAGCTAACCACATGGCGGAATCCATGCAAAAACAAGTTTGGTTATGTTCTATTTAAAATAACAAACCAAGTGTTTGAGGCATACAGTATTCAGCTGCTCACTCTCAGCAGATATATCGGTATCGGTAAGTTTTGTCCCCCCAAAAATTGGAATCTGACGCTAGTGTTTTTCCCCCCGATCGTTCATTTGGAGATGGCGAATCTCCTCCCCAACTGTCTTCTAGGTATAATGAATCTTCCCAGTGGAGCATAAAGATGATTGATGGGAGAGGCACTTAGGCATGCCATGATGCTGGGATAAAGAGGGAGAGGAGAAAACAGATGAGCAGAGATAATGGGAGGATTGCACCAGACTCATTACTGACTGTAGCACATCTGCACGTCGGAGAGGCAGGCATATCAGACAGTATGTGCTTTGGTCTTAATTGCACATTTGGGCACCTCTTAGCAAGGATGAGATGCATAGGCTCAAGCCTACATTTTTGTCAGATATCAGGTAATATTGGTGATATGTTTAGGCTGCCTGTCTCCAACATAGTTAATCTAGAAATGGGTCCATAAGGGGTTCTGGAGGCCACTCAATTAACTTTTTAGTATGCTTAACTTAGGTATCAGTCTCAGTCTCATCTCACTTTGATACTTGATCACAAAAATTGCACACAGCCATGCAATCTCCATAGAAAAACATTGACAGTAGATTGGCCCGTACTGAAGAGCTCTGTGAATTTCAACGTGACACACTTATAGGCTGTCACCTTTCCAACAAATTTTTGCCGAAATAGAGCTGCCCCAGTCAACTGTAAGGGCTGTTATTGTGAAGTGGAAACGTCTAGGAGAAACAACAGCAATGTAACGGCGTTTGTCTGTTGAAAGAGAGTCGGACCAAAATGCAGCGTGGTGGTTAGCATGTTCTTTAATAAAATAGAACGATACATGAAATATCTAAGTAACAAAACAACCAACGGAACGCGAAAACCTATACAGCCTATCTAGTGAAAACAAACACAGAGACAGGAACAATCACCCACGAAACACACAGTGAAACCTAGGCTACCTAAATATGGTTCCCAATCAGAGACAACGAGAATCACCTGACTCTGATTGAGAACCGCCTCAGGCAGCCAAGCCTAAGCTAGACACCCCTACTCAGCCGCAATCCCAATGCCTATAAAACCCCAATACGAAACACAACAAAATAGACCCATGTCACACCCTGGCCTGACCAAATAGATAAAGAAAACACAAAATACTAAGACCAAGGCGTGACAAGCAAACCACGAAGTGGTAGGCCACACAAACTCACAGAACGCGACTGCTAAGAGCTGAAGCACTTCAAAATTGTCTGTTCTCGGTTGCAACACGTACTACCGAGTTCCAAACTGCCTCTGGAAGTAACGTCAGCACAATTACTGTTCGTCCGGAGCTTCAAGAAATGGGTTTCCAGGGCCGAGCAACTGCACACAAGCCTATCACCATGCGCAATGCAAAGAGTTGGATGGAGTGGTGTAAAGCTTTCCACCATTGGACTCTGGAGCAGTGGATACGCTTTCTCTGGAGTGATGAATCACACTTCACCATCTGGTAGCCCGACTAACAAATCTGGATTTGGCAGATGACAGGAGAATGCTACCTGCCCGAATGCGTAGTGCCAACTGTAAAGTTTGGTGGAGGAGGAATAATGGTCTGGGGATGTTTTTCATGCTATGCCTCTTAGTTCCAGTGAAGGGAAATCTTAACGTTACAGCATACAATGACATTCTTGACTATTCTGTTCTTCCAATTTTATGGCAAAAGTTTGGGGAAAGCTCTTTCCTGTTTCAGCAGGACAAGTGCCTCGGGCACACAGCGGGGTCCATACAGAAATGGGTTGTCGAGATCGGTGTGGAAGGACTTGACTGGCCTGCACGGAACCCTGACCTCAACCCCACCGAACACCTTTAAGATGAATTGGAACACTGACTGTGACCCAGGCCTAATTGGTTAACATCAATGCCCAACCTCACTAATGCTCTTGTGGCTGAATGGAAGCAAGTCTCCGCAGCAATGTTCCAACATCTAGTGGAAAGCCTTCCCAGAAGAGTGGAGGCTGTTTTAGCAGCAAAGGTGGGGGACCAACCCCATAATAATACCCATGATTTTGGAATAAGATGTTCGACGAGCAGGTGTATTTGAGATTTGAGATTTGATTTAATATAGTTTATCATACATTTAATCACCCATAAAGCATCTGATAGCATGATTCATTATGCACCATTGACAGCTAGAACTCCGATTTGCTAGTTAACTCTGGTAAATAATGATTAAGCTGGGCACACTTCAAATTGGAACACTGATACACTTCACGTCTCCATAGCAACATCCTGTACTTTTTTGTTTTCCGTCATGTCATACCAAAATGAGTTAATTACAACCCTGCCCGAGATGACAGGAGGTCTCAGATGATGCCTGATGGATTAGCATGGCTGTTTATTTTTGTGCCCAAAGTGTTTATTTATTCATTCCTTAATCATTGATGCTTGCCGTAATTCTTTAATGACTGTGCCGTGTCAGTAAACAACCCCCCTTCCCTTTTTAAGCTTTTGAGGATTTGGGTAAAAAATGGTGTTTGTTACCTGGACTTCACACCGCCCATTGCTCCTCTCCTCTTCCTGCTGATTAGCATTGGCTGCTAATGACGGTAGAAGCTGTTTGAAGGCCATGACACAGGAGCAAAGAGCATGCTATGGCTATGGCTAATGAGATGCTTAATTGCCAATGCCCTCAATCTCTTTGAGCAACAAAACAGGAAGCTACGAAGCCATCTTTGACTTATGTTCATTGGAGACCGAAGGTTTATAGTTAGCCCTTGATAAAAATATAACAATGAGTTTGTTATTTATGTCTTGGTCAAAAAGACAGGGTCTTATCTGGTCTTATCGTTGACTGGGGTTTTGTGCGGTAGGCGAGATGTTTCATCACCAGCTCATTCACTCTAGCTTTACATCGTGATTATCTCAAGTCTCTGAGTCTATTAGATTAAAGAAATCTTCCTTCCAGGTATCTTCTATCAGGCTTTGAGGGGATAATACCAGGCTTTGATAGGCTCTGTCATTGAGGGAATGTGCTATGAATGTTGCCTGGTGAACCATGCCATTTTCAACAAGGGCCAAATTTGTCTAGAGCGAGTCTTGTTTACCTTTCATGGTGATCATTTATTTGGGACTAATTTATCATTCTCTGGTTCTGCGACCGGATGCAGAAAAACGGTGTCTTTTGCTCAAATGACCTTGAATTTCTTAGCAGTTAAGCCTCTTTCCCGTTTTTCTTGTTCAGCCCCATACTTGTCATTGTGTTGAAGGGAGGGTGAGGAGCCAAGGAGACACTAGGTTGAGTGGAGTTTGAGTCATAAGCTGAGAGTCTGCCTTCTGGTTGGCTGGCTAGCAGCTCTATGTTCTGACAGACTTCTCTCTACCTGTCTCTGCTATATCTCTCTCTATCTTTATATTTCTCTCTGTTCTCTTCCTCTCCCATTCATTTTGGTCTTCTCTTAACCCTTGCTTGGCTGAGAATGCAGATATCTTCAGATGAGTTATGACCTGAAAGAGATCCATGATTCCACAAAGCGGTTAGGCAATGGAACCTTGTCCTTTTTGAATGTTGCATTAAAAATAAAGATGTTTGGTAGTTTTTTCTCAGATATTGCAACAAAGGCTGCCTCATTGACAACATAAGAGGAACTATCACATGATGTCCAGGTGTCATCTCTGAGTGGCTGCCGTCTCATACAGTAAACCCACGCTTCCTGTCCTATTCTCCTCACACTGATCTTAAAATAATTGGACAGATGAAACCAGGTTACTCAGTAGTACTACGGGTTGTTTTCACCTACCATGTGTTTTCATGTCAGTGCAAATTATGGAAAGGAGACAAAAGGGAGGAAGCCACTTTAGATTGGGGAGCACACCCTTGTGGGTGTCTTGTCTAGTGTCTTGCTTGCCTTCTCATAGACCCCTGGCAGTTTTTTTTTCTGGACAGCCACTATACCCGCCATGGCCTCAACTTTGCTATAAAGGATTCTCACTATGCGATAATGGAAAGTCTTCAGACAGGATGCGAAGCGAGAAAAAAGGAGGGTGGGAGAGAGAAGAGAAAAACAGAGAGCTATCCATCAACGGCACAATCGAAGGCTTGGATCCTCCGTTCAGATTAGGACTGTTTAGAAAGATGGATGGCCATTGTCAGCGCCCAGCATCATCCCAAAAGGCTTAGCCTAAATGAAATCTAAAGAATCTCAGCAGTGGCTTGAATTACCTTTGTAATAACTGCAATAAGGCCCGGGCTAAACCCAGTTCAAGGGTGATTATAGTGGCAGTTTCTGGCGTTATTATTACAAATTGTAAACATTAGCCCACCCTAACCTCTTCAGTTCAGGGTCTGCCAGGGGAATAGAGAACAAGGAGAAAGAGAGAGAGAGAGAGAGAGTGTGTGATAGTGATGGTGGTGGGATTTGAGGAGAATACCATGGATAGTAGAGAGGGAATGTGACTGTATTCTTTCCTAAATTACAGTTTATAATATAATATAATAATAATATATGCCATTTAGCAGACGCTTTTATCCAAAGCGACTTACAGTCATGTGTGCATACATTCTACGTATGGGTGGTCCCGGGAATCGAACCCACTACCCTGGCGTTACAAGCGCCATGCTCTACCAACTGAGCTACAGAAGGACCACACAGTTCTGGACCACACAGTTCTGAAGCCCTGAGTTCAGGTCTCAGGGCTTCAAGTCCATTGGCATTGGCATCCATGTCCATTTCCAAAGTTTTCCCTGGTTAATTTCACCAGTCGGGAATGAGCAGCAGCCTTAGTAGCAGCCTTTTCCACCAGATTTGATTTGCAATGACACATTGGTGCCACCCAAGTTAGGCTATGCTGCTTAGGCCTACATCCCCCTGCCCAGTTGGATACATTTCTCCTGGTGCTTTTCTATGGGGGATCACGTATATTCATAAAGTTACTCAAAGATCATTAATAATCTTTGGGCACTTCTGGTCATGACAATGTTTCTGAGGAAAACCATGGTCTGATGATGTAATAATAGGTCAATATTATAGACAGGTAATCAAAGGCTGAAGTTGTCCAGATAGCTGCATCAATCTAATCACTTCGTTGGTGATACGGTTGTATGGAAACTTGAGCTTGGATCAGACGGCTAGGACTATATCCACTTCATTAATTCTGCAAATAAAGCCACCACAGGGCACTTATATTTCTGTGTATAAGATAACGTCAAGAAAAAGTTATTTCTCCATTTCCAATTTGTTCTCTACCCTTCTCTCTCTACTATAAAGACATGGAAATCTAGCCTGAGAGGAAAGAAGGGCTTTGATTCTGACCCCTTGGTGAAGCACTTGTTGTCGGCTCATATTGACAGTCTATTTATGACCCCGGCGGAACTCATTTCTGCCTTAGTTCCCTGCTGAGAATAAATGATGCTTCTGGAGGACCCTCGCTGTGTCTCTGGAACTAGCCTGAGCGTTCTAAAGTGCAGAAATTGGCAAAAGTACACAACACATTCAGCAAACCTTCCTTCAGCCAGCCTTCCTTCAGCAAGCCAAATCAATTTGGTCAATAGCTGCTTTTAATTCCTTTTTCCTGCATGCTTTCGCAGGAGGATCCAATGAGGCAAACCTGACGATTTGTGAAGCCTCAAGGGACTCTAGCAGTGTGTATGTCAACTCCCATGTTAACCATATGTGGCCCAAATTACAAATGTTGACAACGTCGGTCTTAACTCTTGCATTTCAACACTTCAAACTTATAAGAGCATTGAGTGAGCTCTGCCTCAGAAAAAAATCTTAGATGAAATAGCCTAGAGTACTATGAGGTATTCAAAAGCCTAGTCCTGCCAATGGCATACTGTCATACATACATATCTCCTGGTCATCTATTGAGTAGTTGGTAGGAAACTTAATCAATTCAGGTCATGTAAGCCTACATCAACAGAGGTTATTTAATGTTGTTCTATCACTTCATCATTAGGTCATTACTTGCTCCAAACAAACCGATCAGCTGGACAGGAATCATAAAGGGCAGGTTTTTTCGCTGGAGGGAATATAGCTCGCCGGTAACTTGGCTCAAATGCCAACCCACTGGACGAACGCTCCGAGCATGACCACACAGCCAATTTGGAAGGTTCTCGGGCGAAAAGCTGGACCGGCTATATTCCTTCTCGCCGTAGCCGACAGTACCTGTCAACACACGCCCGTCAAGAGATGCCCGGCGCCACTGAGCAGGGTTTTATTTCAAAATGAGAATCAATGGCTGTTCTGACGGCTGCAATTAGTGTCATCTCCGTTTCGAGCTCCTCAAATGACTGCTGGCCTTTTGGCCCTGAGCCTGTCCCTCCAACAGAACAGCCTAATTACTCATTAGCAGCACCTTTTATAATCTCGCCCTTAAAAAAGGCTCTACTTTTTCATCTCGTTCGGGGGGAGGGCTGTCTGTCGGCTATCGTTAGTGTTAGCCAGCCCCTCCGAAGCTCTATTACCTTTATGCCAATGGTGAATTGATGAAATGCCGCAGCCCAAGTGCACCGTCTCTCAATATCCTGGGGTCAATAGGGCCTCCCCATGTCTTTGTCTCCTTATTTAATTTCCTGCCCCGGGCTCGGGCCTTGATTAATGCTTCGCGATGCCGGGGTTCGTCATCTGCTTTCTTTGTTTTTGCTTTGCTTTAGAGATTCGTAGTGTGCCACCTGCTCCTCTGTCTTTCGAAGGGGAATGTTTTGATTGTAATGATGGGTTTTATTGTGTGCTTTTCATTTTCATTCTGGGAAATGATGAGAGGTTTAATATATGAGGCTGAGTGATGGTTATAGCCTTGGAGCTCTCATAACATGGGGGATTGCATTGACACCTCCAGCACCTGTTGAATATCACTTTTGATGGGACATTGTTCAGTTCTGGATGAATAAACGCCTGTAGGAGCCCGTATTTTACTAGACTGCACTCAAAATGCTTGCAGCACAGTATCCCAAAACTCCATGGCTCATAGTTAACGACAAGACTGCTTTTTGGTTTCTGTTATCACCTGCAGAATTCTTTAACGAACAAGACCTACTGTAGTTTGGCATTTTGTTGCCATTGTAATGGTTCAGAGATGTTTTTCTTGTTGTATTGTTGTAAACATGATAGGGTAGGTCTATAGTTGTATATTTACCCCAATGGTGAACAGGAGACCCTAATCTTTTCCTTGCCTGGGAGGTTTGTCCATAGTATTTTTAAAGGGGTGTGCATTGTCCAATAAAAATATGCATATTTTGAACAATGGGTACTCCTCTAAGAAAACCAATGGTCCAAATCTTATGTCTCTATCACAATCTGTTCAAAAGTTATTGGAGTTTTTACACTTAAACAAAAATGTATCCGTTATTTTACAAGGTAAATTGACTAAGAACACGTTCTCAGTTACAGCAACGACATGGGGAATAGTTACAGTGGAGAGGGGGGATGAATGATCCAATTGTAAACTGGGGATTATTAGGTGACCGTGATGGTTTGAGGGCCAGCTTGGTAATTTAGCCAGGACACCGGGGTTAACACCCCTACTCTTATGATAAGTGCCATGGGATCTTTAATGACCTCAGAGAGTCAGGACACCCGTTTAACGTCCCATCCAAAAGACGGCACCCTACACAAGGCAGTGTCACCAATCACTGCCCTGGGGCATTGTTTTTATTTTTTAGACCAGAGGGATGATTACCTCCTACTGGCCCTTCAACACCTCTTCCAGCAGCATCTGGTCTCCCATCCAGGGACTGACCAGGACCAAATCTGCTTAGCTTCAGAAGCAAGCCAGCAGTGGTATGCAGGGTGGTATGCCTTTTGGAAAAACAGCCATACATTTCACTCATACACTATCACACAAACAATTTTAAAAGATACTGGATTATTGGGATTTTGGGGAATACAGAGGTCGCTCGCTCTCTCTCAACACAACACTCTAGATTGTAGGGTGGCCAGAATTAGGGTGACCAAATCAATGGGGGCCAGATAAAAAGTTGTTCAAAATCTGGAAAATTGCATCAGGTAGGCTGGATTCTGTGCAAGAATGAATGCTACTGGCTACCTGAAAGGCTCATTTTCCCCTTGAACTTGTCATGTTTTTTCTCAAATCCGCAAGACATAAAACAGTATAGAGGTAAGATTAATTTGAAAATCCTACTATTTTTTTGAAGATTTCTCACAAATACGAGTGTTTATCTGTGAAATGTCAACGAATCACTGAGCATATACCTTGCTTTTTATTTTCAAAGTCTTTTGCATTTAATTCAGCTCGTTTCATGCTAATTTAGCTTTTTGTGACCCGTGGAAACAACTTTGAAGACAACAACCACAAAATGTAAAATCCTCAAAAGTTGTTACAAGAAACCTGCACCGCTGTCAATAGAGCTCGGTGCTTATTATCGGATGCATTAGGTTACAAAATCCGAATATTTGGATATAATGTTAATGATATGTTAGGGAAAGACCCCACTGAACGATTTAGAACATGAGTAATCATATTTGTCTTGATTAAATGTATTTTATAACATAAGGAAGTGAAAATTAATCACCAAAGTGTGTTTTTACCCATTCTAGGCAGAGTGAGTAGACATCCTAGGGGGTGGCATTATAATATCTGGGTTGAATTGAAAATGAATGTTCATGACATTTATGGAAAAAAAACCTGAGTTGCATAACATCGTTATCAGAATAAGAGGTTGACATTAATACACTGCATGTTTCTCCTGACAGCTCGCTCACTCGCTCTCTCTCTCTCGCTCTCTTTCTGTAATTCTCTCTCTAATACTCCCTCATCTCCTCCTTTTCCCCTCTTTTCTTTCTCTCTCTCACACATCCTACTCTTGTTCTCCTATCCTCTGACCCTCTTTTTCTCTCTCACTTTCCTTCTCTCCTATGCTCTCTTTCAACCCCCCTTTCCCAACATCTCCTCCCTCTTTCCCCTTTGTTGATGTTGGAGGGCCAGTAGGAGTCACTCTTTCCTCTGGTCTAAAAAAAATAATATGTATATCCAGGACAGTGATTGAGACATTACCCTGTGTAGGTTGCCACCTTAAATGGGTGTCATGACTTTCTGTGCTCACTAAAGATCCCATGGCACTTATTGCAAGAGTATTTTTCATTTTTTATAGACCTTTATTTATCTAGGTAAGTCGGTTAAGAACACATTCTTATTTACAATGATGGCCTACGCTGGGCCAATTGTGTGCCGCCCTGGATTTGAAACAGGGTGTCTGTAGTGAGGCACTGAGATGCAGTGCCTTATACTGCTGCGCTACTCAGGAGCCCCCTGAGTAGGGGTGTGGCCCCAGTGTCCAGGCTAAATTCCCAATCTGGTCCTCATACCAACATGGCCACCTAATCATCTCCAGCTTCCAATTAGCTCATTCATCCCCTTCCTCTTCCCTTGAACTATTCCCCAGGTCGTTGCTGTGAATGACAAAGTGTTCTCAGTCAACTCACCTCGTAAAATAAGGGTTAAATAAAATAACAATTTGATTTGTATTTATAGGTTGGCATCCTTTTAAACAATGTTGCCTATTTGCAGAGGCTTGTACAGATTGTGATTCAAAATTGGTTTACATATTGGTTCGCATATTATTGAATTGCAAAGAATGTCATACAACAGTTCATGTGTGAACAACAAGGCTGTCACTTTGGCTGTTAAGCCTCCTTTGTAGGAAAAGAGGCCCAATCATTAGATATCATTGTTTTCCCGCTCCGGGGTCAGACACTGAATATCTGGAGACTTCAGAGGGGCGGTCACAATTGGCAACATGAAGGTCTCCCTCTCTTTTCTTCTATAAAACACCCAAACCGGAGGAGAAAGCCAGCCAGGGGACTTCTAATAGATGGAATAAACAGAAACATGTTGGTTACAAGCGACCCACGCCCTTTAGCAGGCCCTTCCATCGACTTTAAAGCCCATTTCAAAGATAAAGACGTCTTTTAATGGGATGGTAATTAAACCGCTATGAGCTAAAGGCCTTGTGCCTAAGCTAAGAGAGCTAAGTGGACCACTAGAGCACCCCTGGCCCAGTGTGACGACGCATCCCAGGTAGAGGCACTCTACTGTGACCACGGCACCGGGCCTCGCCTGCCTCTCTTGGCTGCCACAGTTGTTTTCAATGAAATTACCCGAAGCCGCTTTGGAAGATTCAATGCAGAAGGTGGGATAGGGTACAGGATGGATGGTATGGGGGTCTGTGAGCCGCCTCCTGGCAGTAAACCTGGATTATTCCACAACGCACACACTACCTTGATGAAGCCCACCTCTCTCCAACCTCCATCCCTTTTGGCGCTATCCTTCCTCCCTGTGCCAGTCTTAAAGCTCAGGCCTAGTGCTGATGTAACTTTTCTTTCTTTCTCATTCCCTCTCTACTTCCATCTGAAGTATGGCAGTGAACTAATGCAGCCCAGCCACAGAACAGTGGGAAGATTAGCACGCCCACCCTCTCTTACTGCTTCCTTTCTTCCTCGACCTCCTGCCATCAGGCTACTCCACACGTAGATGCCCCACCTAGAGAGAGAGAACTGAGGGAAAAATCTAATCTGTGCTGAGGATTTAGCACTTCCTGGGAGATGGAGGAATATGTAGCCTATGTGGAGGACTGAGGAAATGAAGCAGCCTGTCAGTGAGGCTTGATGAGGAACAATCTGAGGAGAGGACGAAATGGCAGCTGTGTAAGACAAAGGAGATGATCATGGACTACAGTAAAAGGAGGACCGAGCATACCCCCATTCTCATCGACGGGGCTGTAGTGGAGCAAGTTGAGAGCTTCAAGTTCCTTGGCGTCCACATCACCAACCAGCTAACATGGTCCAAGCACACCAAAACCGTCGTGAAGGCACAACAAAACATATTCCCCCTCGGGAGATGAAAAGATTGAGCATGGTCCTCAGATCCTCCAAAGGTTTTACAGCTGCACCATCGAGAGCATCCTGACGGGTTGCATCACTGCCTGGTATGGCAACTGCTTGGCCTCCGACCGCAAGGCATTACAGAGGGTAGTGCGTACAGCCCAGTACATCACCGGGGTCAAGCTTCTTGCCATCCAGGACCTCTATACCAGGTGGTGTCAGAGGAAGGCCCTAAAAATAGTTGAAGATGGTAGCCACCCTAATCATAGACTGTTCTCTCTGCTACTGCACGGCAAGCAGTACCGGAGCGCCAAGTCTAGGTCCAAGAAGCTTCTAAACAGCTTCTACCCCCAAGCCATAACACTCCTGAACATCTAATCAAATGGCTACCCAGACTATTTGCATTGCCCCCACCCTCTTCTACGCTGCTGCTACTCTCTGTTATTATCTATGCATAGTCACTTTAATAACTCTACCTACATGTACATATTACCTCAATTACCTCTACAACAGTGCCCCCACACATTGAGTCTGTACCGGTACCCCCTGTATTTAGCCCTGCTATTGTTATTTACTGCTTCTCTTTAATTATTTGTTATTCTAATTTTTTACTTCTTTTTTGGGGGGTATTTTCTTACAAGCTATTAACCAACAATGCAGTTAAGCAAGCATTTCACTGTAAGCTCTTGCACATAATCTTTATCTGACACCTTTTTTTTGTCAGCTAGCTAGCTACCTTGATCCAAAACAAAATATATATTGAACAATTTTATTTACTGTTCTATATTTTATTTAACTCATATTTTTCTTATTTATGCATTTGGTCTTAAACAGAATACTATCCTAGTAGCAGGCAGATATGTATAATTTACCATGAATACTAGGCTTGTTTTTTTGCAAGGAAGCTATATAGCTACCTAGCTACCTACCTAGATCATAATAATATAAATAATCATCTTAGCAACATACCCTTATTTTACCAGATCCTCTTCTCCTTCAGCCTGTGGAGGTCTTTATTTAATCCATCATAGTTTATTACAATTATAGGAATAAGGATAAATCTGTACTGAACAAAAAAATTAACTCAACATGCAAAGTGTTGCTCCCAAGTTTCAAGACTGTGGTCCTTCTGTAGCTCAGTTGGTAGAGCATGGTGCTTGTAACGCCAGGGTAGTGGGTTCGATTCCCGGGACCACCCATACGTAGAATTTATGCACACATGACTGTAAGTCACTTTGGATAAAAGCGTCTGCTAAATGGCATATATTATTATTATTATTATTAAGACCTGAAATAAAATAACCCAGAAATTGTCCGTACGCACAAAAAGTGTATTTCGCTCACATTATATGCACACAGTTGTTTACATCTGTGTTAGTGAGCTTTTCTCCTTAGCCAATATAATTCATCCACCTGACAGGTGTGGCACATCAAGAAGCTGATTAAACAGCATGATCATTACACCGTTGTATTCGGCGCATGTGACAAATACAATTTGATTTGATTTCATACGGCAAATTGATATGCCCCTGATGCGCACATACACACACAAAATGAGGTATAAGCATACCTGTGTGCCCCCAGAAAAAGCTATCTGAATGAGCAAATGAATAATTGAGCTCGGCAATGACCAGGGTCTGATAGGGTGGTTGCTGCATCCACTCTCGTCGAGACGTTTTTGAGACCACCTTGACAGAAATGGCATGTTTGCTGCACTTGAGATTCAGAATAATGGAAATTGCATATGCCACCGCCGGAGCACGGATCAGATAACACCGCATGCATGTTGATGTTATCGGTTTACTGCCCGCCCGCCGGTATATGACTGGCTTGGAGAGAAGCGTATTGACTCAGGAGGGGAATTGATCACTTTCTGAAGGCGGTGAACTGAGGTTTTTGGGATATTCTCCGCTGGCGTCTCCGTGGAGCTAATTCTAATGTAAATGTCAGTCAAATGGACCATGTCCAGGCTGTGAATCCTGACAAGGCCAGAAATTCTGTAGTTATTTACCGTCGATTCTGTCTCCTCCATGTCGGCTTTGGCACTTGTGGCTTTTCTTCTATCCATCGCCGGTACCATTTAATGCCATTGTTTGGCTCCCAATAGAAGACGGACAATACATTTTGAAGGGAATAGGCTCGTCGGGTTTATGTACACCCATATTCATTATAAACTGAGTAGGTATATATCGAAATTCAAGAAATAGTCGGAAAAGCAATAAAGGGTTTTGTGAAATCCTCTCAAAGGGACTTTGAATCTGAGGCCTTCTCATGGCGTTTTCCTGAAAAGCTTAGGACACCAGACTGAGGCAAATAGGGTTTCTCAGAGGAGACTCCTGCGGTGTCCTAAAATGAACCAGACAGGATAGACTGGAATTGAATTTCTAACCTTTTAACAAAACTCTCATGACTCTACAGTGACCCACTGTCATTTATGGTCACGCAGGCTTACTAATATGTCCCTATGGATCCCTTTTTCAGGCAATTGTATGATTGTATTTTCAAGTTTATGGTTGGTCATACTGAAGATTTAGGCCTGCAAATCTAGTCTCTTCCACCTGTTGATATATCTGTTTAACACAGACATCAATAGTGACATTTTGTCACCCAACACATAGAAATGCTTGTATGTAAGAATGTTCATTTCAGCTGCTTCCAGCAGACCAGACTGGTCTTAATTCTGAGCCCAAGCCATCTCCATCCAGTCTGCCTGGGACATGTACTTTTCTATCCGACACTGTTGTTTATACATGCCATACAGAGTTTGTTTGAGCGGTATGTATTTGCTTCCCTGAACTTAGCATGACATTTTTCGTTCTCCCATTTATGGTGATAAATGATTTTTTTTTTGTGCTGGCAATTTTTGTCTCCACTGCTTTTATGGAGGCTTACCTCAACACACGTTTTAAGCACAGTATACCACATAGTAAATGGCTGCTGTGTTAAGGGTGTCTTTGTGTGCTGGATTGTGACAAATGGAAAATTACCTGAGGGAAAACAATACATATGAAACATAGCAAAGACAACTTCAAGACTCGTTCACGTGAGGGAATATTAGTGTTTACACATTGTAGGACTCAATATTATGACCTGAGCACTGACCGAGAAATGCCTATTGTTTTTTTGCATACTCTGATTGCATTTTTTCTCATTAACATTCAATTATTCTTCAGCTGGTGTTTTACATAGTTTCAAAGGGAAAGAGCTGACATTTTTATTATATTTTTTACACTGAGCTGTCACAGGATAAAATTGTAGTTATACAAGGATGATTATTCATTCATCTTCTCCCAGAGGAAGGTACCTTCATTTCCATAACCTGAGGCTCTACTGTACACCACCCTTTTACAAACACAAGGCCTGGCCAAACAGGTTGTGTTTCACTAAGTTTTTTTTGTATGTCTGTGGGGAGAGTCAGGCACATGTTTGTGTACAGTCATTTTCTTAAGCCAATTGATGTTTGCCTTTGAAGAGAGCCTTCTTGATTCTTGGTGGTTTGTGGAAAGCTTTCAAGCCCTTTCGCTTTAAACATCAAACCAGCTGTCTTAAGATTTGCTCTTGGAGTGAGAATTGAAAAGCAGAGAGAGAGTGTCTGACAGTGAGAGCACCCAGCAACGTGTCAGGTGTGTGATCTTAAACTTCTCCTGAGGGCGGAATCAGAGGAGCAGAAGCAGCGGATAAGGCCAATCTTAAAATGCCACGGCTGCCCCGAGAGGGAAATTACATTTGACTTGAAAAGGACAACTCTGACATGGCCAATTTAATAATTAAAGTAGTTTTGGCTTTAATGAGCTGTTCTATTACAGAGTTGTCCCTTGAGAAGATGGTTTATATAATTTAATTTTTGTATCTGTTATTTTACCAGGTAAGTTGACTGAGAACACATTCTCATTTACAGCAACAACCTGGGGAATAGTAGGAATGAGCCAATTGTAAACTAGGGATTATTAGGTGAACGTGATGCTTTAAGGGCCAATAAGTGCCACAGGGTCTTTAATGACCTCAGAGAGTCAGGACACCTGTAACATCCCATCCAGAAGACAGCACCCTACATAGGGCAGTGTCCCCAATCACTGCCCTGGGGAATTGGGATATGTTTTTAGACCAGAGGAAAGAGTGCCTACTACTGGCCCTCCAACACCACTTCCAGCAGCATCTGGTCTCCCATCCAGGAACTGACCAGGACCAACCCTGCTTAGCTTCAGAAGCAAGCCAGCAGTGGTATGCAGGGTGGTATGCAGCTGGCTTTATGGTGTTGCGGCATTGTCATGCTCTCTCCATGACTGCCCTGTGCCATCATTTTGAGGGGGCTACATCATGAATGAGCTGGATAAATCGCCCTAAACCTTGTCCCTTAAAGACCACTTCCAGAGTCAACAGGATGATGATTGTGGCTTTACAGTTGTTTAGAACGCGGTGGTGGGCAAACGCCCCGCAAAGTTCAGAGGCCTCGACCATTAATCAAGTCATGGAATTCAATACCAAGTGTCCCTTTTCAAGTGTACGCTCTTCATATCAAAAGGAGCGTGATGACCTTTTTAAGTGCTATGCAAATTAAAACTTATACCAACTTTCCTCCTACTCTATCAGCAGTGCTATTCACCATCAAATACAGATGGAACAAAGTGACGGTATATGCCCTTTACAACGACTTGTTTTGACAGACGCTTCCTCTTTTGCGGATCTTCATACAAAGACCCCATGCTGTAAGTCCACAAGCTCTCGAGCATTCTTGAAAGACGCTACACTTCCTTATCAAAGCACTGACATGAATGTGTTGTTTGATGGTTTCAACCCATAATAACTTCCATTTGATGAAGCGATCATGGCAATCAGATATTACAGCACCCCTCCTGTTATTGACATCTGTCATCGTGGCCACTTTTGTCTTCTCATGAATTGGTAATCAGTCTCAGGCAAACGCAGGGAGCCACTATTTATGTGCTTTGTTTAGAAAATTGATAGGACAGCGTCGAGCATTGTGGGATGCCTGGTAACCTGACACTGACAGTGTTGTGACTGTCAAGTTTTGCAAAGAATTGGGAAGACTTTGTTACATTTTAAAGTCAGGTCGAGGGTCTTTATGATCAACCAACTTGAGAAATGCTCAGTCAAACCTCATCAACCAGGCTCTTTCTTTTTCTGAAACATTGTTTTGGGAAAATTCTGCAAATTTCTTGTTGACACAACTATAAAAACCAATAACCATGAGGCAATTTCTGCAATCTGCATGAAATCATAAAGAACCAGTTTTCACTTGACATAAGGCCCCGCATGCAAACGAATGTTAATGTGTCGTTATCACGCCGCTAACGTGATATATTCATATTTTATTAGCGCTTTGGCTTTCCAACAGTGAACTACAAATGTTTACAATGCCCATTGGTTACAAATCTTAACACTTCTCACACCCCCAAGCCAAATTCAGTCCTATGATGACAGCCATCTGCTCAGAGCAGATCAGAATATGTCTAAAAGCACACTCCCGTTCGAGTGTCAACTCACCACAAACGTCACTTTCCGTTGGTTCGTTACATAAGCATATTTCTCTACGTTCTCTTTGGGCGATGTACCGTATATACCGTATACCAGGTTATTTGAAAAAAGCCATACCGCTGAAACTATTTCTTAGATTTATTTTTTATACATTAAATACCTGCAGTCAACTTGTGCAATACGTTAGGAGATAAAGAACATTGCATTGTTTATTTTAGCTGTCACATTATGAAGCTTACGGTAGTCCCCAGTCATGTGTAATGTGGTGTTTGTTTAGAAGGACACAACCACGCTAAGAGCTGAGCCTTGTGAGTCACTCACTGTTGTGCAGCATGTTACAGGTGATTTGTTTACAGTATGGAATAAACATGTTTGTCAGCTATCTAAAAACTATTAAGTTAACTGTGCTAAATGCTCTGCAGTTGTGCATTTGGTTTGCTAATTTAGTAGCTAGTTAGCTATCTAACTACAGTGAGGGGAAAAAAGTATTTGATCCCCTGCTGATTTTGTACGTTTGCCCACTGACAAAGAAATGATCCGTCTATAATTTTAATGGTAGGTTTATCTGAACAGTGAGAGACAGAATAACAACAAAAACATCCAGAAAAACGCATGTCAAAAATGTTATACATTTATTTGTATTTTAATGAGGGAAATAAGTATTTGACCCCTCTGCAAAACATGACTTAATGCTTGGTGGCAAAACCCTTCTTGGCAATCACAGAGGTCAGACGTTTCTTGTAGTTGGCCACCAGGTTTGCACACATTTTAGGAGGGATTTTGTCCCACTCCTCTTTGCAGATCTTCTCCAAGTCATTAAGGTTTCGAGGCTGACGTTTGGCAACTCAAACCTTCAGCTCCCTCCACAGATTTTCTACAGGATTAAGGTCTGGAGACTGGCTAGGACACTCCTTTGTTCCCTTGGCCGTGTGTTTTGGGTCATTGTCATGCCTAAATACCCATCCACGACCCATTTTCAATGCCCTGGCTGAGGGAAGGAGGTTCTCACCCAAGATTTGACGGTACATGGCCCCCTCCATCGTCCCTTTGATGCAGTGAAGTTGTCCTGGCCCCTTAGCAGAAAAACACCCCCATAATGTTTCCACCTCCATGTTTGACGGTGGGGATGGTGTTCTTGGGGTCATAGGCAGCATTCCTCCTCCTCCAAACACGGCGAGTTGAGTTGATGCCAAAGAGCTCCATTTTGGTCTCATCTGACCACAACACTTTCACCCAGTCGTTCTATGAATCATTCAGATGTTCATTGGCAAACTTCAGACAGGCATGTATATGTGCTTTCTTGAGCAGGGGGATTGTGGGCGCTGCAGGATTTCAGTCCTTCAGGGCGTAGTGTGTTACCAATTGTTTTCTTGGTGACTATGGTCTCAGCTGCCTTGAGATCATTGGCAAGATCCTCCCGTGTAGTTCTGGGCTGATTCCTCATCATTCTAATGATCATTGCAACTCCACGAGGTGAGATCTTGCATGGGACCCCAGGCCAAGGGAGATTGACAGTTTGAATAATCGCACCAACTGTTGTCACCATCTCACCAAGCTGCTTGGCTATGGTCTTGTAGCCCATTCCAGCCTTGTGTAGGTCTACAATCTTGTCCCTGACATCCTTGGAGAGCTTTTTGGTCTTGGCCATGGTGGAGAGTTTGGAATCTGATTGATTCCTTCTATGGATAAGTGTCTTTTATGCAGGTAACAAACTGAGATTAGGAGTACTCCCTTTAAGAGTGTGCACCTAATCTCAGTTCGTTACCTGTATAAAAGACACCTGGGAGCCAGAAATCTTTCTGATTGAGAGGGGGTCAAATACTTATTTCCCTAATTGAAATGCAAATAATTTTATAACATTCTTGACATGCGTTTTTCTGGATTTTTTGTTGTTGTAAAGTCTCTCACTGTTCAAATAAACCTACCATTAACATTATAGACTGATCATTTCTTTGTCAGTGGGCAAACATACAAAATCAGCAGGGTGTCAAATACTTTTCCCCCTCACTGTAAGTGGTTAGCTTGTTCCAAAATTAAGTGTTCACTTGGTAACAGCAGAGAATCCCCTCTTGGATCAAGAGCCTTGCTGGCTAATATTTACAGTGCAAGAAGATACCAGTAGCGTCCAGCTTTTTAGGCTAACTTGCTACCTTACAGCTAAAGCTAACATCAATTCTCTATCCTAGTACTTTTTAGTGCCCGACCGATATGTTTATACTGATTCTGATTTTTTGGGGGGGCAAAATTTACTTATACTAATATACACTATATATACAAAAGTATATGGACACCCATTCAAATTGTGGATTTGGCTATTTCAGCCACCCCTGTTACTGACAGGTGTATACAATCGAGAACACAGCCATGCAATCTCCATAGTAGAAGAGTGTCCTCAATGAAGAGCTCAATGACTTTCAACGTGGCAACATCATAGTCAGTTCGTCAAATTTCTGCACTGCTAGACCTGTTCTGGTCAACTGGGAGTTGTTATTGTGAAGTGGAAATGTCTAGGAGCAACAGCGACTCAGCAGCGAGTGGTAGGCCACACAAGCTCACAGAACGGGACCACCGAGTGCTGAAGCGAGTAGTGTGTAAAACTAGTCTGTCCTCGGTTGCAGCACTCACTACCGAGTTCCAAACTGCCTCTGGAAGCAACGTCAGCACAATAACTGTTTGTCGGGAAGTTCATGAAATGGGTTTACATGGCCGAGCAGCCGCACACAAGTCTAAGATCACCGTGCACAATTCCAAGCGTTGGCTGGAGTGGTGTAACGCTCGCTGACATTGGAGCAGTGAAAACTTGTTCTCTGGAGTGATGAATCACACTTCACCATCTGGCAGTCCGACAGACAAATCTGGGTTTGGCGGATGCCAGGAGAACGCTACCTGCCTGAATGCGTAGTGAAACTGTAAAGTTTGGTGGAGGAGGAATTATGGTCTGGGGCTGTTTTTCATGGTTCGGTCTTGGTCCCTTAGTTCCTGTGAAGGGAAATCTACAGCAAACATTGATATTCTAGATGATTTTGTGCTTCCGGCTTTGGCAGCAGTTTGGGAAAGGCTCTTTCCGGTTTCAGCATGACAATCCCCTGTGCACAAAGCAAGGTCCATACAGAAGTGTTTTTTTGATGTCGGTCTGGAAGAACTTGACTGGCCTGCACAGAGCCCTGACCTCAACCCCACTGATCACCTTTGGGGTGAATTGGAACGCCGACTGCAAGCCAGGTCTAATTATCCAACATCAGTACCTCTTGTGTCTGAATGAAAGCAAGTCCCCACAGCAATGTTCAACATCTGGGTGGACCAACTCCATTTTAATGCCCATAATTTTTGAACGAGTTGGTGTCCACATACTTTTGGTCATGTAGTGTATCTGCCAATATACTTATTTTACAGTGGGGAAATTCTAAAGTTTTTTTTTCCCCCCACACTGAATTGTCATACATTGTCATCCAAAAGAGAAATGATCCAATAGCTAAACATGTGATGTAATGTATTGTGACAATAATGACACATGAGAATGTTTTTAGATAAGCATGATATTCCCCCTTTTCATCCTATTTATTGAATATCGGTTATTGATGGAATTATCACCCGAAACCGTTAATATAGCGTTAAAAGTCCAATACCGACCAATAATATTGGCATATATATCGGTAGGGCTCTAGTACTTTGTGATGAATTTAAACCATAATGGTAATGATCCTGTTTTCAAAGCTGTACCACCAGAACTTTATTAATTCACTGAAATCGCTTTCTCTCAGGTTTCGCCCCTCTCTTGCCTCTTGACTGACCTCATTGCTGGTTAAATAGACAGTGCACACTTTTATACAGTAAGATACTTTCATGCAAAGGTTGTTGATCAGTACAATAAAATAAGTCCCAATGGAAGGGAAACAGATTGTTTTGTCATCTGTAACGCCATGAAATCTGCCAAAACAAGCTCAATAATTCATTGTATGCACACACTCCTGTTGAATATGCATACACCTGTATTGTAAATAGTAGGCCTAGGCTACATCTTGTTTTACCCATGTAATCAAGAGATTTTTCCATTTCATTAAATTACCTTTATGTTGTTAGATTATTAAAAACAAAGTCAAATTGATCAAATGATTGTATAATTGATTAATTAATGCATACACGGCTGTCTCTGAAAAATGTTGATGTAAAAAAATGTTAACTCAAAAGATGGAGCAGTAGCTGAGTTTATCTGTCTGGATCAAGTGTCATCCTTTGACTTTGGTTAATATGCCTTCTTTATTTACCATGGTATCATTTTGGTATTGAGTATCGTGAATGTATCCAGAATTGTGTTCTGGTATCGTGACAACACTATTGGGCTATGAATAATTCTTCAGAGACAATGGCTGTCATGCATTTGCTTCCCTGTGCATAATCCTGGTCGAACCCTCAGGAGGAGTCTCGCCGTGTACGCTGGATGGCCTTCGACGACACAGGGAGGAAGGGTGGGCCCTGGAAGACAAAGGACTGTGAGACACAGGCTTGATACGGGAGACATGAAAGGTGAGGTGTATACAAAGGGTACGGGGCAACAGAAGACGAACAGCAGAGGGGCTAAACCGGGGGACAGTTTGCGAGACTCCACCCGGACCGGCAGATCCCGGGTGGATAGCCTACCTTCTGCCCGAGATGATACCGGGGAGCCGGGGTCTGATTGCGATCCGCTTGTCATCGAAACCTGGAGGTGGTCTTAAAGGCCGATCAGGCCCTCCTCAAGAGTGGGGGCTGATACCCCAGTTAACACTCGAAGGCAGATAGGCCTGTGGCAGAGTAGGGAAGGGTGTTGCGGGCATATTTGACCCACACAAGCTGCTGGCTCCAGGTGGTTGGGTTGGCAGAGACGAGGCAGCGCAGGGTGGTCTCGAGGTCCTGGTTGGCACTCTCTAACTGGCCGTTGGCCTGGGGGTGAAACCCGGAGGACAGGCTGGTTGACGACCCAATGAGGGTGCAGGACGCCTTCCAGATCTGGGACAAGAACTGAGGACCCCGGTCGGAGACCATGTCCACGGGCAGTCCGGAAGACATTCTGCACCATGGGCTGGGCTATCTCTTTGGCCGAGGGTAGTTTGGGGAGAGGAATGAAGTGGCGGCTTTGGAGAACCGATCAACCACGGTCAGGATGGTGGTGTGTCCATCAGACGGTGGAAGACCCATGACATGTGAGACCAGGGACGGTGGAGGACAGGCAGTGGTTGGAGGAGACCAGCTGGAGCTTGCGAAGGAGTCCTGTTCTGTGCACAAACTGTGCAAGCGGCGACGAATGTGGACACGTCCTGGACCATGGTAGGAAGCGCTGGAAGGACCATGGTAGGAAGCGCAATAGCACTGTCGCATAAAGGCCAGGGTCCGACAGGCGCCCATGTGGCAGGCCAGCCTGGAGGAGTGGGCCCACTCCAGGAACGTGGCGCGGACGGTGTCAGGAACGAACATCCAGTTATCATGGCCCCCCGGGGTTTGACTGGGAATACTGCGCCTCACGGACCTACTTCCCTATTCCCCAGCTGAGTGCTATCGCCAGGCATGAGGTGGGAAGGATGGTCTCAGGTTCCGGGGTAGTAGTCGTGGGGCTATAGCGACAGGACAGTGCACGAGAGGTACGAGAGGGAAAGGTGAACCGTGTGAACAGCAGGGCCCATCTGGCTTGCCTGGAGTTGAGGTGCTTGGCGGTGTGGAGATGCTCCTGGTTCTTTTGGCCAGTCCACACGATGAACGGGGATGTGCCACCGCCTCCAGTCAGTGCCTCCATTCCTCCCACACCATCTTCCCCGCGAGAAGCTCCCAATTCCCCACATCGTAGTTCCTTTCCGTGGCGTTGAGGCAATGGGAGAAGAAGGCGCAGGGATGTAGCTTGAGGTCAAGGGCAGAACGCTGGGATAGGACAGGCTCCACTCCGACGTCTGAAGCATCAGCCTCTACCACGAACTGACGAGATGGGTCCAGATGACCCAGGATGGGAACTGTGGTGAAGTGATGTTTGAGGTCCCTGGAAACGCCCGGCCAGCAGCAGATGTTTTGTCTACTGATGTTTTCATTATTTGACCACTTCTTTTGAACGTGTGTCTTGATGGTTCAGGTATAAAAATGGTAACAGCTTATAAAAATAAGTTGTAACAAAGGCACTCCACAAATAAAATTGATTGAACACTTACATTTTTTATATATAGCCTACAATTACATAACCTAATGAAAATACTCATGTGTTATTTGAAATAAAATACATATTGTATTCTAATGTTACCCAAGGCCTTCATAAACATTTTTGCGAGAGCATATATAAAATATATGAATTACACTGTTAGAATGTTGCAGTCAGAATGACTGCTCTTTAGCTTGAAGGGGGGTCCATCGAGGCCCAGAGGTTCTAGTGTTAAGGCCTGTGTGTGTGCTTGTAGGCCTGCATGCTTGAAAGTGAGAGAGTGTGTGTGTTCTTTGAGATTGAGTGTTCCAGTGTGTCTGTGTGGACATTTCACGCCAAGCCCCATTGTATGCTTGGTGTAACTGCACAGTTAGTTTGGATTCATTGGCTCGCCTCGATGTGTGAAAGTGGCACCACTTTGCGAACCCAGTGCATGAAAGTGGCATTGCTTCACCAGTCAATAGTATGAATTATGTATGGCAGGAGTAGGTGAAAGCCTTGTTCCGCATCATCTGCAGCCTGTTCAGCAAATTAGCATTTGGAAAGGTGTCAGCCTTTGTCAGGGGTTTTAGCTCTATTTTATGGCTTATAATATGGAAATAGAAGGAGCAAGGGGTGCCTTTTCAGCGTCTGTTTCACACTGTTCCTTTTCCTGATTGGTCAGCTTTGAGGGAACATGCTGTAAGGTGTGGACATGGCATATGGGGGTGATCATCGATTGGATAGAACCCAGTTGGGTTCAGCTTGGACCAGTGGATGGTCATCAAAACCTGTCTAGGATTGGCTGGAAAACAACAAAGCTGAAAAATGCCCTTGCTACTGATTGAATGCACTTGAGTTGACATCGGACTGATTTTCCTCGACAGTCAATAGGTTTTTAATTAATTTTAGTGCAGTGCATCTACGCTACCTTATCTGTGTGCTATCCAGGCTGTATTACATCCGGCCGTGATTGGGAGTCCCGGCGCACAATCGGCCCAGCGTTGTCCGGGTTTGGCCGGGGTAGAATTGGTTCTTAAGTGACTTGCCTAGTTAAATAAAGGTTAAATAAAATTAAAATAAGTATTCTCCCTTCCCCCCTATCCCTCCCCTCCCCTCTCCCTCTTCACTTCCCTCACCCCCTCAACTTTTACATCGTCTGTCTTCAATTCTCCTGTCTACCCTCTTCCCCTCTTTTATTTTTCCTCCCCCTTCCCATCCCTCCCCTCTAATCTTCCTCTCCTCTCTCCTTATATCATCTCTATAGGCTCTAACTGGCCCTCAATAGTTTTCAATTGACACTCCAGTTGTCCATCACACTGTAAAAAGGCATTGAGTTTCAAATTAATAATGGCTATCTAAAGTCCATTGAGAAATAATAGAGTGAATTTCTAGAAGAAAGTTAAAATCGCGAAGCAGGCCAAGTAACAAAGCCAAATAGTGGGGAAATTCAAACACAAAAACACACTGTCAGTGTTGCCCTTAATACATTTACTTGACAAACCAAGCCCTGCTCTGTTACTTCTAGGCTAATTCATTCAGAGTGCACTGCATCTTTTTTCTCCTCTTACTTGAAGATTTGGAATTAAAGGAGAAAGGAAGAGCTGCTTTTCTTCCCACAAGTCAAGGGTTTGTTAGACGCGATACATAAAATCTGCTAGCTGCAAATGGCAAGGACCATTGAGTACAAGAGGCGCACTTTGTTTCCAGACAAACAAGGTCGTTGCGTTTTACTGTTGCCACTGCTGTTTTTTTCCCTGTGTTCGACGTCTGTGATTTTGTCTCTCTCTGCCTTGGCTGCTCTGTAGGCTTGGCTCAGCGAAGCCACCATCAGTCTTGATTCGGGCCGAGGCTAGAGCCTCTGGAACAAATTAAGCCAAATAATGCAATCTCTCCATCCATCCACCACCTCCAACATCCTGCCCCTTTGCTCTGTGCATTGGTACCTCTTCCTCTTGGGCAATTTTAGCTGGCCTGCTTGGAAACGTTTTTGATGTGCAATGTTTTTGATGTGGAATTGTAATCTTAGGCTAGTTAGCGTGTAGGCGAAAAACGATACAAAAAGGAAAAAAATTCATCCAAGGCCACTTGCATTAAAATTGATTTCAGTGCTTTCCAGTGCCATCTTTCTTTTTCCATGTTAACCCCTCTTCAGTGAAGAGTTAACCTGTGTAGTCTAATAAAGGCTGTCTGCAAGACTAGGATACATAACGGTTGTGGAGGGAGTGTTGATCATAACTAACCACAGGCTCACAATCAGACTCCTAATGAAAAACCCACCAAATCACTCACCCACCCACCAGCTGTGGCAGGAGCGGGTGTTCTGTCTGTGTGGGGGTTTTGTTTTTCTTTGCTTCACTGATAATGGCAGTCCTAATAGTGCTGTAATTATCGCGCCGGTGGGGGAAAACCAGGAAATGTATGTTGATCATTCACAGTCCTAATGGGAAACCCTCTCATTCACTTCTCCCAGGGATCATCAGCAACATCCTCGTGGAGAGGGCTATGGGTGGTAGGGTAGCAATGGGACTGGAGGTGCACCTAGGCCTAATGTTAAGGATTCTCCTGCATGCCAAGTCATTGCCATGTAAGACATCAGCTCCGGCCCTCTGGTGAATTTAGGAGAGTGATCGGATCATCTCGAAAAGCGAGCTCATAGACCTGCTGAGTGTATCGTAACATGGCAGCTTGAATAATCCTCTTTCTCTCTTCTCTCTCTCTCTTTCCGTCTAGGTAAGCACTTTCTTTGGCCCCTGGTGGTAATGATGATGATGATGGGGGATGGTTTGAGTGAGAGCACCTCACATTGCCAGCAGGTCCTGATGGTTCCAGCCCTGTGAGGAGCTGTACCGGAGGGGGACCGATTAAGGTGACAAACCGCACCATTGAGTTCAGGGCTCAGAGAGATGTCTGTGGCCCTGGCTCTTGCCGACCAGGCAGGATTAGCACACACTGGACTGATGTTATGTCCCCATCCCATCTCTGACCATTGAATCTCAGACCCCATCACTAGACAGAGGAGAGAGGTTGAAGAAAGGAATGAACTAGCTTTTGATCTGTCCCTCCTTAATTTTAGGGCTACCATGTGGGATTTGTTCACTAATGTTGCCAGAATTTGAACTCCAACCCTAACTGACCTGATTTTTGTCATCAAGCGCTCTATTCTTGGCCCAAATTGACCGTGCCAGGCCTATACCCACTGGCTCTTTAGATCGGAAAGAACATGATCGACACTGAACAAAAATATAAACGCAACATGAAACAATTTTAATGATTTTACTGAGTTACAGTTCATAAGGAAATCAGTCAATTGAAATAAATTCATTATGCCCTAATCTATGGATTAGGGGTGCAGCAATGGGCAGCAATGGGTGGGCCTGGGAGGGCATAGGCCAACCCACTTGGGAGCCAGGCACAGCCAATCAGGATAATTTTTTTCCACACAAAAGGGCTTAATTACAGACAGAAATACTCCTCAGTTTCATCAGTGTGGCTGGTCTCAGACGATCCCGCAGGTGAAGAAGCCGGATGTGGAGGTGCTTGGCTGGAGTGGTTACACGGGGTCTGCGGTTGCATTGCCGATTGGACATACTGCCAAATTCTCTAACATTTTTACGTTAGAAGTGGCTAGATAGAGAAATGAACATTACATTCTCTGGCAATAGAATTGAGGTGGCTTATAGTAGAGAAACTCTCAGGCAAGAGCTCTGGTGAACATTCCTGCAGTCAGCATGCCAGTTGCACGCACCCTCAAAACTTGAGGCATCTGTGGCATTGTATTGTGTGACAAAACTGTACATTTTAGAGTGGCCTTTTATTGCCCCCAGCACAAGGTGCACTGGTGTAATGATCATGCTGTTTAATCAGCTTCTTGATATGCCACTCCACTGTCATATGTATGGGATTATCTTGGCAAAGGAGAAATGCTCACTAACAGGGATGTAAACACATTTGTGCACATCATTTGAGAAGATAAACCTTTTGTGTGTATGGAACATTTCTGCAATATTTTATTTCAGCTCATGAAACATGGGACCAACACTTTACATGTGATAATATTTTTGTTCAGTATACTTTGGTCCTGTAAAACAGGTGGTAGTGGACGAGGGAGGTACAAATGATCTCCTACCTAGGTCTCCTAACGACATCTGTCTGTTAATGCCCACTCGCCATACATACAACCAAAACAATTTTGAGTGGAATGCTGACAGAATCTCCATCTGTACTTTCAATCCGCTTTGAGTGGCAAAATGGCTTTTATTTCATATTATTGTTATCTATACAATAGCCCATCTTTATATTATGTTGTGTATTGTTACTTATTTTTTTATCTTTATTTTACTAGGCAAGTCAGTTAAGAACAAATTCTTATTTTCAATGACAGCCTAGGAACAGTGGGTTAACAGTGGATATATGTATAAATCTTGCTCTCTATCTCCCCAACATTTGCAACATTGTTTCAATATTAAAAGTTGATCTCCAGGTGTTGCATAGTAATGAACGTGTCGGTAGTCGGGAGGAGACAGACAGGCAGGCAGCTTTTCTCAGCCAGTCGAAATCATGAATCAGCTGACATAGTTCTTTGTATGTTTCCATAAAAATCATCAATAGAAAACAGGTAAAAAAACAATGCAGCTAGTTTGCAGTCTTTCCAGCTTTAGTTTGAAGTCATTGTGTTAGCTGTGTTGTTGGCTAGCTTCTCTGAACAACAGTGTCCTGACGAGAGAGTACATTTTCTATGCTAGTTGAAAACTCGCATCATTAGCTCATTGTTATGGATGTATCCAAATAAATGTAACTAGAAAACAGCTTAAACAAATGCAAATGCAGCTACTTTGCTGTTATTCTGGCTGCACTGTTTGACGTGACTGTAAGTTAGGCATAGTTGGCAAGCTAGGAAGCAAGGAGTAAGAACATTGCCAGCCAGAATGACAATGGAATATTTAGAACAAAAATACTTAACATCTGGGTCGCGTCTCTGGGGCAACCGAACTGATAGAATGAACGACCAGCTGGCTTGGATAGCAACCTCTTAGATTTGTGTCGGGACAATATCTTGTGGAAGGATGAAATAGTATGAATACATTCATCAAAATAAATGCTTTTAGTAAAATGTATCAATCATTAGCCGGTGCTTAGGCCTAAAAACACCCGTGCCGATATATCCTCCAAACACCGGCTTCAAGGACATTATCACTTAAGTAGAGTATATCTTTCTGTTCTCTCCTACATGGCCATATGCACAGATATTGACAAGCACCGGTCAGAAATAGCCCCATTTGGATGCAAAGGCATAAATAGCACAGGCCTCCCAATCATGTTTCCAACTGTGGCCGTTTTCTCTCTCTATCCTATTCCCATTTTGATGGGAGGAAAGATGTGGAAAACAGTAGAGAAGGAGATCATGTCAAAGCTGAGGGCCTAGCCAAGTTTGAACCCCTGATCCAAGTGAGGACCAATCAGCTTCTCTTGTCCAAGACTTCAGGTCAATAGGGAAATAGGGCCTATGCAAGTCTGTTTCTCTTTCTCTTCTCACACTCACTCACTCACTCTGCTCTCACAGTTCATGTCCCAACGGGATGTTCAAAATAAAATCAAGACAGTTGCAGGTTCATCCAGAGGACTCTCTGGGTCCAGTGAAGGCCAATGTTTTAAAAGAGGCCCTAACTATTGTTTGACAAACACAATTCAGGCAGACAGTCTTCTTTTAGGATGTGACTAGAGTGCACCTCAGTAGCTGTTCTATAGTTGAGGAAAGTGGAGTTAAATTACAGGTCTAATGTACATCCATAGTTTGTTTTCGGTACAATCTACAGGAATAATAGGATTAGGGATAAGAAGATGTGTCTCAGCAGTGCTTAGACTTCACACAGTAAGATTTTCACAAGAAGACCTGTCTCAAATAGGTGTGACAATAACACACAAGCCTGAGGCAGTAAATACCTTACCTATGACATTTACGTCTCTTCTTAAGATAATGAATTCAGCAATGACTGAATGTGCCTATGTCCTTGATAAAATAAAATCCTGTTATATTTAGCTTGTTTAAATTGAAGCCCTATTCATTTATATCTCGGTTGAACAGCTAATTGGATTTGTGGCTCCTCGTGCTAATGCCTGAAGCTTAACCACTCTGCAAGGCACAACCTTTAGATTTATCACAAACAAATTCTCCCAATATATTCCAAAAGACCACCATTTATTTTGTCCTTGTCAATTTTCCACGAATGATTGTTGTCTGTACAATAGCACATCTTTCTATTATGTTGTGTACTGTTACAGAGTGTGTATCTCTCTATGGTGCTTCATTAGGGGTCTAGAGAGAACAGTTACTACATTTAATGACATTCTTGAACCTAAAACATGTTATTGAAAAGCATGGCTGTATTACGGGATTAGACAAGTTTTTATGGGTGTATTATTTACATGCTGCCGAGCTTTAATGTAAGTGCTGCTTTCCATTTGGGATGTGGTTTTCCTGAATATAAAAATTAAAATGATATCAATGCAGATGTCATGCAGTGCTTTGTTGTTAAGTGAGAGGTGTATTTTTATTTTTGAAATCTAATACATTTGGAGTACTGTACTTGCATTGTCTCTGAGGATATGGCTGCAAAGAAAACAAATCTGCATGTATTATTTAAGTTGTTTACCACGACAAATCCTTGAGCCATCAAAGAAAAGTAGTTTCCAAATGGATTGTGTATACAAGAAACAAATATGCCTGTATCTGCAGTTCTATAAATCATAAGATGATCAGAACAATACAGGGGACTACTGCATTTACTAATACAAAGAAAACGTATATGACAATTCTGCACTTTTAGAAAAAAGTTGCTATCTAGAACCCGAAAAGGTTCTCATAGGAGTAGCAACTGTCGTAAAAATGTATGAGAGGTCCAATATACAGTGTGGATAAATGTAACAGCTGCATAATCAAGAAAGATAATCAACTCTTTTAGAATAAACCAAAAAATCCATGAAATATAGACTGTATTATAGCACAAACAATTGGATAATAAGAGACAGAAAATCAATGGAATCCAGACATTTGGGTAGGACATCAGGTATCAACTGAATGTCAGGTGAAACTTTACTAGGATAGTCCAGCTGTAGATGCTCTACAGCAGGGATCATCAACTAGAGTAGGTTGCGGGCCAATTTTCTCTTGGGCTTAAGGTTGAGGGTCCGGAACAGACTGCAAATTGCCCGCAAGAAGAACAAACGTATCATATTTGACTAAAACAGAATCATTTCGAACCTTGCTTGCATTTGTATGCGATCATGTGCCTCTCTATTATGCATTGGAATATATATTTCCAAAATGTAAATGAAGATATACACAGTACCTGTCAAAAGAGTTTGGACACACCTACTCATTCAAGGGTTTTTCTTTATTTTTACTATTTTCTACATTGTAGAATAACAGTGAAGAAATCAAAACTATGAAATAACACATGTAGTAACCAAGAAAGTATTAAACAAATCACAATATTTTTTTATACAGTTGAAATCAGAAGTTTACATACACTTAGGTTAGATTAATTAAAACTTGTTTTTCAACCACTCTGCAAATTTCTTGTTAACAAACTATAGTTGTGGCAAGTCAGTTAGGACATCTACTTTGTGCATGACACAAGTAATTTTCCACCAATTGTTTACAGACAGTCAGGTTATTTCATTCTAATTCACTGTATCACAATTCCGGTGGGTCAGAAGTTTACATACGCTAAGTTGACTGTGCCTTTAAACAGCTAGAAAAATTACAGAAAATGACATCTAAGAAGCTTCTGATAGGCTAATTGACATAATTTGAGTCAATTGGAGGTGTACCTGTGGATGTATTTCAAGGCCTACCTCAGTGCCTCTCTGCTTGACATCATGGGAAAATAAAAATAAATCAGCCAAGACCTCAGAAAATAAATTGTAGACCTCCACAATTCTGGTTCATCCTTGGGAGCAATTTCCAAATGCCTGAAGGTACCACATTCATCTGTACAACCAATAGTACGCAAGTATAAACACCAATGGACCACGTAGCCTTCATACCGCTCAGAAAGGAGACACGTTCTGTCTCCTAGAGATGAACGTACTTTGGTGCGAAGAGTGCAAATTAGAACCAGAACAACAGCAAACGACCTTGTGAAGATGCTGGAGGAAACATGTACAAAAGTATCTATATACACAGTAAAACGAGTCCTATATCAACGTAACCAGAATGGCCGCTCAGCAAGGAAGAAGCCACTGCTCCAAAACCACCATAAAAAAGCCAGACTACGGTTTGCAACTGCACATGGGGACAAATATTGTACTTCCTGGAGAAATGTCCTCTGGTCTGATGAAACAAAAATAGAACTGTTTGGTCCTAATGACCATCGTTATGTTTGGAGGAGAAAGGTGGGGGGGCTTGCAAGCTGAAGAATACCATCCCAACCGTGAAGCACGGGGGTGGTAGCATCATGTTGTGGGGGTGCTTTGCTGCAGGAGGGACCTCACAAAATAGATTGCATCATGAGGATGCCATAGTTTTGATGTCTTCACTATTATTCTAAAATGTAGAAAATAGACCCACAGAAGCAACCAGGGTCAACTCCCTCCTCAAGGGTATGCAACAGATCTGACACAATGTCAAAAACAGGGACCCGAACAAGCAACCTCCAAACTCCCAACCTCCAGGTCACCAGCCCTCCCAAGTTCCCCCCCACAGTTCCCAGAGAGCTGCCACTCAACCATCCGAGACCCGCACAAAAAAAACCATCTGAGACGCCCCCAGCCTCTGTTCCCCAATACATCAACAACTAACAAAATGAATAAAAGAGGAAAAGGAAAACAGAAAACAGCAATGCGAAATACAAAAGAGATCATGGACAACAAAATTCATAACAGCAACACCAACTGAATATGTTTGAGCGCATGTATGGGACCATTTACATGTGTGTGTGGGTCTGTGTATATGCATGTGTGTGCGTTTGAATGAGAGTGTGTGTATATGCATGTGTACACGCATACAAACACCTGCGCGACATCAGCCTCAGGCAAACGCATTAGATGTAACAACGTTGCCCATCAGTGTAATTTAAAAATATATTTTTTGTTTGTTTTATTTTTACTTTAGTTTTTTACATTTATCTTTGACCGTCATTCTGTCCCCCACCCAGCAACTCCACTCTAACTTGTCTCCAATTCCACATCCCAACCCTCAGCTTCTCTCAGCCCATCCCACCTATTTATGCTGGCCACCCTCTTCGGATTTCTACACACCAAATATCTTTCAACTATGCTGTGATGTTTAACATACAGTTTGAATCTATCTAATCGAGTAGAATCCACAGATTGTGAGTTGAAGATAAATAATTTTACTAAGAGTATTAGTATATTAGTAATTGACTGACCAGGTCTCTTCAGATCTCGCAACAATGCTATGTCTAGGGTCAATTTTAGATTAATGTTGTGCTTTTTCAGCCATTCCTGAACATGAGACCAGAAACAGACTACCTGAGGCAATACCAAAACAAATGGTCTATTGATTATGTATCCTCACAACAAAATATGCAGTGCTATATGCCCCAAATATTCCAAATTGTGTTGTTGGTAAGAATTCTGTACAGTAATTTTAGCTGAATAGCAAGATGTCTTGTGTTGTTTTTTATATATCAACTCATATACCCTGTACCATGGAAATGGTACATCACAGATCTATTTTACAATCTGTATGGCACAGCTGTCAACATCCTGGTCCTCAAATGAAACTGGTATACTTTCCAATTTCTGCTATTTTTATTCCTCCGACAGGTTTGATCCTTTTATATTGGGTAGACAGACCAGTTCCCTATCTCCTTCCGCTGACACCTGCCTCCTCCATTTTTGGGGTAATTCTGTAATACATTTTTTGTAATCTTGGATTGAGCAGATCTTCCCATAGAATTTATAACTTTACCATTCCAATTTACAATATTATTTAACAACAAAATACCCTTTTCCATGATTAGAGGTATTTTATCAACGAGCACATTTTTCAGCCATAATATTTGTTGTAATATTTGATCTGTCTTTTCAGGAGAGTGAAATTGTAATTGTAACCACATTGACATATTGAGAATGAGACATGGCGATCTGTACAAACGCACAAAGGCCAATTTTAAACAATAGATTAGCTTTTCTTAGTAATCTACTTGAGAACCATTTAGGGTGCAATTAAAACTTTTGCATAAGTGAGGCGTTTAGAGAAAGGTTTAGTGCTTTTATATTTAAGAAAATAAACGTACCCAGCTCATATTCATTATACAGATAGGCACGCTTTATCTTGTCTGGTTTAGCATCCCAGATAAAGCTAAATATTTTTTTGCTCACATGATTTGAAAAACGAATCATCAGGAGTAGGCAGCACCATACGTAAGTGAGTAAACTGAGATATGACTAAGGAGTTAATCAATGCATTTTTTTCAGAAATAGACAGATATTTACCTCTCCATGGTTGCAGGATCTTGTCTATTTTTAAGCTATTTCTATTGAAATTCATTGTGGAGAGCTCATTTATATATTTTGTGATATGAATACCAAGTATGTCTACTTCACCGTCTGCCCATTTTAAAGGTAAACTGCAGGGTCATGTAAAAGTAATATTTTTTAAAGATCTAAAAATGTAATATTGTACATAATTAGGTTTTTGTCCAGAGAGTCCATAAAAGTGATCTTCAATGAGACATTGCAGGGATCTAACTTGCGGACTTAATATAAATCTTGAGTCATCGGCATACATATGGACACCTTTGTTTTTCAGCCGTGGATTTCTGAAACTTTTTCGTCCCATGTCTACGATTTCTGATCATACCCCCTTCCTTTTGAGACCTTGTTTCACACTTTTCCCTGATAGTGAAGTCCAGGAAATAGTATGAATATTGTCACTTACTATTTTGAAAGCAATCGGTGAAGTGGCAATTTATTTGACAAAGAGATTATCTACTTCTTAAACACAGCCACATGAGGGCTTAGAGAGCTGTATTCTCAGGTGGGCATCCCTTGAACCTTGCAAATAGGAGAACCCTTTGAAGGACCCTTTTTGGTTCCAGGTAGAACCCTTTTCACAGAGGGTTCTACAAGGAACCCAAAAGGGTTCTACCTGGAACTAAAAAGAGTTATCCTATGGGACAGCCAAAGAACCCTTTTGGAACCCTTTTTTCTAAGAGTGTATATGGTATGTTTCATCATCCAAATGCTCTCTAGCAAACTTCAGACGGGCCTGGACATGTACTGGCTTAAGCAGGGGGACACGTCTGGCACTGCAGGATTTGAATCCCTGGCGGCGTAGTGTGTTATTGATGGTAGGCTTTGGTACTTTGGTCCCAGCTCTCTGCAGGTCATTCACTAGGTGCCCCCGTGTGGTTCTGGGATTTTTGCTCACCGTTCTTGTGATCATTTTGACCCCACGGGGTGAGATCTTGCGTGGAGCCCCAGATCGAGGGAGATTATCAGTGGTCTTGTATGTCTTCCATTTCCTAATAATTGCTCCCACAGTTGATTTCTTCAAACCAAGCTGCTTACCTATTGCAGATTCAGTCTTCCCAGCCTGGTGCAGGTCTACAATTTTGTTTCTGGTGTCCTTTGACAGCTCTTTGGTCTTGGCCATAGTGGAGTTTGGAGTGTGACTGTTTGAGGTTGTGGACAGGAGTCTTTTATACTGATAACAAGTTCAAACAGGTGCCATTAATACAGGTAACGAGTGGAGGACAGAGGAGCCTCACTTCTTAGAGATAGGGGGCAGCATTTCCACTTTTGGATAAATAGCGTGAACAATTTCAACTTCCTGCTACTCATGCCAGGAATATATTATATGCATATGATTAGTAGGTGTGGATAGAAAACACTCTGAAGTTTCTAAAACTGGTTCAATCATGTCTGTGACTATAACAGAACTTATGTAGCAGGCAAAACCCCAAGGAAAAACTGTTCAGAATATTTTATTTTTTTCCTCTGACAGTTCCCTCAGTTGTCTTTGCCAAGGTAAATTAGATAGCTCCCATTTTACAGCTCCTACGACTTATTGGAGTGCCAACAAAGAAGCTCGTCAAAGGTAATGCATGTTTTATATTTTATTTCAGCGTTTTGTGTAGCGCCGGCTACGCTAATTCTTTTGTTTACAACTCGTTCAGGTGGTTCAGGGGGGAGATAATATCAGATAATATCTTCTCATGCTTTCGCCGAAAAGCATTTTTAAAATCTGACATGTTGGCAGGATTCACAACGAGTGTAGCTTTAATTGAGTACCCTGCATGTGTGATTTAATGAAAGTTGGAGTTTTATAGCGTTTTATTTGAATTTGGGCGCTATGCATTTCCCGAGGCTATTGGCCACTTGAGACGCTAGCGTCTCACTATCCCTAAGAGGTTTAAAGAAGAAGTTACAGGTTACAAATCTTGCTTGTTTGTAGGTGACCAAATACTTATTTTCTACCATAATTTGCAAATAAATTCATAAAAAATCCTACAATGTGATTTTCTGGATTTGTTTTTCTCATTTTGTCTATCATAGTTGAAGTGTACCTATGATGAAAATTACAGGCCTCATCTTTTTAAGTGGGAGAACTTGCACAATTGGTGGCTGACTAAATACTTTTTTCCCCCACTCTTTTTTTAAAGTCTTGAGTGCATCCATAACATGGTATTGTTCTTAGACTATGGAAGCCGATAAGGCAAAGGACAAAATCAAATCAAATGTTATTTGTCACATGTGCCGAATACAATAGGTGTAGTAGATCTTACCGTGAAATGCTTACTTGCAAGTCCTTAACCAACAATGCAGTTCAAGAAATAGAGTTAATAAAATATTTACTAATTAAACTAATGTTTAAAAAATGTAATCAGTCAAAAGGTAACACAATAAATGTTCATAACAATAACGAGGCTTCATACAGGGGGTACTGGTACCGAGTCGATATGTGAGGGTACAGGTTAGTCAAGGTCATTTTTAATGTGACTATGCATAGATAACAAACAGTGAGTATCAGCAGTGTAAAAACAAAGGTAGGGGGGTCAATGTAAACAGTCTTGGTGGCCATTTGATTAGTTGTTCAGCAGTCTTATGGCTTGAGGGTAGAAGCTGTCAAGGAGCCTTTTGGACCTTGACTTTGTGCTCCAGTACTGCTTGCCGTGCGGTAGCAGAGAGAACAGTCTGTGACTTGGGTGACTGGAGTCTTTGACAATTTTCTGTGCCTTCCTCTGACACCGTCTAGTATATAGGTCCTGGATGTCAAGAAGCTTGGCCCCAGTGATGTACTGGGCCATACACATTACCCTCTGTAGCGCCTTACGGTCAGATGCCGAGCAGTTGCCATACCAGGTGGTGATGCAAACGGTCAGGATGCTGTCAATGGTGCAGCTGTATAACCTTTTGAGGATCTGGGGACTCATGCTCAATCTTTTAAGTCTCCTGAAGGGGCAAAGGTGTTGTCATGCCCCCTTCACAACTGTCTTGGTGTGTTTGGACCATGATAGTTTGTTGGTGATGTGGACCAAGGAACTTCAAACTCCACTTCAGTCCTGTCAATGTTAAAGGGGGCCTGTTCGTCCCTCCTTTTCCTATAGTCCACGATCAGCTCCTTTGTCTTGCTCACATTGAGGGAGAGGTTGTTATCCTGGCACAACACTGCCAGGTCTCTGACCCTTGTCCCTATAGGCTGTCTAATTATTTGTTGGTTGATCAGGCCTTCCACAGGCCTTCCACAAACTTAATGATGGTCTTGGAGTACATTAGGAGCCTAAGTATGCACCCCTGAGGTGCCCCAGTGTTGAGAGTCAGCATAGTAGATGTGTTGTTGCCTACCACCTGGGGGCGGCCCGTCAGGAAGTCCAGGATCCAGTTGCAGAGGGCGGTGTTTTGTCCCATGGTCCTTAGTTTAGTGATGAGCTTTGTGTTGAACGCTGAGCTGTAGTCAATGAACAGCATTCTCACATAGGTGTTCCTTTTGTCCAGGTGGGAAAGGGCAGTGTGGAGTGCGATTGAGATTGCGTCATCTGTGGATCTGTTGGGGAGGTATGCGAATTGGAGTGGGTCTAGGGTTTCTGGCATGATGGTGTTGATATGAGCCATGAACAGCCTTTCAAAGCACTTCATGGCTACCGACGTGAGTGCTATGGGGCTGTAATAATTTAGACAGGTTAACTTCGCTTTTTTAGGTACAGGGACAATGGTGGTCTGTTTGAAACATGTAGGTATTGCAGACTCGGCCAGGGAGAGGTTGAGAATATCAGTGAAGACACTTGGTAATCCGTCTGGCCCTGCGGCTTTGTGAATGTCGACCTGTTTAAAGGTCTTGCTCACATCGGTTACGGAGAGCGTGATCACACAGTCGTCTGGAACAGCTGGTGCTCTCATGCATGCTTTAGTGTCACTTGCCTCGAAGCAAGCATAAAAGGCATACATGCTCATCTGGTAGGCTTGCGTCACTGGGGAGCTCGGGCCTGAGTTTCCCTTTGTATTTCGTAATGGTCTTCAAGCCACATCCGACGAGAGTCAGAGCCGGTGTAGTAGGATTCAATCTTAGTCCTGTATTGATGCTTTGCTTGTTTGATGATTTCTTATAAGCTTCCGGATTAGTGTCCCGCTCCTTGAAAGTGGTAGCCCTAGCCTTTAGCTCGGTGCGCATGTTGCCTGTAATCCATGTCTTCTGGTTGGGAAATGTATGAACGGTAACTGTGGGGATGACGTTGTCGATGCACTTATTGATAAAGCCGGTGACTGAGGTAGTATAATCCTCAATGCGGTTGGATGAATCCCGGAACATATTCCAAAGTCTATGCTAGCAAAACAGTCCTGTAGCGTAGCATCCACATCATCTGACCACTTCCATATTGGGTGAGTTACTTGTACTACCTGCTTTAGTTTTTGCTTGTAAGCAGGTATAAGGAGGATAGAATTATGGTCAGATTTACCAAATGGAGGCCCAGTGAGAGCTTTGTATGCATCTTTGTGTGTGGAGTAAAGGTGGTCTAGAGTTTTTTCCCCTCTGTTTGCACATGTGACATGCTGATAGAAATTAGGCAAAACAAATTTACGTTTGCCTGCCTTAAAGTCCCCGACCACTAGGAGCGCTGCTTCTGGATGAGCATTTTCTTGTTTGCTTATGGCCTTATACAGCTCGTTGAGTGCGGACTTAGTGCCAGCATCGGTATGTGGTGGTAAATAGATGGCTATGAATAATATAGATGAGAACTCTCTTGGTAGATAGTGTGGTCTACAGCTTATCATGAGGTATTCTACCTCAGGTGAGCAATGCCTTGAGACTTTTTTAACATTAGACATTGCGCACACCCCCTCGCCCCTCGTCTTACCAGACTGCTCAGTCCTGCCGGAACACAGAGAAGCCACCCGAGAAGCCACCCAACAATTTATTCTCTGTGTCATCAGCCAAGTCTCGGTGAAACATAAGATATTACAGTTATTAATGTCCAGTTGGTCGGATATTCTTGATCGTAGATCATCCA